>NC_137085.1:53593912-54065320 GCF_951640355.1 Cnephaeus nilssonii | reverse complement strand
TTCCTTTGCAGTGCAGTATCTGTGAGAGAAAGCCAAACCCACAAGGCCACTTCTAGTCTTTGATTAAATAATTTTAATCAAGCATTGTTAAAATTTTTAAGATAATTTTGAATTTTAGTTAATAGTAGAGTAAATTTGTGTAAAACTGAAACTCTCCCACTACATAACCAATAAGCATTGGCAAAGAACTAAGTTATTAAATTCATTGTCTTCTAATGAATGTATAAATCATATAAATTGCTCAATAGCAAGTGGTTTTAATCACTGTATTCATGACATTTTGTACAGAGCCTACTTCAAAAAACAGCACACATATTTTCAATATTAGCAGAGTGGAGGAAGTCAATAAGGGAAATATCAGTCTGTTGTTTTAAAATTTCAAACAATCCAGATTAGTGCCTAACAAAGCTGGAGGAGTTTGAGATAGCAACTACATGTTTGTTTTGTGTGTGTGTGTGTGTGTGTGTTTTTGTTGTTGTTCACATGTAGCTGATATTCTTCTGTGATAAATGTAAATAAATAAAAAATCTGTGTGAGTTCAATATTATTGTTTATTAATGTACTAAAACTTTTATTAGTAAATTTGAAAGTTCTTTGAGATAAGACAAACTGAATGTGGAAATTTTATATATTTTCTTACATTGCAACTCTCACCCAAATCTAAAAAAATGTACTTCACATTTTTAAAAATTTTAATAAATTAAATTTTGATGTGGTTAAAATTTTTTTTCTCTGAATTAGAATGTTTAAAAAAAAGTCTTAATTCTATAACTGATTGTTTAGCGGCTAAAGTGAAGATCTTTCATTCATATTAAAGTATTTTTTTTAGTTTTTATCTCATGAGTTCCTAATAAAATTTCCATAACAGAAATGATCATTACTTGTTTCTTTCTTTGCCCATTATGTATTATATAACTTGTCCAATTTACAAGCACTGATTCTGATAAAAATGTTTTGAAACATTTTAGTAGGTATTTAATTCTCATAGTAAGTGACTTATTTCAGATATTGTCTTCTGACTGTTTAGAGGGAACATCAAATTTGCTATGCATTTTTGGAAAAGGTTTTTTTTTTAATTTTATATACTTTATTATCTTAAAAACATTTTTCTCAAAGTAATGAATAGCTTTTTGTTTTACTCTGCTGCAATTGCCATTCGTTTTAACAATTATTACATACCTTATTTAATAAATTTTTATCTTTACTGTTCCAATCAAAATAGTAGTTCTGCATCTCCACTAAACACTGCATCAGAAATATGTCTTGACTTGGCCAGTGTGGGAGCATCATCCCATATACCTAAAGTTTGCAGGTTCAATTCCCATCAGGGCACATACCAGGGTGTGGTTTCAATCCCCAGTTGGGGCAGTTATAAAAGGCAACCAATTGATATTCTCTATCACACTGATGTTTCTCTCTCTGACTCCCTCCTTCTTCCCCTCCCTTCCCTCTCTTCCTTTCCCTCTCTCTAAAACCAAAGCACATATCCTCAGGTGAAGATTTTTTTTAAAAAAAGAAATAGGTCATTATTTTAAATTTTAAAAATTGTCCTTACTAAATTTTTAACAAAAATAATTTAATATTAACATTACAAGTATTTCAATTAATTTCTAAGTATGATTTAAATAGATATAACTCTGTCTTGTTTTATCTGCATAATATATTCAAATAAATAAAATAAAATGTTATATTTATATTTTGAAAAAAAATCAAATTGAATAAATCCATTGACATGACTAGATGAGAGGTATATCCTCTCTAATAAAATGGTAATATGCAAATTAACCATCACTCCGCTACATAAGCCACGCCCACCAGCAAAGCCACACCCACCAGCCAATCAGGGCGACTATGCAAATTAACCCCCATCTAAGATGGCTATAGCCACAGAGAGCAAGGTTACCCAGGGAACAGAGCAAGCCAAGCTTTCCCATAGCCGTTGCAGGCCTAAGCCTCCACTCAAGCTAAAAAGTTTCAATTGTAGAAGGTAAACAAATTAAAACAAATGGCGGCAGAATGGAGCTTGAGAGAGCAGGCCAGGGTTGCCAGTGGCAACAGGGGAAGCAAAGCTTTCCACATACCCAGGCCGGGCCCACCCGCTTAAGGCTACAAAGTTTCAATTGTAGAAGGTGAATTAACTGCCACAAAAATGGCTGCCGCCCCGGAGGGAGCAGCAGGCTTGGCTCTGCTCCAGGCTACAAAGTTTCAATTGTAGAAGGAAAATAAATTCCAGATATCAGGCCTCTGCTTGGGTTGCCAGGGGGCGTGGCCGGCCTGCAAACCACCACACCCCAAGGGAACCCCACCCTGATCTGGGACACCCCACCCGTGCACCAGGCCTCTATCCTATCTAATAAAAGTAATATACAGATTGATCATCACTGCAACACACAATATAGCTGCCCCCATGTGGTCAAAGATCCTGCCCCCATGTGGACACAAGATGGCCACTACAAGATGGCCAGCAGGGGAGGGCAGTTGGGAGGCACCCGGCCTGCAAGGGAGGGCAGTTGTGAGGGACCAGGCTTGCAAGGGAGGGCAGTTGGAGGTGATCAACCCTGCAGGAGAGGGCAGTTAGGGGTGACCAGGCTGGCAGAGGAGGGAAGTTGGGGGCAATCGGGCTGGCAGGGGAGCAGTTAAGCATCAACCAGGCTGGCAGCAGAGTGGTTAGGGGGTGATCAGGCTGGCAGGCAGAAGTGGTTAGGGGCAATCAGGAAGGCAGGCAGGCGAGCAGTTGGGAGCCAGCAGTCCTGGATTGTGAGAGGGATGTCCAACTGCCTGTTTAGGCCCGATCCCGGACATCCCTGCAGGAGTCCCAGATTGGAGAGGGTGCAGGCTGGGCTGAGGGACAACCCCCCGCCATGCACGAATTTCGTGCACCGGGCTTCTAGTTTATACATAATCATGGAAACCTTACATCCACCCAATACCAAACTACAATAAGACAGCACCTTACACCCTGACTGGTTTGGCTCAGTGGATAGAGCATCGGCCTGCGGACTGAAAGGTCCCAGGTTCGATTCTGGTCAAGGGCATGTACCTTGGTTGCAGGCACATCCCCAGTGGGAGGTGTGCAGGAGGCAGCTGATCGGTGTTTCTCTCTCATCAATGTTTCTAACTCTTTATTCCTCTCTGTAAAAAATCAATAAAACATATTAAAAAAATAAGACAGCACCTTACAGAATACAACAAGTTAAAATGTAATATTATAAAAATAATAAACTTTTGCATCAATAGAAAGTTTTTTATGTTTTTATAAATTAAAGTTAAATATTATTAATAATTCATTAGATGCATTAGCCACATTATAGGTACTCACTCACAGCACAGGTTTAGACTGAAATTATTAGCATAAGTAGAAAAGGGATTTTTAAAAATATATATTTTTATTGAATTCAGAGAGGGAGAGAGAAAGAGAGACAGAAACATCAATGATGAGAGAGAATCATTGATCGGCTGCCTCCTGCACGCCCCCTACTGGGGATCGAGCCCACAACCCAGGCACGGGCCCTTGACCAGAATCGAACCTGGGACCCTTCAGTCCGCAGGCCAACGCTCTATCCACTGAGCCAAACCAGCTAGGGTGACTGCTCAACTATTCCTCTACTTCTAGTTTCAGCTCCTATCAAAAGAGCCAAGATATGGAAACATCCTAAGTGATCATCAATGGATAAATGGATAAAGAAGTTGTGGTGCATATATACAATGGAATGGTACTTAGTCATAAAAAGGTAAAATATTGCCATTTATGACAACACTAGAGGCACGGTGCACAAAATTCATGCACTAGGGGAGGTCCCTCAGCCTGGCCTACACCCTCTCACAGTCTGGGACCCTTCACTGCTTATCGCCTGCCTGCTCACTCCTTACCACTCGGCTCACTCCTCCTTAGCGCTGCCATGGAGGCAAGAGAGGCTCCCACCACCGCCTCTGCGCTCGCCAGAGGTGAGCCCGGCTTCTAGCTGAGCAGTGCTCCCCCTGTAGGAGCTCAATGACCACCAGGGGGCAGCTCCTGTGTTGAGCTGCTCAGTGTGCATCATAGCAACCAGCTGTTCTGTTCATTCTGCCATAATGGTAGCTTAGGCTTTTATTATATAGACTAGAGGCCCCGTGTATGAAATTCATGCACTGGGGGTGGGAGGGTGTTCCTCATCTCAGCCTGCACCCTCTCCAATCTGGGACCCCTCTGGGGTTGTCTGACTGCCGGTTTAGGGTTCGGGTCTAAACCAGCAGTCAGACATCCCTCTCACAATCCGGGACTGCTGGCTCCTAACCACTCACCTGCCTGCCTGCCTGCCTGATTGACCCTAACCACTTCTGCCTGCCAGCCTGATCACTCCCTAACTGCTCCCCTGCTGGCCCGATTGCCCCCAACTGCCCTCACCTGCTGGCCCTATTGCCCCTAACTGCCCTCCCCTACAGGGTTGGTCCCCCCCAACTGCCCTTCCATGTAGGCCTGGTCCCCTCAACTTTTTTCCCCTGCAGGCCTGGTCACTCTCAACAGCCCTCCCCTGCCGGCCATCTTGTGACAACGTGGGGGCAGCCATCTTTTAATGACATGGGGGCTGCCATCTTGTGACACGAGGGTGTGAGTGTCAATTTGCATATTACCACTTTAGTATATAGGATGGATGGATTTTGAAGGTATTAAGCTAAGAGAAATTAGTCAGATGAAAATGGACAAAAAACATAATTTCACTCATATGTGGAATATAAAAATAAAAGTAACCAGCTAACTGTCAAAACAAATACAAAAATCACAGATATAGACAACAGAATGATGGTTACCAGAGGGAAAAGGGTGAGCCCTGAATTGGGTAAAGGGTGTCTAATATATAATAAGGGAAGGACACTATACTTTTGATGGTGAGCACACAATCGAGTACATAGTTATCAAATTACTAGAGGCCCAGTGCATGATTTAATCATGCACCTGGTGCACCAGCGGGCTGGCTGTCCGCTGGTGCACCAGGCCTTCCGAAAGCCTCCTGAGCGGCGGAGGCTTTCGAAAGGCCTTGTGCCGGAGCAGACAGCCGGCCAGCTCCCCCGCTTTGGCTTTTGATCGCGGGGGAGCTGGCCGGCTGTCCGCCGGTGCACCAGGCCTTCCGAAAGCCTCCTGCGCGGCGGAGGCTTTCGAAAGGCCTTGTGCCGGAGCAGACAGCCGGCCAGCTCCCCCGCTTTGGCTTTTGATCGCGGGGGAGCTGGCCGGCTGTCCGCCGGTGCACCAGGCCTTCCGAAAGCCTCCTGCGCGGCGGAGGCTTTCGAAAGGCCTTGTGCCGGAGCAGACAGCCGGCCAGCTCCCCCGCTTTGGCTTTTGATCGCGGGGGAGCTGGCCGGATGTCCGCCGGTGCACCAGGCCTTCCGAAAGCCTCCTGCGCGGCGGAGGCTTTCGAAAGGCCTTGTGCCGGAGCAGACAGCCGGCCAGCTCCCCCGCTTTGGCTTTTGATCGCGGGGGAGCTGGCCGGCTGTCCGCCGGTGCACCAGGCCTTCCGAAAGCCTCCGGCGCAGCCATGGCACAGACGCTGAGCTCGCGGCGCCACTGGCTCCGCGAGCTCAGCGTCCTGCTGGCCCAATCAGCTACCCCGGCTACCCTGAGTCTCACCCCCTGCGCCTCCTGCTGGCCCAATCGTGGGCGTAGCGGAGTGATGGTAATTTACATATTACCATTTTATTATGTAGGATAATATTGTACACCTAAAATTTATATGTTAACAAACAATGTTATGTCAACAATATATATATAATTATTAAAACAAGTTCACTAAAACCAACAGAAATACTTTCCTTTAAAAGTTTTATGAATAATTTTCTTAGGCTGTTTTTAAGTGCTACAGACATCTCTGGCTATTGTTACAAAGTTGGCAGAAGAAAGCATTCTATTAATACTTCAACAAGTATTTAACAAAGTTAATATTGTTTGATCTCTAATATTTCTCTCATTCTTTAAGTGTATATTTGGCCTGTTTCACCAGTTGATAATTTTATTTCTCTTTTATGGAAAATAAGGCTACAAATGTGTTCAAATGTAAAATCTTTTGAAAAGCTCAGTGTCTGTCCTCTATCAGACATGATTATCCCTCTGACTCACCTTCTAATACTTGGTCATGCTGCTTTGTTTTTGATGGTTTATGTCTAAAGTTAAATCACATACTTCTTCATCTCTTGATATCATAGCATTAGATTATATTTCATGTATTCTCTCTACATTATTTTTAATTCCTAAAATAATGTTATAAAGAAATTTAAGAACTAATCTTCTCACATAATATCAATATTAGATACAGTCAGCAAATAATAATTTTAGCAACTAATACTGTATGTAATGAATTAAAATGTAAGATATAGCTAAGCAAACCACAATTGTTTATTTAAATAATTTGTTTAACTATTTCAGAATCTTTTGTTTTCCAGATAAATTCTATGAGAATGTTTATTTCCAGGCAAATCTTATTATTACACAAACAATATTATGGTATATTTCTTTATCTTGCATTTATTCCCCCTTACTGAATTGTATAACTAATTAAATCTTGAGTTTTAACTTTATTCATTGGAATATTCTAGAAAGAAAGATCTCTTAAGAATCTATTTGTCTGCAATTACCAGTGACTGGGGTTCCCATGCCCACCCACAAGTCCAATGACTCTCAAGAAGGTCCTACAGACTCAGCAGCAGGGAAAACTCATGGCTTAATTTCCTTCCAGTAAAAGTTACAGACTAAAAGCCAAAGCAAATAAACGAATTGAGCAAAGTCCAGAGAGGTTAGGTTGAGGCCACCAAGTCCTTTCCAGCTGGCGCTGCAGAGGATGCGTTCTCTCACAGCAAATTTGTAATTTTCAGTGCACAAGTCTTGCACTTGTTTTGTTAAATTTATTCATAAGTATCTTATTCACTTCAATTCTATTGCAAATGGGTTTGTTTTATTGATTTCACTTTGGATTGTTCATTTTAAATGTATAGAAATGCAATTGATTTTTGTATATTCATCTTGCATTCTACGATACTGCTGAATTCATTTATTACTGGGCTTCTGTTTCAAAATTTACTACTGTGGCAAAGTATTTTAGTGTGTACGTGGATCCTGAGGGATTCTATAATCTTATTTCTTCTTTTACAATCTGGGCCCCTTTTTATTTGCTCGTTGAATATTGCACTGGCTAGAGTATCTTGTATAGTGTCAAATGGCAGTTGTGAGCCTAAGCATCTTTATCTTGATCCTGGTATCAGGGGGATAGCTGCCATTTTTTTCACTGTAATGTATGGTGCTAGCTATGGGCTTTACACAGATGTTTATTAGGTGAAGGAAATTCTAATATTTTTGGTGAGATATCTTTATCACAAAGAATATTAGATTTCACCAAATGCCTTTTATCTATTTCTTAGATTATCATCTTTTTGTCTATATTCTATTAATATGATGCATTACAGAAACTTATATTTTAAAATTAAACCAATCTTGCATTTTTAAATAAATAGTACCAGGTCATATGATATACTATATTTTACATTTTGCTGGATTCTATAATTATAATTACAGGTGTGTTAAATGTATTCAGTGTTTAAAGAAATATATTTTTAAACATTTTCCCCTGAATTTAATTATCTCAACCAGTAAGAATTCTTTAGAAAAAACCTAAAAATTCTCTTGGCCCGAACTCTATCCTTGTACTGCCTGGTTTTCCATTAATAGGCTCATCATTCCAATGGAGTCAACATTCCATAAATTTTACCAACATAATTCTTAGTTCACAGATATTGCTTCTTTTATCTTTATCTATCTATGTATCTATCTATCTATCTATCTATCTATCTATCTATCTATCTATCTATCCACTCATTCATCTTTCCATTCACCCACGCACTTATGCATCATCCTTCCATCAATCCATATATCATATATATTTAATATTAGATTTATCATATTATTTTTATTTGGCAATCTGTAGAAACATTTAATAACAGGTGGTAGAATTTCCAAAAGTTCAAGGGCTATTTTTCTAATTATTCTTATGGAGGATTCTAGTTGAAGCTTTGTAAGAGAGGCTTCATAATATCTTCTTTGGTTTTGGTTTCTTATGCAGAAATACTACAGTGCATTCTTATTTTTACTTATTTTCTCTTTTACATTAATATGGGATCCCCACATGCTTACTCATATTATAACAGAAATATCACTTCCCTTTTCTATTACCTCTTTATGATTACTCAATCTGAAATACTATCCTTAAAATTTTTATATATGTCTTCCTAGGATTTATATTGTGACCTTTTCATATCTCTCTAGTATGTCCTAGTAGTGACCACAATTCTCTTAAAATATTCCCTCTGTTTCTTCAGTTTAACCAATCAGATGTTATAAATTTTGTCTTTATTCTCACAATACTCTCATTTTGACATGATATTGAAATATATATTCCAACCATTTTAGTTCATCTTTGATATTCTGAGAAAAACATTACTAGAGATAGGATGTTATAAGCAGAGATTTTTGAAATTGTCTTCTTAGACAATTCATATGTTTTTGTTAATATCTATATTATATTGTCCTTGATTTTTATTTATTTATATAATTAATTGCTAAGTCTCTGATTGATGGAACCTCCGGAATATAAAGTTATTAGAGACCTTATTTAATTAGTTAACTTGAATCTATATTCTTTTGTAATATATTTAATAAGCCTCATAAATTCAAGAGGTTAGTTACTCTGTAGTTCCCTCCTTTTGCCCTGAATACAGTTCAAAACATAAAGGAGAATAAAATACTAGCATCCAATTTAGCATGGTTTCCCTAGGTCTGAACATAATTTAAAGCTATAACTTTACTAGTGCTTGTAGGACAGATGGAACACAAGTTCAATGTGCTTGGCTGCAAGGCTGAAAGGCATAAGAAGACAAAACAAAACAAAACAAAACAAAAAAATGATCTTTCCCCTAATGCCTAAAACAATAGACTGCCTGTTTCAGCTTCCCCTGCAATACTTGGGCAAGCTATAACATTCAAGTTCAAATGGCTCATTTGCTAAGATGAGCAAAAAATTGTGTCACCTGTATGTACATAAGGACACCATCATGTACAATGACCAATATTAAAACCCAAATGATCTTCTGATGAGTCTACAGCAAAAGCCTCACTTTCTACTAAATAATTATTTCTCTTTCGTGATTCCCCAACAATGAACCATACTGGAGCTTTTGAATGTAAGCTCTATTCTCAATCTTTTGGCAGTTGGTTAGACAAAGTAATCAGGCAAATAGAGATAAAAACAGGCCATATCTTACTCAGAAGGCTATCTGAGCATGTATTTTAGGTTTCCAGCCAAATGAGACTAAGGCTCACTTCTGGTGCATCCCTGGCCCCTGATCTCTTCTCCCAAGACAGATATTAATTCTGAGGATTGATAAAATCCTACCTGGCAGGAACCTAGGGAATATCATATAAAAGAGCCAAGAATGCATGGAGCTGCACAAAATGAGATTACATTAGGTTCACTGGCCAGCTCTCTCAAATTCAGCAAGGGGAAGGCTGTGAAAACGAGGTTTTGTCTAAAGAGAGCACAACTACCACACTCTTCAATGATGATGAACAGAGGGCAGAGTGTTTATTGAAGCTGTACTTGAATGTTTGATATTGGGAGTAAGGGATAGATCATTTTTTTGTTTTATATTTCATTTCCAGATCAGGAAGATATGCATTCAAAACTGATCAAAGTGCTACACACATCATTTGGTAATATACAGAATGGGACCAAAGTAGGTTTACAGTTGTGAGTATGCAAAACACAGTTTATTCTTATATTATTATTTATTAATTATTATATTATTTTCATGAACAACTGTAAACCTACTATTGCACCACCTGTATATATATATATATATATTTATCATCTACGTAGCTAGCAGTCTGTTTGCCTACATGCATGTGTTTGTATTTGTGTGTTTATTAATCTATATATCTACATATCTCCTCTGTTCAACGTATGTATAAATCCATGTCAACATTTATATCTTCACTATTTCTGGTTTATCAGCTTGTACTGAGAGAAAAAACACACGTGGGTATAAATATGATGCTCTTATGATGATGATGTAATTTTGGCTGTCTTCTGTAATTAACCAGTGGACATGAGAACTAACAACTTCACTCACTACAATTTCCTTAACAAAATTCATTCATAACAATTTGTTTATAAATTGCATTTATCAACTTATTGGGATAAAATTAAATTACCTCAGAGATACATTAAGAATTGTTTAAAATACTAATTAATGTAGGGTTGGGGGACAAGAAAAGATAAACCAAAGAACTTATATGTTTATATGCATAGGCCCTGGACACATGCAATACGGTGGTGAAGACTTGTGGGGGGTGGGTAGAGGCTGGGAGGAGGTGGTAAAATGGGGAGGAGGGAATGAGAGATATCTGTAATAGTATCAATAATAAAAATATATTTTAAAAATTTTAACAAAAATACCAGATATTCATCTTAATATTCAGAATTATATTTAAAATATGTATTTTTTCATATCTACTGAAACCTTACTTTTCCTCCATTGGGCATACTTAGAGGAAATCAACCCCTGTGTCAAACTGGGCTCACATTTATTAATATACAATGCTGCAATGCATTATTCTATATGGTTGTAAATTTGAATTCTTGTCCACGTCTCATTGTTTATGCTTCTATTTACCATGCCTTGCCAGTCTCCAGTAAGCCTAATGTTTTTCTCTTTTAGAATTTCTCTTCTATAGTTTTCATATTCTGCTTTCTAAACATATTATTTAGGTTTCCCATAAGGCCACAGCTAAGGTCAATGATGAGTGGTGTCATTGGGGTATTAACATTTCAAGACATTTTCCTATGTGAAGTTTCCAATTGCTTAATAAGAGTCACAAAAGGCAAAGTTTATCACTTAAGAAGCACCTAACCACTGCAAAGAACCCTCTTTTCCAGAGAGTGATACCTTCCCTCTACTGGCCTCCTCTTCTCTCCTGTCCCCACTTCTCCCTTCAAAGCCCTCTCTACTTTTGGATTAATAGAATGCATGACATACTATATTTGTTTTTAAATATCCTTTCTTTTAAAATTGTGCCTTCTTTTTGGACATCTTACTTGGAGAAATAAAGTTTATTTCTACCCATTTATACTTCATTATGTTCAGGAAGCCTCAGAAAGAAGTATGCAACTACAGAACACCCATTTCTTACAATTCACTATCTTACTTGTAGGCATTATATGAGCCACTTAGAGTCTCCTTATTTCTGATAATGATGTATATTTTGAAGAACTATAGGCCACACCACAGTTATGATTCTACTGTATTTAGGGAGAGTATATAGTTAGGTTACCTAATCACAGAAAATTAGATATTGTAATTATCTATGTCTAAATTTTGCCTATTGACATCTATTTCATTATATTTACCTTTGTAAATAAAAGTCTTACATGTTATTTGGTATCATGAATAGTTCTGATTTCCCTAAAAAGTTTCATTAATCCTAAAGTGTTGAATTATGGTCATTTTTCCTTGTTTTTACATAGATAAAGAAATGTGTTCAAATATGTCATTTTTAAAACCTACACTAATAATTTATAGTAGGGCATCTATATAAATATGAAATGTACTATATAATAAATATTTGAAAAATAAAAAGTCTTCACTATTTTTTATGTCAAAATCTCTTCCCTGAGGTAAAAATATAAATTACATTTGTTTCAGCTACTTTAGAATGTGCAAATGGCAAAGGACCAGAAACTGAGGACAAGAGAACAGAGAAATTTGCTTATATATTAAATAAAAGTTAAATATTAGTGAGTTATATAAAGCCAAGCAGAGAATTGGGGGAGGGGTTGCATTTTAGAATTTAAAACACTGTAAATATGTGAAATATTGTCAAACATATAAAACTTTGATGTAATCCTTTCTATGCAGATATCCATTCTAAGATAATAGCCTCCAAAAGGTCTTGGTAAAAAAAAAAAAAAAGACATTTATCTTTAAATATGTGATCAACACAACAAATATTGCTAAAACAACAACAACAAAGTAACTGAGAGATAACACCCATCCCATCTCTCTCCCTGTCTCCCTCCCTCAACTCCACCTGGCCCTTCTGAATAAATATCTCTGGTTTGCTTCTGGTAGGTAAATGCTTTTGTATGTCAGGTAATCAAGAAAACCCTTTTCTGGGAAGGAGGGGATGAGTGGGTGGGAAGAGATCAACCAAAGAACTTGTATGCTTACATGCATAACCCATGGACACAGACAATAGGGTGATGGAGGCCTGGAGGGGCAGGGTGCGGGGGCAGGCTATAACGGGTCAATGGAGGAAAAAAAGGTCATATGTAATACTTTCAACAATAAAGGTTTTTTTTAAAGAAACCCCTTCTCTGCCTTAATTACTAGATATTCTCTAACATGCTTTCCTTCCCTATGTATTTCCCAGTAAAAGTCCTACATTGATGCTAAAACCTAAAACTCAGGTTTATTCTGAATAAATGCATATGTCCTTTGTCTCCCCTCTATTTCTAATACTTATTCACATTGATATATATTCTAAGTAATGAGTGGATCAAGGTTGGTTTTTTTAGGCACACTGACATGACATAATCTGAATTAAATTGGGTTGAATGTCTATGGAGAAGGATAACTTTACATTAATCTTTTCCTCAATGAAATTTCTCTACACGAAGGGAACATTTCTCCTCTTACCATTTACATTTGTATTTTCCTTCATTTAGTTTTGCTTCTATACATCTTAAAATGATTCAAAGTGCTTTATAAGCCATAATTAAAGTTTATTCAGCCATAATTAAAATTTAAAATGTCATCATGATTGGTTAAAATTAGTAGCATTCTTAGTGATAATTTGCATCAATCCCCCCTTTTACTTATTTACTGGTATAAGAGATTCCATGATTTTCCATTGAATCAACTTCTACAGTGTAGTACTCTGCTTTGAGCAGCATCTATCCAAATAATCTTGTAATGTCTACTTGACAAGATATAGATGGCCAGAATATTTCCTAATATATGAAAATAATTTCAATTTTAATCTTTAAGTGTATATTAAAGCAAGTATATGTCTGCATTAAAATCACAATGGCAAAGTCATTATGAATTCTAGGTTTTATTAATAAAAGTGTTTAAGAAAATTGCCCTACAGTTACATTTTTGCAGCATGAGGTACTTAAGTGAAAAGAGTCTTGTGTAATACTGGTAAGTACTTTTGAATGCTTATTGAAGAAAAAGTGTATTAAATTGATGAAAAATGCACTAAAGATATTATCGTCATTTGAAAGTGCTAAAGATGAATTCTATATTTAATGGGTCTTTTTCATGAAATAAGCATAGTACAAAATTGAAAATCTTTAGTAATGTGGTAATGTTAATTTATAGGCAAATTCAATAATTTCTAATTGTAAGAAAGCCCAGTGCAAAAAATATATTCAAACAAATTTAGTAGGAAAAGTTTAACAAACTTAATAATTCACATGAAAAGGAGAACTTTTGGTTATCTTAAAATGAAGCACCCTGCCCTTCAATACATGTACAATTTAACAAAATAAAAATATGCAAATGGAAGCAATATATTTATCTTGAGAAAGGTAAAGTTTTAAAATACAATCAAGTTGAAATATTATAAAATGAGTTCTACTGCAACAATATTTTAGGATAATAGCAGGGATGTCAGTTAAGCAATTTGCAAACCGTATATTTCCCTGCTGTGTTTGCAAGATTACCTTGTGAATCATCAGGATCCATAGCTCTAAAGGCTTTTGATTTACATTTGCCTGAAGTGCAAGGCCAGAAAGGACACTGCAGATAAGACAAACAACATGATGATCTAGTAGGTACAATACCAATAAAAAATAAACAAATAGGTCTCTTCTTCCAAAAGGCTGAAGCGGACACTCATTTTCCTTTTGCACCAATAAGTCTGGGGAGACATATAGACTCTTTACATAGATTACTTTGGAATAGCTTTTTTTTTTTTTTTTTTTTTAACTGAGGCTTGTTCATGTATTTTATACCCAAAATGACATTTGAGACTAAAGGTGGGATGACAGGGCTTCTTTATCTATGACATTTTCTGAAATCTTCATAACCTTCCATTTCTGTATTTTTGGCCACACTCTGTTTTCCTTTGCTCCCTTAATGAAACAGAATTTTTTTTCTCTTTGTATTCAAACTTACATTTTTACTGGCACATGTTAACTTTTTTCAACATTTCTTGTACTTTTACCAAGCATGCCTACTTTAAACTCCTGATAAAAAGTTATCAGTTGGTAAGTGATATTTACACACTACGTTATACATGCCAAGATTTTTTTCTAATTGATTTTATATTTATCATTCTTCAGTGGTAATATGTATATCCTATATAATAAAGAGCTAATATCCTAATTAGACCTGATGGTGGAACAGACCTCCAGAACGACCATCCGACCATCCAGAACGACCAGTGGGCGGGGCTGCAGGGCCACGAGGCAGCCAGGGCCTCAAGGGCTGAGCCCCTTGCATGAATTTCACGCATCAGGCCTCTATATATATATTGTTCATTGTAACATCCTAGAATAGTGGCAACCCAGAAGCAATAAACATAACTACTACCAAAATGTCACAGTAACTAGCATTCTTCCAATGAAATAAACCTGAGCTCTTTGAAAAACTATCAATGCCCGAGTAAGATATGCCTGGAAATTTTGTGTGCCAGAAAGGCCCCATATCTTCAATAAATGATACTGGCCTGTCTGAAGACAGAAACCAACTTAAAAAATTTCCCACTGGTCAAATCTAGGACAATTTTAGCAATACAAAATGAATCATTAGCCACAGAATAAAATGAATGTGATTTCCTAATTATATAAACAATTGATTAAATGAACACACTGGGTCAACGAAACTGTTTTATCTTTCAGTAGAATCCCAATATAGAAATGTACAAATAGAGAAATAAAATATCATCTTTGACAATCACTCTAGGAATAACTTACATGGTCAAGAATCACAGTAGATGATAATATTGATGGAGCAAAGTATGATAAAGTATAAGAAATTTGCATCATCTTGAAGTATCTTTCCATAAAATATTTGTTAAATTATTATCTTTATTACTAAATAAAAATCACTATAGATTACTAAATATCTAGTAATGATTAATGGTAATCTTTCCCAAAGTATATAAATTGAATCTAATCATGCTAAAACATCACACAAATCTAAATTGGAATAAATTCCACAAAATAATTGGCTAGTACTCTTAAAATACCATGGCAAAGTCATAAAAAAGAAGCAAATTTCCAACATAGGAGAAAATTAAAGAAACATGACAATTAAATATCATATGAGATCCCGGATTAGATTGTAGATGAGAGAACAGGTATTTGTGGAAAGATTTATAAATTTTCAAAAGGTCTATAGATTAGTCAATAATATTGTAGAAAAAATAATTCCATGCTTTTGCTAATTATACTGATTAAGATGTTAATATTTGATAAATTACATGAAAGTCTTTTTACTATTTTTGTAAAATTTTGTTAAATTTAAAATTATTTCAATGTATTAAGAAAAAAAATTAAAACTATTGTATAAATCATAAGTGGTAAGATTGAAGAATAACAAAATTGGGAAAGCAAGAAATAAGGGAGAGAGTCAAATATGCAGGAACAGGTGTATTATAAACCCTTTCTTTTGCCAGGCATTTTATTACTTTATATCATTTATTTTATCCTATTATATCCTTTGAGAAAACTAGTGTAAATTTAATCTTGCAGGTGAGAATATATTAGTTTGTATATTTGCTGGATATAATTAGATTAATCTATGTTAAGCAAAGTATATAAGATTATCAAAACTCTCACACTACAATTGTGCCAACAGAACCCAAATGTAGTAAGGTTGTCAGGACCCATGAAAGAGCATAATAAAATATTGAAGAGCCATCAATTTTCTCTGTATCTCATCTGTTTGATCCTATTTATATATTTTTAATCTTTGTTTCTCCATATTTTTAATCTTACTTAGTCCTCATGGTAGAATACTGCACCCCAACCTGCACAATTATGTTTTATAATTTATAAAGATTAGCTGGAAAAAAACAAATTGCAGTTTGAAATTTTACAATAGTACAAATACACTTGCTTCAATTAAATTGTGTACGTGTGGAGGGAGAGGGGAGAGGAGGGGAGGGGAGGAGAAGAGAGGAGAGGGGAGAGGTGGGGAGAGGAGAAGAAGGGAGGGGAGGGGAGGAGAGGGAGAGTTAGAGGGAACAATGATGTTTAGGGGACTGACAAGATATGGGTACTATATCTGGCTTTTTTTTATTTCCTTATGGCTCATTCTATTTGTGTATCAATTTTACTTTCCCTGTCCAGATTAGCTCTCTGCAGTTTTGCACTTACATTGTGAATGACTTAATCCACTGCACACACCACACACACACACATACACACACACACACAAAACTCCTTTACTTAATAGAGAAAATCAGCCTGTGGAAGATATCCACACAGGTTTAATTAATTGTGATCTGGGAGGTTGTGCTTATGAAGTGCAATATACTAGTAGCTGCTAGGTACCCATACATGGATGAGCCTGGAACATATGGAAGAAAAGGTGGATGGAGGGACTCCTAAAAAGGGCAGAGATACTAAAAAACAGCCTACTATCAGTTCATTTATTCAGTCTTGATCAAAGTATTTGGATCCTATAATAACTGGACAATACTAACACACACACACACACACACACACACACACACACACACGTAACTTTTTGTGGCCTCTCTTTGTTCAAGGTTTTGATATTTGCAACCGATTCATAAGGCCTTGAATGAACTTGACCCTCCATGGCAGAAGTTATGGGGTAATGAATAATCTGAATAGCAAACTTCTACAATGGATTACGTCTCCAGATGACTCAATCATAAGACAAATGCACGCACCTTTGAAGTAGGCGGGCCCGTGGGTGAGACCAGGTGCTTCAATAAAACACTGACATTTTGAACTGACTCTGACCATGTGACAGACATAGTTTAGCAGAGAGTACACAATTTTGAGTGCATTCTGTTTCATAACCAAATAATTGTCTTCTGACTTCTTATTTTATACTAGAAGTCCGATGCACGAAGATTCATGCAAGAATGGGCCTTCCTTCCTCTGGCTGCCTGCACCACCTTCACTCTGGCCCAGAGCCACCTTTCTGCCTTCGCTCCAGCCAGGAGCTGCCTTTTTGCCTTCCCATGCTTCCCAGAGGCCAGGAGCAGCTGGGGTGGTGCGGAACAGCTGCATCGTCACCATGGCGACGACGCAAGAATCCCGCCCCCGGCCACTTGGCACCTGTGTATGCAAATTAACCTGCCATCTTTGTTGGGTTAATTTGCATACTCACTCCTGATTGGCTGGTGGGCATCACGAAAGTATGGTCAATTTGCATCTTTCTCTTTTATTAGTGTAGATTTTGCCCATTTCAAAAATGCCTCCCAGACTTCTTCCCCATTATTATAAGTTAGAACTTACCAAGACCTTGTGATACTAAGTCCCTGTCAATGATATATTTTATCTTGACATGACTTTCCTCACTATGGCATTCCATTAGTAGAAAGAGTGGGAACCATAATAACCATGGAAATCAGAGTGGTGTTTTACAGTTCCTTTAAGATCACTAGACTTCATAGCTGGGTGCCAGAAATATGTCCATGGTTTATTTCTGCAGCCACAATTAGGCACATGTAATTAATATAATTGCTTCTTATTTCTTTCTACCAATCCTACCACAAAAAGGAAAATGTTCCTTTTATCTGACTAAGCAGGGTAACGTAATACTTTGCAAATGCTTGTATTTACATGATTTTTACAGACATTTTATAAGTCCATTTAATAAATACAATACCATGTGTGTAACTTACACATGTCCCATATATTACTATTTTTATCATTCAAATACATTCATTCTCTAGCACTATTTAAATAAATCCTACAAAAGTCTTTGAAACTTTGCATGGAAGGAAATCTCAGAGCAAAAATATTAGAGAAATAGTTCACAATAATATGCTATTGCTTTTCCAGCCTCATATATATGAGATGCGAGTGATATAACCTTTTACTCTGGAGCATAATTGTAATTACTGGATTTAAGTACAACCATACTTATAAATAGAACAAGAGTCTGGGTGTAGGACAAGTTTTCCAACACAAATGGCAAAGAGCATATGGTGAACCAGGCTATTTATATAAGATGCAAGCAAGAAAAAATAGCAATTGTACTTTAAATATTATAGCACTGTATAATTTTCAATTTCCTTAAGTAATCCTTAAAATTTATTTTTGCTGTTTGATAAAGATTTCACTGTACTGACATAGGTACAGTAAATCATAAAAAGTCATATTACTAGCTATGCCTGCAAATGGATAAATTAAATGAGTCCAAAAAGAATATAACAGTTCTTAGCAGGAGACTATCCTTTCACACCTATCACATTTGCTTGCAAAATTTCAACTGTGGTTGAAGGTATGTGAATGTGTGTATAATATTCCTCTTGAATGACTATTACCAATGGGTGTATTCATATATTGTACTGGTATGAAAAAGACTAGTACATACAAATTGATTTTTATATAATATGCTCTACACACATATTTCATATTGGAAACAGATCTGTATACAATATTTTGCCATGTGTTAAAAGATTTTGAACTGTTTTAACTCTATATATTGCCAAATATTTAAATATCTATAAAATGATTGGTACATATTAACTGTTTTTATGTTACCTGCTAATATTAAATACCCCAGAACAAGTGATTTAAAATAGAATCTTTTTATATTGTTATTCAGATTAATCACTTTACCTAAGAGAACTATTTATGGTTTTAATTAAATCTCTTAAGTTTGATACAAGAGAATACTTTGCTCTAAAGGCAAAACATGCAAATGTATCTTTAATCACACTGAGAATTTTTTATTTAATCTGTTATGACTACCTTTATGATTCTGTTATTTTTTATTTGTAAAATGCAAGGACATATCAGGTTCTGGAAAAATGAAATTTTTGTAATAGTATATACATTATATATATATATATAAATGATGTGTTTATAGCAGTGATTTTCAACTTGTATGCTGCAATAACTTTTTGTTGTTAGAAATGACACATTTTATAGCTCAGTTCTATTCTCCTTCTAAAAGACAGCTGCTCAGTGGGCTCTGAGCACTGCAGCCACTTGGGCACACTCAGGGCTCCTCATCCCCTTCGCCAGCTGTTGTCTGCAAGTTCTTGTGAAGGGCCAATTAAATAGTAGAAATATTGAAAAACAGTTTCCCTACCCGGACATACCATCCTTCGCTTGGATAAGAGATCCATTGTCTTAAGTGCATGCAAATTGGAAAATTTAAAGACACAAAAGAGGTGAGTTAACAGAGACATGAAATGATAGAGAATTAAAACAAACATTCAACAACAGATACTACTGAATTTTATTTCTTAAAAGTGAATTAACTTATATTACAAAAAAAGCAATAGAAGTACTTTCATTACCAAAACTAGTATACATGTAACTAGTGGATTTAAGAGTATATATCTATCTTTCTTTTTAGTTCTGTCAGTTTTTCTACATGTATTTTGAAGTTCTGTGCACAAATGCATGCAGAATTAGAATTTTATATATTCTTGAAAGCTTAACTCCTTCATCATTATGTAATGGCCCTCCTTATTCCTGAGAATCTTTTGTTCAGACTGCTTTAATCAACTTAATATATAGCTCTTTAAGTTTTCTTAATATTATTATGGTATATCTTTCTCCACATATGTACATTTATCCTGCGTCATTACATTTTTCTTTGACAACATATAATTGCTTTTGTTTACATTTCAACAGGTTCTGATGTATTTAAACCATTCATGTTTGTAGTGATTACTGAGATGGATTAATATCTGTCATGTTTATAATGATTTTCTCTTCATTCTACAATTATGTATACATATAAAACTATATATATATATATATATATATATATATATATATATATATATACACTAGAGGCCCGATGCACGAAAATTCCTGCAAGAGTAGACCTTCCTTCCAGGATCCGGGCTTCTCTCCTCCGGCCACCTGCAGGCACCCAAGATCTGTGCTGTCTTCCCTCCAGCCCCGGCTTGGACAGGAAGGACACCAGGAAGGACATCTGGTCTAATTAGCATATTACCCCTTTATTATCCTATCTAATAAAAGGGTAATATGCAAATTAACCATCACTCCATCACAAAAAAGGCGCCCATAGCCACAAGATGGTGGTGCCCAGTCCTCTCAGCCCCGCTGGATTCCCCCAGTCCCAAGGGGGTGGCTTCTGAGAGCAGGCAGTGTGAGCAGCCTGGTGGAATGTTTGCTTCGTCGCCATGGTGATGAGGCAAGCATTCCTCACCCGGTCGCAGATGGGCCTCTGGCTAGGTCTGGGCGCAGAACGCTTGCCTCATCGCCCTGGTGATGAGGCAAGCATTCTGTGCCCAGCCGCAGATGTGCCTCTGGGCCACGTAGAGCCTCTGGGCAGCAGGTGCGAAGCAGCCAGGCCCCGCAGAGAGCTACTGGCTTACAGATTCGTGCACAGGGCTACTAGTATTAGATAATATAAGACAGTGTATTATAAATAAGGGTTCAGTGACACAAATAAATGTAACCCTATTAGATCATGAATATCAGTATTAAAATATGGAAAGTAATTATTTTGTGTAGACATTATTATAGTTATAATACAAAATTCTAATTTTGGGCTATTATTAATTTTACTATTAGCCTGTGCACGAATCTGTGTGCCAGTAGCTCTCTGCGGGGCCTGGCCGCTCTGCACCCCGTAGCCCAGAGGCTCTCTGTAGCCCAGCAGCCCATCCACAGCCAGGTTCTGAACACGTGCCTTGTTGCCGGGATGACAATGCAAGCCTTCCTTGCCCTGGCCCAGCCAGAGGCCCTCCGCAGCCAGGGTGGAACACTTGCCTCATCACCGCAGCGATGAAGCAAGCATTCTGCCAGGCCTCTCACGCTGTCTGCTCTCAGTGGCTGCCTCCCCGGGACTGGGGTCTCCGGCGGGGCTGAGAGGACTGGGCACCGCCATCTTTGTGATGGAGTGGCGGTTAATTTGCATATTACCCTTTAATAGATAGGATGAATATTTAAGTCCATATCAGAATTTTATATTAAAAATTAAAAATTCAGATAAAGGATCTTTGATAAGTGTACAACTGATTCTTATCTATGCTCAAAGATCTATTACCAAAATTTTATATTTTAATTGCAGACTTAATGTATAATAGAAATTAAAAATATTTATGTCAAAAATTAAAAAACTAAATGATATGAAAATTTTGCTTAATATACCTATAAATTACTAGTAATTTTATGTGATTAGTATATAATCATTGTTATTTAACTTAAATATTTGGCCTTAAATTAAATCTAGAACAAAATAGAGTAAATTGTCCATGGATTTTATTTAGCTATGGCCTTCTTTTTTATCCTCACCAGAGGAAATGATTTTTTTTATTTTTTTAATTGACGAGAGAGAGAGAGAGAGAGAGAGAGAGAGAGAGAGAGAGAGAGAGAGAGAAATATTGGTGTGAGAGAGAAACACTGATCAGTTGCCTCCTGTACATGCCTCAGCCAAGGCATTGAACCCCTAGGTATGTGTCCTGACTAGAAATGGAACCTGCCACCTCTTGGTATCCTGAACAACACTCCAACAAATTGAGCCCCTCAGCCAAGTCAGCCTTTTTTATTACAGAGGCTGAGACATAGCTGGGAGGCATTCTGTACTTATTTAAAAAATACTAAATATAAATACACTTAAAAGCAGCAAGACTATTGTAACTCAGATTCACATTAAAATCATTTTGCTCTAATCTAGGTAGTCCATTTTTCTATCATAAAAGAAAACTTGTATTAGTAGTTTAATATTGAGATAACTAAAACATCCCAGAGAAGGTATTACTTTACACCTTCACTTTTTTTCTAAATAAAACAAAAAGTAATTATTTCAATTATTTCAAAGTGGTTCTTATAATTGTGTTAGAAAAGTTAATAAAGAAAACCAAAAATACCAAAATTTTGATGAGAAATAATTAAAAGCAATCTTAGTGTATTATGATAGCTTCTCACAACACACATTCTTTTCAAATTCAAATTATTTCTATTTGCTTTTTTCATCATTAGAGAATTTTTTCATTAGTGCAAAAACATCTTTTCATTCTACATGTTATTTTGCCTCCCTGCAAAAATGGCCACAGTTTGTCCAAATTGGCAGCCACAGGCATGATTGCCATTATTCTCTAAAAGTACTGACCCCAAACCGTAGTGTCTTTTATACTCTGTGGACTTGATTCACATTCTTACCTGTTGGTTTCTGTCTGTCTCTGGGCTGAGAGTAATTTTCTTGTTTCCAAGAGCACCTTAGAAGTGAGCCAAGTCTGGACCCTGGGTCATTGTGGCAAGTTTCTCCTGCTTTAGAAAGTGCCTGACTCGGGAGAAGTCAATGAGTCAATAGGAAAGAGCATGTGCCCCTTTCCCTCACATTTGCTCCCGCGTTGGAAGCAGAGATCCTGAATTAAATTTAGCATTGGCAAGGTGTTTAATTCCGGTAGTACTGGCCTGACTGAAGTACCAGTAACCGAGGTCTTATGAGAGTGCTTATGATATTTTAAGAGAGAATTTATTAGCTCAAACACTGAAGGTCAACTCTGACTTTTAAAAAAAATTTTTAAGAACTGAACTTTTAAAAGTTTAGAAGCTTAACTCTAGCTACTAAAAATGAATCTTGGGGGGGGGGGAGGGAAGGGAGACATATATACTATTTGTAATACTTTAACCAATAAAAAAAGAAAGAAAGAAAGAAATGAATGAATCTTAAGGCCAAAGCAGAGACATAAATCAAAGACAAAGTGATATCATGGCACTAAATTACACTCAGTTAATCCTTGACTGAGTTTTCTTCACCTTCTCCCTTCAGATCATAACACCCACATACACACGTCAAGAAAAACAGCCTCTAATAGGGAAAGGATGTTCACAGACCTGGAGCGGGAGGATTATAAGTCCTGATTCAGGGCTCATGCTGATGTGATGAAGATTTCTCAACATCTATTCACTTTCCCTTAAACTTACATAACCGGGGAATATTGTACTTGTATAAAGACTCGATTCATTCTCAGAGTTGAGTGGAAAATATCTCTTCA
This sequence comes from Cnephaeus nilssonii, assembly GCF_951640355.1. Lineage (NCBI taxonomy): Eukaryota > Metazoa > Chordata > Mammalia > Chiroptera > Vespertilionidae > Cnephaeus > Cnephaeus nilssonii. Next base: position 54,042,102 of record NC_137085.1, on the reverse strand, counting down.
GAGTCTGCTGGTCTTGGTCTTGTGTAGTTGTGTGATCCTGGCCCTCTCTATTCTTCATCACTGATATGATTCCTGCAACTAACAATATCTGTTACAAATGGTCACTGCTTTACAGTGTGATTCATTTTGTGGAGCCCTGTTTGATAAAAGAAACAAACATGTTCAAAGAAGAGATTTACTGTACACTAAGCGATGAATTAAGGGGTCTCTAAATTCTCAGGAGTGCTCTTTATTTTCTAGCTATTGAGCTTGTCTTTTAGAAAATAAATGAAAAATATTATTGAGTAGCCCATTATACATATAACAACTATTCCTCCTGATCTAGTCAAGCATTAAATATTGAACCACTTTCCAAAGATTAGTATAGATTATAAAGTTTAAAAATGTGGTATTATTTTTTTATATATGTGCCATAATTTATAAAAGGACTTTAGAAGAATGAAGTATAAAGATTCACTCAACTTGAAAAGAAATATAATCATTTGAAAGTAGACAGGAGAAATTAAATATAATTATGTATATTTAGAAGAATGAAGTATAAAGATTCACTCAACTTGAAAAGAAATATAATCATTTGAAAGTAGACAGGAGAAATTAAATATAATTATGTAACAGGCAAATTTAGATTCAGTTTAATATAAATGAAAGTCTATCAATAATCTATACATATATGCACATTGCTGAGCAACACATATAAAGATGTGTAAACATTTTATATGCTCTACCAAAACTTCATATCTAAGTGCAGTAATAAAGATTAAATCTCATCTAATCAAGAAATTAAAAATTTCTACTTAAAAAAGTTTAAGAGCTCTGGCCAGGTAGGTAGCTCAATTAGTTAAAGCCTCATCGCAATATGCCAAGGTTGTGGGTTCTATCCTCAGTCAGGGCACATAAAAGACTTAACCTATGAAAGTATAAATAAGTGGAACAACAAATCTCTCTCTCCCTCTCTCCACCTATCTCTCCCTCCTTTTAATGTAAAAGTTTTTGAAATATTTTTAAAAAATAACTTCAATTAACCTTAAAATTTATCCCATGAAATTATAAAACTTAAAAATTAGTATTCAAAACAAAGAAAATGAATAAGACTAAATAAAAATAAACAAATAGGTAGGTAAAAAAATAAATAAATAAATAGTGGAGGTCATTATATTTGACACAAAGTTGATTCCTAGATTCAGTATTGTCAGCTAAGATTTCTTATTTTAACTTATGGTGTCTTGAATTTTATGTGCTATTATTAGTTACTTAAAATCTGTTTTTGAATAAGATGGAATGCAAATAAACAAATACTAAAAACGTATTTAACATAGAAATAATTGCATTTATGTTACTTTTAGTTCTTAAAAATATAAATTTTTAATATTTATTTATGACTGAAGGTTATAACTAACATTAATAATATCACCATGTTTTTTTGTAGTAACATCTTCAAGGAGCCCTGATACTTTTAAAATTATTTGCCTCTATAACATATAAGTAATATTATATCAATGTGCTTTTTACTATTCTGTTTTCTTCCGTTATTATCAGCTGCATTATTTCTTGAGTGTGTGTGTATATGTGTAATACAACTAACAAGTGCCCCTCTAAGAATCAAGTTTCTTTGAGAATGTGAAAAATATGTTTTTGGAAAGTTATTTCTACTTGAAAACTCTTAAACAGTATACTTCATTTCTTAGATGAATGCATAATAGATAATTAATTCTTCCATAAATATGAGTACATTAACAAAAGAGATGAAATAAAACAATCATAGCATTATTAAAATCATGATTCAGATAAGTATTGACTGGACTTCAAAATGAGAAAACCAAGTAAAAACATATAATAAAATCTAGACCTGAAGTGTTCTTAAGAATTTATTACAATCAAAACTGGCATTCTTTTTTTTTTTAATCTTTATTGTTGAAAGTATTACATATGTCCTCTTTTTCCCCCATTGACCTCTCCCAGCTCACACTCCCACCCCAGGCCTTCACAACCCTATCATCTGTGTCCATTGGTTATGCATACTAGTATATGCACACAAGTTCATTGGTTGATCTCTTTTCACCCACTCCTCCTCCCCTGCCTTCCCTCTGAGTCCCACAGTCTGCTTGATGCTTCTGTGTCTCAGGATCTAATTTTGTTCATCACTTTATGTTCATTAGATTCCACATATGAGGGAGATCATGTGATACTGGCTTATTCCACTTAGCATAATGCTCTCCAGGTCCATCAATGCTGTTGCAAATGGTAAGAATTCCTTCTTTTTTACAGCAGCGTGGTATTTCATTGTGTAGATGACCACCGTTTTTTAATCCACTCATCTGCTGATGGACACTTAGGCTGTTTCCAAATCTTAGCTATTGTAAATTGCGCTGCTATGAACATAGGGGTGCATATATTCTTTCTGTTTAGAGTTTCTGGTTCCTTAGGATATATTCCTATATGTGGGATCACTGGCTCAAATGGGAATTCCATTTTTAATTTTTTGAGGAAATTCCATACTGTTTTCCCCAGTGGCTTCACCAGTCTGCATTCCCACCAGCAGTGCAGGAGGGTTCCCTTTTCTCCACATCCTTGCCAGCACTTGTTGTTTGTTGATTTGTTGATGATAGCCATTCTGAGAGGTGTGAGATGGTACCTCATTGTTGTTTTAATATGCATCTCTCAGATGATTAGTGACTTTGAGCATTTTCTCTTGCTCTTAACAAGTCTAACCAAAACTATTTCTTTTATTTGGGCTTAAATCAATCATTTCTTTAGTGAAGGACTAGGCAAAGTAATTTGTTTTCAACTTGGCACACAAAAAAAGAAAAGAAAACTTTTATGGCAGGGTAATAGTGTGAAAATATTCCTATAATATTAAATACCAATAAGAAGGGATTCTAAATACAATTACTTCAACATTTTTAAACAACATGTTACTGTAGTGTGTGTGTTTTTTTTATTATTTTCTCTTGGGTTTTGTCAGTTTTTTCTTTTGCCAAGCACATAAGCTCATATGGCTCAATTTTAATAAGTCCAGTGTGTACATAAACACATACAAATACACAGTTATCCACTGTATGGTCTTTACAAAGGTTTAGTAGTCCAAACCTCCTTAGAGTCATTATATTCAAGGATTTGATTTTGTCCTGTGGTCAGATACAGTTATTAACTAATTATTTTCCGTTTTTATTCTTCTTGTCATTATATGGAAGTATATAGTAAGTCTAATTTCATAGTGCATCAGGCATTTGTTACTAATATAACATCTTTTATTGATTTTTTAAAATATATTTTATTGATTTTTTACAGAGAGGAAGAGAGAGGGACAGTGACTCTGCTAAAAACATCGATGAGAGAGAAACATCGATCAGCTGCCTCCTGCACACCTCCCACTGGGGATGTGCCCACAACCAAGGTACATGCCCTTGACCGGAATCAAACCTGGGACCCTTCAGTCCGCAGGCCGACACTCCATCCACTGAGCCAAACCGGCTAGGGCTATCCTTTATTTTTTGAAAAATCCGTCTTCTACTTCAGGGAAGATGGGATGGATGTATGTCCTGTCTTCTATTCTTCCCATGCACTAATTCCATAAATCAAAGACATTTTATATAAAACTCACAAGAGTACTTCTGAGAGATGAGACAAAGAAGATAGACTGTCTAAGGACTTGGATTGAAAGAAAGACAGGAGTAATTTTCCTGCATCTTATTTTTGCCTCATAACCTATATCTGGAACTAAAGAAGCAGGAAATGGGATATACCAAAGGAGCACAGAGGGGAAAATGCCCCACAAAAGCCTCTGTCTTGTGCCAAAGGACCAGGAAAGCAGAAGCCTGCAATAAAGTGTTAGACAATAACTACTCTACTCCAGTAAATTCTCACCCTAACACACACACACACACACACACACACACACACACACACACACACACACCCCAAACACACACACACACACACTGGGGAATTTCCCCATCTCCAAAGTAGCAAAGTTTAAGTGGTGATCTGGGGCTGCCTCTCCTGCCAGTAGTAATGAGTATCTTTACCTTACATCTCTTCATTGGGAAGGTATCAGAGGGAGCCGAGTGGGGAGTCAGAACTTTCACCTTTGCCCAGAAGTAATGACACTAAACATTCTCTTCCCTCTGAGAGACTGAATGAAGAGACTGTAGGGAGAAATAATGAGCCTCTGCTATTATTCCAAGTCAGAGAGTTAGCGATGGAGGCTTAGTGGGGATCCAAGAAGAAAATGGAATAACATTTTTAAAGTGCTGAAAGATGACTGTCAAGTTGATAACCATACCCTGCAAAAATATCTTTAAAGGCAGAACAAAAACATGAGGAAAGTGTGTTATAAAAATATAGTGCTTTTAAAATATTTTTATTGATTTTTTTAGAGAGGAAGGGAGATGGAGAGAGAGAAAAACATCAGTGTTGTTTTTTGTTGTTGTTGTTGTTGTTGTTAACCCTTATCCAAAGATATTTTTCCATTGATTTTTTTTTTTAGAGATAGTGGAAGAGATAGGAAAAGACAGAGAGAAACATCAATGTGAGAGAAACACATCAATTGGTTACCTCTTGCCCATGCCTCAACAGGGAGGAACCAGCACCAAGGTACATGCCCTTGAATGGAATCGAACCTGAGATCCTTTGGTCAGCAGACTGATGCTCTATCCTCTGAACCAAACCAGCTAGGACAAGAAACATCAGTGTTTAACATACTTCGGCTGCCTCCTGCACACTCCTACAACCTTTTGGTGCAAAGGATGAAGCCCAAGCAAAAATGTAGTACTTATAAAATGCATTAGAAATTGAGGTATCATTAACTTAAAATAGATTGTTATAAACACAGGTTGTTATATATAAACTAGAGGCCCGATGCACAAAATTTGTGCAAGGGGCCTCAGCCCCTGCTGCCACATTGGCTGCCTCTGCCTTGGCCCCTGCTGCCACAGATTTGTCTGGAAGGATATTTGGTCTAATTAGCATATTATGCTTTTATTATTATAGATTTTATGGTAACCACAAACCAAAAACCTATAATATGTATACAAAAGAATAAAGAGAAGGAATCCAAATATAACACAAAGAAAGATATCAATGCACAAAAACAGAAAACTAGAAAAACAACCAGAAAACAATAAAATGTCAATAAGTATAAACTTTACAATAATTACTTTAAATGTAAATAAACCAAATTCTCCAAACAAAAGACATAGAGTCACTGAATGGATAAAAGAAAAAATGAAAACCATAATTTGCTGCCTGTAAGAGATTAATTTCACATCTAAAGACACACTAAGACTGATAGTGAATGGATGAAAAAAAATGCATTTTATGCAAAAGAAAATGAAAACTGGGGTACTTATATCAGACAAAAGAGATTTTAAAATAAAAACTGTAACAAGACAAAGAGATAAATGATAAAGAGATAAATCATACATGAGGATATAACACTTGTAAACATCTATGTACCTAACATGGAGCTCCTAATTACATAAACCAAATATTGATGGACATAAAGGAAGAGAATGACAGTATCTATATATATAAAAAGCCAGTGACCAGAATGCCGAGACAACAAGAATGACCAATTGCTATGATGCCCACTGAGGCCAGTGAACTGTCCTGATCAGGGGGTGGGGCCGGCAGCCAACCTCCCATGGCCCTTCCCCTGGCTGGCCCCGCCCCTGATGGTGGCCCCACCCCTGATTGCCCCCCTAACCCCAAGCCCCTCCCCTTAGGTGGCCCGAAGCCCCTCCCCTTAGGTGGCCCCACCCTGATTGCCCCCTAACCCCAATAGGGAGTTGGGCTAGCCAGCCTACCTCCTACAGCCCCTCCCCCTGCCACAGATCGGCCTCCCCCACCCAATTCTGGGGTGGGGCCAGCTGGCCCACTGCCTACAGCTCCTCCCCCCAGCCAGCTCTGCCCGCAATCGACACACCCCACACCAATTGGGGGTGGGGCTGGTCAGCCATCCTCTGACCTCCCACCTTCTCCTCCTTACAGGCCCGACCCTGATCCACCAATTGGGGCCAGGCTGGCCGGACCCCATCCATGCACGAATTTGTGCACTGGGCCTCTAGTGTAAGAATAGTAGAGGATTTAACACCCCACTTAAATCAATGGAAAAGTCATCAAGACAGAAATTCAGCAAGGAAGTTTTAGCCTTAAATGACACATTAGATCAGATGAACTTTCCAGATATTTACAAAATATTACCCTCCAAAATAGCATAAAACACATTATTTTCAGGTGCATATGGAACATTCTCTAGAATAAATCACAAAACAAGAATTTTAGAAAACTGAAATCATATCAAACACCTCTTCCAGCCACAATCATATGAAACTACTCAATTACCAAAAGAAGGCTATATAGAAATTAAACAGCATGCTATTAAAAATCATGTAGTAAACAAAGTAATCATAGAGGAAATAAAATATATTTTGAGACAAATGAAAATGGAAACATAACATTCCAAAATGTATGAGAAATATCAAAAGCAATTCTAAAAAGAAGTTTATAGTGATACATGTCTACATCAAAAAGCCAGGTCAGTCCCAAAAAATAACAAAACCTAGAACAACTACAAACAGGAACCAACAAAGCCCAAAGTTAGTAAAAGGAAATAATAAAGCCTAGAGTGTAAATAAATAAAATAGACAGAAATAAAAAGAAGATAAATAAAACTTAGAGTTGGTTATTTTAAAAAAAATAATCAATTTATAAATCTATAGCCAGAATTATCAAGAAAAAAAAACATAAGAGAGCCCAAATGTTCAAAATCAGAAGTTTCACCTGACATCACAGAAATACAAAGAATTCTAAATGAATATTACAAAACAACCATTCACACCAAATTGCACAATCTAGAGGAAATGGATACATTCATAGAAATATACAGTCTTCTAAAAACTAAATTAGAAAAGAAAAAAAATCTGAACAGACCAATTACTAGTAAAGATATTAAATTAGTAATCAAAATTCTCTCAAGAAACAAAAGTCTATAACTATATGGCTTCATAGGTTAATTATCCCAAACATTTAAAGAAGAATATTTATTTTTCTCAAACTATTTCAAAAACATTGAAGAGATAGGAACACTATAAAACCATTATACAAGGCCAGCATTACTCTGATTCCAAAACAAGACAAAGATACTACAAATAATAATAATAATAATAAAATAATATATTACAGGCCAATAACCTTGGTCAACATAGATAGATGCAAAATTCTCAACAAAATATTAGAAAACTGAATGCAACAATATATTAAAAGGAAATTATTCAAGGATGGAAGATGATTAGGTATATGTAAATAAATCAATATAATACACCACCACATAAGCAAAGGATAAGAATCATATTATAATTTCCATAGATGCAGAAAAAGCTTTAGACAAAATACAACATTCATCCTATATAATAAAAGCCTAATATGCTAAGTGTCTGTTCATCTGGTTGGCTGTTCAACCAATCAAAGCACAATATGCTAATGAGATGCTATGACCTGTAGGTTAGCTTGCTGCTGGGGTTCTGCCGATTGGGACTGAGTGAGATGGGCCAGACACGCCTTGGAGCCTTCCCACAGTCCCTCCCCAGGTGGCCAACCTCTCGTGTACCTCCCAGGCCCCGATCATGCACTGGTGGGGTCCCTTGGCCTGGCCTGTGCCATCTCACAATCTGGGACCCCTTGGGGGATATAAGAGAGCCAGTTTTGGCCCTATTCTGTAGGCCAGGCCGAGGGACCCCACTGGTGCATGAATTTGTGTACCAGGACTCTAGTTTATGATAAAAACTCTCAACAAAATGGAAATAGAGGCAACTTATCTCAGCATAATAAAAGCCATATGTGAAGAACCCATACCTAATATTATACTCAATGGTGAAAACTCAAAAGCTTTTCCTTAAATATTATAAACAAGACCATGATGCCCACTCTCACCAGTTTTATTCAACATAATATTGAAAGTCATAGCCACAGAAATTGAACAGATAAAGAAATAAAAGGCATCCAAGTTGGAAAGGAGGAAGTAAAACTTTCAGCATTTGCAGATGACACGGTTATATAATTGAAATATGTTATATATAATAAATATAAAATAATAGATATATTATTTAAAACCATAAATATTCCACCAAAAACTACTAGAATAAATGAATTCAGTAAAATTGTAAGATACAAAATTAAAAAACAAATCAGTAGTGTTGTTATACACTAATAACAAAATATCAGAAAAGAAGTTAATGAAACAATTCCATTTATAATTTCATTAAAAAAATAAAATACCCAATAATAAATTTAACCAAAGATAAAAACTATAAAACATTGATAAAATAAATTAAAGACAATACAAATAAATGAAAGGATATACCATGCTCACAGATGGGAAGGTTTAATATAATTCAATGTCTATACTATCCAAAACAATCTACAGATTCAAGGCAATCCCTATAAAAATACCAATGACATTTTTCACAGAACTAGAACAAAAAAATTCCTAAATTTATATGGAGCAACAAAAATATCTGAATAGCCAAAGCAATCTTTGGAAAGAAAAGCAAAGTTGAAGGTATCACACTACCTGATATCAAACTATCCTACAAGGAAATAGTAATCAAAACAGCATGGTACTGGCATGAAAACAGACTCATGGATCAAAGGAACATAATAGAGAACCCAGAAATAACTCTGCATCTATATGGTCAATTAATCTATGACAAAAATGGCAAAAATATACAATGGGGTAAAGATAGTCTCTTCAATAAATGGTGTTTATAAAACTGCACAGATACATGCAAAAAATGAGTGTATCTTTTTCTACACCATATACAAAAAATAAATTCAAAATCAATTAGAGACTTAAATGTAAGACTTGAATCCATAAAATTCCTAAAAGAAAACATTGGTAATAAACTTTTTGACATTGGTCTTTGAAATATTTTTTTGGATATGCATCCCAGGGCAAAAAAAATAAAAAAATAAAAACAAACAAACAAAAAACAAATAGGACTACATTAAACTAAAAAGCTTTTGTATTGCAAAGGAAACCATCAACAAAACAGAAAGGCAACCTACTGAATGGGAGAAGATATTTTCAAATAATATCTCCAATAATGGGTTTTGTAACCATAGTATACAAAAAACTCATACTGTTCAACATAAAGAAAACACACAAACAGCTGCCCCCTCAAACAAACAATTCAATTAAAAAATATATAAAGGAATGTTCATAGCAGCACAATTCATAGCTAAGATTTGGAAACATCCTAAGTGCCCATCAGCTGATGAGTGCATTAAAAAACTATGGTACATCTACACAATGGAATACTATGCTGCTGTAAAAAAGAAGGAATTCCTACCATTTGCAACAGTATATACGGACCTGGATAGCATTATGCTAAGCGAAATAAGCCAGTCAGAGAAAGATACATATCACATGATCTCACTCATTTGTGAAATATAATGAACAACATAAACTGATGAACAAAAATAGAACCAGAGACAGAGAAGTATCGATCAGACTGTCAAACCTCAGAAGGAAGGGAAGGGAGGGTGGGGGTAAAGGGGAGAGATCAACCAAAGTACTTGTATGCATGCATATAGGCCTAACCCATGGACATAAACACCAGGGGAATGAGGACATGGGGGGGTTAATTGGGGGGGGGGGATAAGGACACATATGCAATACCTTAATCAATAAATAAAATTTAAAAAATGTGTAGAAGAGATGAATAAAAATTTCTCCAAGAGAACATATAGATGGCCAACAGACATGAAAAGATGCTCAGCATCACTAATAATCAGGAAGTGTAATTCAAAACAATAATGAGATATCACCTCACACCTGTCAGAATAGCTGTCATCAATAAATCAACAGACAAGTATTGACAAAGATACTTTGGAGTTATTGTAGCAATATTGGTGCAGCCACTATGGTAAACATTATGGAGGTCCCTCAAAATTTTAAACATAGAACTACCATATGACCCAGTAATTCCACAATATATAATTTATTTTACCAAAATCTACTTCTAATTTGTGCTGTTCATTATAGTGAGATGTATAATTGTTACTTATTTATAACTCTATCCCCTCTTGCTTTCCTTTCTGTGCTATTACTGTCATACATAATAAATTTACATATGTTACAAGAGCAACTATAAATTGTTTCTTTATTACTTTATATAATTTGTCTTTTACACATAGCTTTGGTCCTCCATTACTGCCTTATTTTGCATTAAGTAGATATAATGTGCTATTTTAACTTTCTTATTACTTTGCTATACATTTTGAGTTGTTATCTGAGTTGGCTGCACTGAGATTATCATTCATATCTAATTTACAAGATTCTAGTTCATGTTAACAACTTAATTTAAATAGTACATAAAAACTTTCCTTTTATACACTCTGTTCCAGCCTCCTTTGCTCTGTATCACAAAATACTTGTTTAAATATTGTTTCCATCAAAAAGATCTATTATTATAGCTCTTTGCAGTTGTCTTTAAAGGCTCATAAGATTTAAAAATATTCAAATGACAATACATTTATACTAACCTTTCTAATTGCATTATTGGGATTTACTTTATATACCACAAAATTCACCTAAGTAAAGTGATTAATTAAATGGTTTTTACCATATTCACAGATATGTACACCAACATTACAGAGACTTTTAGACCAGTTTAATCACCTGAAAAAGAAACCCTATGTCTCCAGTTGCTACACTGTTGTAACATTAAGTAAAAAGCTGAACAGCCTGAAAAATCAACAACTCCTCCTAGAACTATGAGAGGGCAGGACACATGGCAAACCACCATGTCCAGGAAGGAGACACAGGCAAATAAAGACTTGAAGGCTTACCTGAGCGGATTCAGGAGTAGAAACCATCCCCGAAGCCAGTGCTGGGGAGGGAGACTTGAACAGGAATTGACACAATGCCAGAGGCTCATCGTGAACTATTCTTAGAGATTAAGAACTCCAAGGGGACCCGCTGCTAGGGGGTACCCTAAAATATTGTGGGATTTGCTGCTAGGAACTTGAGCAGATTCCCACAATAGACATCTAAGGAAACTGTTCTTCATTTTCTGGCAGAAGGGGGAGAAACGGGACCATTTTGAAATATGCCAGTGAGATCTTACTGCTCTTGAACAAGCCTGCCCGCAGGTGAAACTAGTTAGAAGTCTAATCAGATGAGTACTATTAGAGAACTGGGGAAGGGAAATAGCCTACTTCAGCTGGCTCTAGTTTTCCATCTGGGAGAAGGGAAACACAATGCCAGCTCATTCTATTATCTTATCCCAACAAATGGAGGACAAAAACAAACAAAAAACCCTGAAAAACTCTTGTGAAATTCTAAGTCCATCATAGGCTCACTAAAGGATTGAGACTTATCACAGAACTATAGAAGACTATAGAACACCTTCCCTCCCGCAATACCTCACAGCCACTTTACTACAGGTCCATTTACAACAATTCCTCTTTTTTTTGTTTTTTGTTAATCTTCACCCAATGATATTTTTTCCTTTGATTTTTAGGGGGAGTGGAAGAGAGAGGGAAAGACAGAGAGAAACATCAATATGAGAGAAACACATCAATCGGTTGCCTCCTTGTACGCACCCTGGCCAGGGCCTGGGCTGGGGAGGAGTCTGCAACCAAGGTACATGCCCTTGACCAGAATTGAACCCGGGACCTTTTGGTCCGCAGGCTGATACCCTATACACTGAACCGAATCGGTGAGGGCTACAGCAATTTCTTTTGTTGGTACATCATGTCCAGCTAACAAGAAAAAAAATATAAGCCATACCAAACGATAAAAACACAATTTGCAAAAACAGAGTAAGCATCAGAAAGAGATATGTCAGGATGTTGGAATTTTCAGATAGGCATTTAAAGCAATTATGATTCATATGCTGATGGCACTAATGGATAAAGTAGGTAAACATGCAAAAGCAGCTGGACAATGTAAGCACAGTGATTGAAATCCTAAAAAAGAAATGTTACAGATCAAAAACATTGTTACAGAAATGAAGAATGCATTTGATGGGCTCATTAAAAGACTGGACATGCATGGCTGAAGAAAGAATTCTGAGCTTGATAATATATTGATAGAAATGAACCCAAACTAAAAAGAAAAATAGAACAATGAACTGAAAAAGAATATATATTTATGTATATACTAGAGGCCCAGTGCAAGAAAATTCATGCACTGGAGGGGGGGTCCCTCAGCCCGGCCTGCCCCTCTTACAGTCCGGGAGCCCTCAGGAGCAGGAGGCGACCCAGTGATCAGGGAAAGGCGAAGCCCCATCAGACCTCTGCTGCTGCCACTTCCGGTAGCGCAAGCCTCGGCTGGCCCTGGTTACCTGAGCCTTGGGCGGCCCTGGGGGGTTGGGCAGCCGCCATTTGAGGCTTGCCTGTGCCTCGGGCTGGCCCTGGGCGGCTGGGGGCTGAGGGGACTGGGGGACTCCGGAGGTAGGTGCATGGAGTGGCCGGGCTTTCCTGGGGGCGGGCCTGGCCTTGCTGCACGCCTGCCACCCCAGCAGGGCTGAGGGGACTGGGTGCCGCCATCTTGTGGCTGTGGGTACTGCCATCTTTGAGGGCGTCACAGTCAATTAGCATATTCCCTCCTTATTGGCTGTGAGTGCCGCCATCTTTGCAATGGTGTGAGGGTCAATTAGCATATTCTCTCTTTATTAGATAGGATACACACACACACACACACACACACACACACACACACATACATACTGTGGAACAACTACAAAAGGTGTAACATGTGTAAAGGGAATGCAAGAAGGAAAAGAAAAAAGAGAAAATAAGAGAATATTTATTTGAAAGAAAAATTAATATGAATTTTCCCTAATTGATGTCATATACCAAACCACAAATCCAGGAAGCTAGAGAATAGCAAGCTAATAAATGTAAAAATCTATACCTAGGCATATTACATACAGAAAATTGAAGGTCAAGAGAAAATCCTGAAAGAAGCCAAAGGAAAAAACACTGTACCTATAGAGATAAAAATTATATCTGACTTTTCCTCAGAAACCATGCCAGCAAGAAGAGAGTGAAGTGAAATATTTTAAAGGTTTGAAAGGAAAAAAAAAGCCACCAACAGATAATTCTGTACCCTGTGAAATTATCTTTCAAAGGTGAAGGAGTAATAAAGAATTTCTCAGAAAAATGAAAATTAAAAAGAAAAACATTACCAGTAGATCTGCCTTGCAAGTAATGTAAAAGAATTTCTCCAGACATAGAAGACAAATGATTCCACTACATGATTCCACTTCTACAAGGTATTTAAAATAATTACTTATAGGAGCAGTAAATAGAATGATAAATGCCAGGTGCTGAGAAAAAAAGAAAATGTGGAATGTTATGGGTTTAACATTTCTGTTATGCAAGATAAGTAAGTTCTAGAGATCTGCTGTATAACATTGTGCCTATTGTTTGCAATTCTGTATTATACACTTCAAAATCTATTAAGAGGATATATCTTATGTTAAGTGTTTTTACCGCAAATTAAAAAGTAAAAATCTAAGTTTATAAGGGATAGTACTGAGAACAAATCCCAAGCATTAACTTGGATCACTATTTTTTTTCTAACACACTTACTTTCTCTTTGTATTTCATTTCCAATTGTTCGCAAGCATCATTTTACTATGTAATGTTGCATTTCAAGCAATGCATAATATTTCCATTTATGGAATGTTTATAGTCTCACACAAAATCCTATTTAAACACTTTGAGATAATCAATTTAAAAACGACTAATAATATCTTTAGATAAAATGTAATTGCACTGAATCCAGTGGTGTAGAATGTTGACAATTCATTGAATACCCAAATTAAATCCTCCGGAAAAACAGAACACGTGCTTCTTTTGTAACGAAGCAATTAAAGCTAGTCAAAGGGTAAATATTTAGTTAAGCATCCCCAAAGATGGTGGATAATATTTCCATAGATATAGAGAAATACGTACTAGTTGACAAAATCCAAAACTATTATTTCAGTATTCTCCCCTTTAAAAATGTTTGAAATATATATAACATATTTTTGCTTGGAGGAATGAAATATTCTAGATGTAATAATCGCACAAATACAAGGAGCCTTTCTGAATTCCTCATGATAGCAGAGAGGGTTAAAACTGTATATTTGTGTGACCATTATGATATTGATTTATATGATAGTCCACATACCACTGACATTGCTTTGAGGCCACACCTGTCTCTAATTTATCACCATTAACTCAGCCTATTTATATGGGCATGGGCAAAACAGTATGACAAATGGCCTCTGATTTGAAGGACTTTCTGTACTACCTAAGGGAAACGAGCTTTAATAAACCAAAACAAATTAAAGTTAAAAATAAAAAATAATGAAAGTATATACAATAGTTGATGACAATATCAAATATATTATGAATAATAACCTAATTGATGACACAGGCGAGATTTGTAGGTGTTCGGGGAGGGAATGAGCATAGACGGTAGAAAGATAAAAGCTTCCTAGAAAAGGAAGAGGTAGAATCTGTACCAGGTGAGCATCAGGGCGTCCAGTGTAAAGCACCATTCAGAACTTTGTATATAATTTCAAATATTTCTGTCTGCAAATCAATCTTCTTTTTTTTACTTTTGCATTCCTATGTCTGATAAATGAACAACGTATTTTACTCCATAAAACACTCAGTTGGCTTCTCTCTCTCTAATTAACCATAATGTCAACATTGAAAAACTTCACCCATTACATGAGAATTCCCTATTAAGTTATAACTGAAGAACACAATTGAGAAAACAGGGATACGATAATGATTCATCATTGTATTTGTTTAATTATTCCACTAAAGGATTTTACTTTCATTAAACTTTAGAAGAAACATTTTTAAAATGACTATTTCATACTTCTGAAAAATGGTTATTTTTGTTGTCCTGAGTGACAGACAGATATTTAATCAATTATATAGCATGCACAACGTTTGTCTAGGAAGTTTAAAATATCACCTTCAACTAAACAATTATGTAAAAGAAGATCTTCAAAATAATAAAACTGAAAGAAAACATCAGATGAACAGGAGAAATGTTCAGAAATAAGATGAGAGCTTTTAATTTTTTCAAGTACTGTAGAGGAGACTGAAAATAGTATCAATAATTATATATGTATTCTTTTATTGGTGTCCATGATATTGTTACACAGGACTCAGTTTACCACATTTCACTTCCTACAAAAGTCAAGAACTAGAGCCTCCTCCAGCCCATTTCTCTAGGTATTATATTTTTCGACCTGCCCTCCAGAGAAATACTGCTTTCAAATACCTTATGAATAGAGGCATCCATTAGCAGCTAAATAAATTACGGATAGATATCTTGCCATTATCTAAAAGCTGACCCATTCATTAAAGCCTTCCCGACCAGTAATAATTAGATGTTGCAGCTCAGTGATGTGCAGCATTGTTCAGTTCCCAAGTGTGTATCTCCCTGAAAACATATCCAGATGGGTATCAACAATGTATCTAAAACATCATTGTACTTATTTAAACTGGTGTAAAAGAAGTAAACACCTTCCTAAACAAGGGAAGATAGTATTTTGAATCCACAAGGAGAAAAGTCTAGAACTTTTTTTTCACATTTTATTCAATAGCAAATTTCTGATTAGTGCCTATTCACTAAATGTTCAGATCTGAAAGATTCTCAAGTATCTTTTGAAAGTTTTATCTCTTTTTTTTCATTCATAACTTTAATCTCTTTGGGCAAAAACTTCCTCCATGAGGGACATTCCTACACACACACACACATACGCACATACACATGCATACATGTATACATGCATATTGGTCCATTGAGTATCCTTCCAAATGCATATACAATATTGTGGCAATGATTCAAGTACTGAAATAATAGTAAGATAAGGATATGCTATAAGCAGAACAGCTGAAACACTTCATTGAAAATGATATATTTTTTAACCAGTCATTTATACTCCTGGGCATTTTTCCAAGAGAGATGAAGATCTATATCTAAGCAAAAATCTGTCCATAAATGTCTATAGACTCTTCATTCATAATAGCAAAACAAACAAACAAACAAAATACCTAGAAATATCACTGATTTTATTACTCTCAGTTTGAAATGAGATAATATTCACAATGTCCTTAGCGTCATCAAAGTGTAGAATCTTAATTTAAATGTTTGGGTAGATTTAGTGTCAGTAAAAGATTATTTTGATTGGTTATGTCCTAACATGAACTTTCAAATTCATTCCATATCTTGGTTGGAATTTCATGCATCTCTCATGTGTCCCATATTGTCTCTGCTGTCTGAAGTGTCCTTATTTGCCTCAAGACAATGGTGACCTTCCACTAATCTTCTTAACACCCATTTCCTCCTTTAAGAATGCTTCATTGTAGCCTGATCTGCATGGCTCAGTGGTTGAGCATTGACTGACCAATGAACCAGGAGATCAGGTTTCAATTCCTAGTCTGGGCACATGCCCAAGTTGTGGACTTGAGCCCTAGTGTGGGGCCTGCAGGAGGCAGCTGATCAATAATTCTCTCTCATCATGAGGTTTCTATCTATCTCTTCCTCTCCCTTTCTCTCTGAAATCAATAAGAATATCTTTTTTAAAAAGGAATGTGTCATTTCATATAATTTGTACTATCTCTACCAGTATAGCTACATGTTCCATCCATTTTGTCACTAATATTTCTAACATATGTTGCCAGTAAAACACAAATTAATGTCTGTTGGACATGTCTATTTATGTGTAAGGTATATCTTCAGTAACCATATAATTTATCATCCATATTGGAGCACTTTTGAAAGTAAAATGTGACAAGCTAACTGATGTAAATCCAGATGATAATTTAGTTCCTTGAACAAACTCACCACTAAATAATCATGTGGATTCTGGGGGCCATCTATAATAATACAAGTGTAATATGCTAATTAGACCAAACATCCTTCTGGAGAACCTTCCGGACAACCTTCCAGACGAAGCCAGGGCTGCAGCCGCAGGATCGAGGCAGCCACCACGGCTATGAGGGAGTGATCCAGGCAGCCGTCAAGGTTGCAAAGGCCTACTCTTGCACGAATTTCATGCATCGGGCCTCTAGTATATTATACTTAATTATATGTGAGGAGACTAGCAATTCACTTTTTATTTAATCAATGTGTATTCATGTTTATGGAACTTGAATATGCACATGAATCCTTTAACAACTCCATGTACATATACCCTGGTCATTGACTTTTGGTAACTCCTGTGGTACCAGTTAACACGTTTCTGTCCCGCAGTAATTTGTTCCTTCATGCTGGGGGTAGGACTCTGCACAGCACATTTTTGATTTGCCATCTTGCTCCTATTCAGGCTCCAACAATAATGGACACTTGAGAGAGACTGAGAAGCTGGGGGTGGGAGGACGCCTCGTTTTCTATTTGCCTCCTTTCCTTTAGCAACCTTGCTTCTTCCCCACAGCAGTGGCAGTTACTCCCAACAGCAGCAGTTGAATCTAGTCTGCAGCTTTTTAACAATAGTCACAGACACAGCATCACTGTTCCTCCTCAGACACGCAGGCACGTGGGTCAGTCCCCTCAGCTTCAGAGGTCTGGCTCTCTGCCAGCTCGGAGATCCCCAGGACCCTCTCCTCAGAGCTTCCAGTTCCAGTGTGTGTAGGACCCTGGCTCCGAGCTTGTACAGTTTAATGTTCCAAACCACTTTCTTTGTCCCATTTGCCCAAATGGTGGCAGGTGTTTTATGCAATTGCTACCTTCAGGATACCTTACTATTTTCTCCATGTCTTTCCATTTACTTATTCAACACTGTCAACACTAATTAGGAATTATTTGCATTATCTTGTTAAATAACTAAATTATACAGGCGCCTTCTACAGGGATAATGTTGCTACATAGTCCACAGAATGTGTTCTTTTCTCTCTATGGGATCATGTTCTCACTCTGTTTATTAAATAATTAACTACCAGCATAAAATCAATAACCAGGCCTATGCCAGAAATTTGATATTGGTATTGCTTATGACCTCATTTGGCCATCTGTAGCTCCATATCTGAAGGCTCTAATAAAAAAATATTAATATCATAAACTAATTTTTCCTGACTGCAAAATCTTATCTTTTTACCTTCATTGTTTTGGTAGCTTCTTTATAAATCATTCCCTTGATTACTTATGCCCTCTTTGAGGTCTTAATCATAAACAAACATAGTCACAGGAAAGGAGTTACCATGGACAGAACTTCAGCTTTATTCTAATATCAACCTTCCTAATATCCAATATTTATTATATTTATATTTTTAATCTTAATGCACAATATAGTAATTACAATGGTAATTTAATATGTAAAAATATACAGAACTGTAAGGTATTAACAGCACTCATGCTATGGTAAATTTCTACACACCATGTTTTAATCAGTGGAGCGCATTATTTAATTCAGTTCTTTTACTTAACATATATTAAAAATAATTATCTATGTTCATATATATACAGTGTGGAGGCAAACTAGGTTTATAGTTGTTCATATGGAAGATAATATAATAATTAATAAATAAGAATACAAAAATGAACTCTGGTGCTCAGTTCGACAGCATATATGCTAAAATTGGAACAATACAGAGAAGATTAGATGGCCTCTGAGCAAGGATGACATGCAAATTCATGAAGCATTTCATATTTAAAAAAAAAAGAACAAGAAATTCTGTGTTTCTCATACTCACAACTGTAAGTATACTTTTGTCCCACCTGTATTCACAGTGGTCACTCTATGGCTAAAATATATTCCATTAATTTGGTAAGTAAATATATATGTAGCTATAGTTCAGCTTCTGGACATTTAATTTGCTTTCATATTGTTTTGTCCATACAACCCACATCATAATGAATATGTTTATAAGTATATATATATATATATATATATATATATATACACACACACACACACACACACACACACACACACACACTTTTCTTTGAAATATGTCCTTAGAGAAAATATTGAGTCTGAGAGGATGAAGTAATGTGACTAATAACATCAGAAAGAATCTGTTATCCTGATGGTTTATCTCTAGGGTCATCCAAGATAGAAAATCATGCTGAAATTTTTATATGTAGCCAAAAGATTTTGCATCAAAGTTGGTAATAAGAAATTGGAGACTATATTTTTCATGGAAAGCTTATTTGTTGGTAATGCATTTTTCAGACATATGTCTAGTGGGACATGAAAAGGGACAGTCGTATTTGCATTCAATAGTCTAAAAAGTAATTAAGTTATTTTAGACTCTGTCAGCAAGTGAGATCAGGCTGATAAGTAGAGAGGAAGTTGAAGATTCCTAAAAACACTTGAATATTAAAATTCAAACTTACACTTGATAGTCTATTGAGACAGGTACATTATTAACAGATTAGTGTTGTAGATACTCCATGTTATAAGCACATCCTTCTCACTCCCTTGAAGATAAGTATGGCTATCCATTTTGCTTTCACTGGTTAAATATAAGCTGAAGCAATAGTTTTAATAAACTAGGTCAGAGCAGAAGAAGTACATGGTACATGAAAAAAATTAGGAAGGAAAACAAGAAGGTGTGAGGAAGAGTAATTCAAAAGAAACCAGTGTTTAAATGAATTAAGTCCTAATGAAAGAGCAAGGAAAGATCAGATCCAAAACCTGCACTCTTGGAACAGTAATAAAACAGAGATTGTTGGTAAGAGGATTTTCAGTGGTCCGATACAAATAAGAGCTAGATTGGAGTGGATTAAAGAGTGAGTAGAAGTTGAGAACATGGACATGGGTGATTTGTATTGCTTTATCCAGAAGTTTGTTCATAAAGAAAGTGAAATAAATAAAGTGACAGTCAGGGACACTGATCTCTTTTTCCTTAGATTATCAAATTTTAAAAAAATGACAACAGCCAACACAACAATAGCTATCCGGTGTAAATGAATCAAAATTATTCCAATTTTTTTTGTCAGATTAGCAAAAACTTTAATACATCTTTTTGGTGTGCTACAGAACTTTAATAATTAGTTTATGTGTGTCATGAGATGAAAAACATTTAAAATTGCTGCTCCAATGTGATGGAATGTTCTTCCAAGATTAGGTTATAAATCATTGTGACTTCTTTCTTGTTCACGTTCTCTCTCTTGTTAGCTCCTACTTGCTCAAAGTGATGAAGCCAGCTGCCATGTTGTAAGCTGCCTTAGGAGAGGAATTGAGGACAGCAAGGAACTGAAGCTCCCAGTCCCAGAGCCTGTAAGAAACTGAATGCTGCCCACAACCAACTGAGCTCTGGTGGATCTTGGATCCTATCAATATCAAATAATGATATGGCTACATTCCAGATGACAGTTTGGTTACAGTCTCATGAGAGTTCCTGAGGCTGAGGACTCAGGTAAACCACTTGCATATTCCTGCCTCATAAATATATGTGCTGTAATATTCTAATTTTTGGATAATTTGTTTTGCAGCAATCGAAAACTGCTAACGTATTTCACACTAAGACCTAGAACCACCATTTAAAAAAAAATCAATGAATAAGGCAAGGATTTTCTGCTTCAAGTCTTTAAAATTTACCACTACATCTTGAATGCAGGAAAAATATACTTTGGGAATCACTCATCTGATAAAGCAAAGAAATCTCAAAATAAAGGGTCCTTAATAAGGTTGATTTTTTTCCCCTTTCATATAACCATAAAGATTACCAAATTGTCCAGAGCTGAACTCAGGTCAGTACAAGCAGCAATGTTGCTAGTGGAAATTGTGTTCTTCCGTGGGATTGCTAGAAAAGCAATCCAAGGACCCACACACAGGAGATTGTGGTATGGCAAGATTTATTCCAGAAGGCAGCCCCTGGGTTTCCAATGTCCCATCTCAGCATCCTGCCATGGGAAAGGTCCAACCTTGTCTTCATTAAGGCCAAAACAAAGGCCAGTTTCCAGAGTTTCTGTTTCATTTTGAAACTTAGAACTTTGGAGACCGGCAATTTGCCGTGGGCCCCCAGTGACTGCTAAACCTGCGTGGTCACACGTTCCCAGGTGAGAGACAACACAACAGGCAGTGCATTACCCCATGCGAGGAAAAGAGCTCTTCTTTGTTTCCCTGAGGTTAAGAGCAGGAGCTTTTTAAAATAACCAATCAGCTTCCCAAGCTTTCATGAGTTCCTATAAGTCCACCCCCCTAGCCAATGATCTCTTTCCCAGGTTAGACTGACAGGCTTCTATGGTCAAGCACCGCCCCCTGTGCCATTTTGATTTTCATTTTGCATGTACTTACCTCCCTCTGCTGCCTCCCTACAATCAGGGACTGGGAGGTGGGGAAGGGAGGAGTATTAATCCTTGCAGGGGCAAGGGACAGGCTCATGCTCCTCAGCCCATTAGGTTCAACAATGTCTCATTTCCTTTGCTTCCTTCCTTTATCTAGCTACCTAAGCTAACAGAGACAGCACAATACAGATTCCATCTACCATGTTCTGCCATCCATTAAAGTGGTGCCTTATTTCACATGGTTAAAACTAGCTTACTGCAATTACATGTTTGTCTATCACTGTTGGAAGGGATATGAGGATACAGAAAGTATGGACTTCTCTTATAAAAACATGGCACTGAAATTGTGTACATTTTTTCTGTT
Source organism: Cnephaeus nilssonii (assembly GCF_951640355.1). Classification (NCBI taxonomy): domain Eukaryota; kingdom Metazoa; phylum Chordata; class Mammalia; order Chiroptera; family Vespertilionidae; genus Cnephaeus; species Cnephaeus nilssonii. Next base: position 54,020,488 of record NC_137085.1, on the reverse strand, counting down.
CACATACTGGTAGCCAGGACTTAGTCACATGCTACACTAAGCATCAAAGGAATCTTTGAAAGGTAGTTTCAAGCAGGAAAGCCATATTGCCATTGAAACCCTGAAAGCAAGCGTGGATTTTTGGGAGGCGTGAGCAATGTCTGCTGTAGAAATCAATTCTGCATCTAAGACACTGGATATTGCTAAAGAAAGAATAACATAAATTAAGCAGACAAAACAAATTGACAGACAACGAGGTCTGACAGAAACTGGCATTTTTAAGAGAAAATGATACACCATGGCTTTGGTGTTGGGTTTTTGAAAGGTTTGAATGAGCTTATTAAAATAGTTGAGTTAGAAAGGTAGCTGGTTGTCTTCGCAGAAGATTTGAAAGCCCTACAAATGAATTTCTGTTCTTAAGCAAAGTGGAAATATTTACTCATTTTGAACAAAAGAGTAAAACAATGAAATATGTGTTAAGAGGCATTTCAGGAAGCAGAGATTAGGATAGGTTGGACATGAAGATAGTTTTAAGCCATGTTATAATCTGTAGTTAAATTTTAAGGCACATTAGAAATAGAACCATGAAAGTGAGAAAGAAGACATGACATTTTAAAGCTTTTATTTGAAATAGAATAGAATCAAACAGGATATGGTAGAATAGAAACAATACCACAAACAACATGACATAACAAAACGTAATAACATAGCACAGCATAGCATAATATAACATAACAGCTTAATATAAGGAATAAGCCAGAGTGAAAATTTGACTATGACTCCAAAGTTCCCAGGCTAAAATTCTCTCTGAACAGCAACTCTTTTGGGAGGCAGTAGTACAATAGAAATGATTGCTGTTTTTTTGTTTAGTTTGTTGTTGTTGTTGTTGTTTTTAAAGGAGATAATGAGTTCTGTTCCACATATGCAGAGTCTCAAGTATCTATGGTATGATCTGACAGAAATTTGTGACTAAAATAGTAAATTATATTTTAGTTTGCCCATGTTTATTGCCTTGGCTTTATTTTAGAGCATGATACTTTTATTGTGCTGAGTTGATTGATCTAGTAGTCAGTCTTTCACCAGGCCAGTATCTCCAGAACCTATTACCCAGTTAATGCATTTCTCTAGCTATTTTTCTCCCCATCAGCATCTGTTGGGCGATGAAGCACAAAAATTGCATATGGTGCCTTAATTTTAATACAGAAATATATTCTGCTTTACTGTTGTACTTATTGTCTTTCTTTTCCTGGAAGCTTATTTGATTGAATTTTTTGGCTCTAATTAAGAAAGAAATAAACCAGTTTTTACCTTAAATAATGATTTTCCATTACTTGCTCTTCTCGAATAATATGAACTATGCACCTAACCAGACAGAAATTAAATTGCTTTGGGAGATTCTGAACAATACTGTTAGGATTTATTTCCTTTAAATAATAACTTTAAATGCTGGTAGGGAGAAATAAGGAGAACCAAAAGAAAAGTATATATTGTAATAATAATGAGTTTTCTAAGAAATTGCTTCAGATTTGAAATGTCTTCATTTATTCCATCAATGAACTAATATACTGCCCTGTTAGACAAGGTCTTTATACCAATTATATAAGGTTAATTGTATAAATTAGCATACCTAATCTAATAAAAACAGCACTAAGTGGAGGAATAATGAATTATCTAATGGAATGCATTAAATGTCTCTCTTTTTATCTAATAATAAAAGCAACAACATTTTAAACATTAAATGAAATAACCATTATTTATAAGTATTTTGTTTTTTTTAGTGAGAGAAATATATATGAATCATGCTATTTGCACTTTATTCTTAATTTTGTATACCATAATGATATTCTCTTAGATCAAAATACTTGGATATATGTCAAAAATAAAAACACTATCCAGTCTATAATAATAAAAGCATAATATGCTACTTAGACCGGATGTCCTTCCAGATATCCTTCCATCCTTCTGAACGAAGCCGGGGCTGTGAGGGAAGCCCGGGTCCCGGGTACCAGAGGGAAGCTGGTGCCAGCAGCCAGGGGAAGGAAGGCCTACTCTTGCACAAATTTCATGCATCAAGCCTCTAGTTATTAGATAAAGACACATGGATCAGCCTAAAGGACAGCAAAGAGTATTTAGAATTCTCTTTCTACATTGTATTCTTAACAATGGCTTGCTTGATTTTGGCAACCATATAGAAAACTGTCAAATGCCAGAGGACAATTAAGATATTTCCCAGTTGATCTCCAAAATTGTACTGGTTCAGTCACAGTTACTTCCCATTGTTTGAAAGTGAGATGTTCTCTCATGACTATAAATTTGCTGACTTTCTTTACCCCTTCCTATGTTGCCATAGCTCTCTTTTCTCTGTTTGAGTTCTTATCACCATTTTCTTCCACATGCCATTTTTCTACTACTCTTCCTTCTTTTTACCCCTCTCCTCTTTATCCTTCTTTTCCTTCTTTATGTCACTGGAGTTTTTATCTTTTATGGATACCAAATTCATTTGCTAACAGACCTCTTCATCATAAATAATTCTGCATCTCTCTGAGCAAATTGAAAACTATGTTTTTATTTTGCTATGCCATCAATCACTGTCTGTCTTGGGCTATGATTTCTTGCATAGATATGAGCCTCTTGTCTAAGCTATGAAGATGTGAAAGAGACTGACTGTGTTTCATTCATATTTTTCTTCCTTAGTACCTAGCCCTAAAACTTTATGTTTAGTCTTTAATAAGTACTTGCTGAAATACACTGAATATACATGTTAAGTTACTGGCAAGGTAGACCCACTACATTTAAAACGAGTGCTTTTTAAATAAAATAAATTATATTGTATCTTTCAATTTATAAAACAAAACAAAAACACTAACAGGAATAGCTAAAATTCTATTTTCACTGTGTTTTCTAATTAACATTAGTAGCTTGGAGAATTGAGTAGAACCATTATTTTTATTTATTTATTTATTTTAGAAAAGTGAGTTCATGAGCACTCCAGTGGACAAAAGAGAATGTTTCTTTTTGGATCAGAAAGAAACAATACAATTATTGGTAGTAATTTGAGGTGGGGGCGGAGGGGGAGGAAGAACAGTGGAGGGAAAGTCATATAGGAAAATTAAAGTAACAGGGAGAATTATTATATTGATAAAGGAAACTATTAAAGGGTACAGGTAAAAAATTTAAGATGAAGTGACTTCATGAGAAATATAAAGAAAAGAAATTAAAATGCACAAAACAAATAGCACATTGTTTTTAGTGCAACACAAATAGAAACTGATATGAGACAAAATTACAAAGCTCTAATTCTTTTCTTTTATTCTGTAATAAAGACTGCCTAATGGTAGTGTTAATAAAATTATGTTTTAAAAAATAATTTACAATCTTTAGCAATTTAAAGACTACATTTGTGAAATAGGAGTGATATGAATACCTACATTACAGGAATGTTCTGAAAAGTAAATGTGTAGTGTCTTATAGCTATTAATAGGACTATCATATTAAAAATATGCAAAATGACAAACTTTACTGACTTCATTTAAAATTCACATTTGAATCTAATGTGAATATCAGCAGCAAAAGGGAAAGAACCACCAGGAAGTAGTCCATATTTTGGAAAGTACTTTAGAAGAAAGACAATGACCTTTCTTTCATATGTAGGCCAATTCTAACTTTTTCTGAAGTGTGGGCAGTATGAATTTTCATTTGTTTTTAAAGAATTTTGTTTAAATCAAAGATCTTTATACATCTATATTTTTTTCAGAGCAAATACAAAAATTATCAATAAAAATAAAGACTATTGTTAACAAATAACTTGTGATGCCTGTCACAAACACAGTGTATTAAGTTATGGCCCTTGACAATATGACCAGTTTGTTGGCATCTGTCTGTACAATGTATTTTAACATGATAACAAGCCTCATGCACCCAATATGCATGTGAGCTTCTTGAGGTGGATATTCACATTATCTACATTTGTATTTTCTTCAGTGACCAGCATAGTATTGAATATAAAGTCAATAAGTAACCAATATTTATTCCTTCCCTCTTCTACAGATGAGTGGGTTGCCCAATAAGAGCTAATAGAAACTATGTCTGGAGACTTTGTACTGTAGGAGTTTGCTTGTTTGCATTCTCTGGTGACTATTCTCTGAGGCAAACCAGAGATACTGACAAATGGAAAGCAACGGTAAATTAATTAGATATTAAGTTATTTTCTTTGAAGTAAAAAAAAAACCTGCCAAGTACAAGAGAAAAACAAGAGCATCAATGGGAAGAAATGTCATCCATAATTGTACCACATTCAAAACTTATCATTTTGATTGAAAGACTCAAAGTGTGAATAGAAGACTATCATTTCCCAATTATCACTTTACACATCATCATTCACTTTATCATTTGTATTTTCTTGCCCTTGACTCTGATTTTCCAATTCACTCCACCCAAAATACTTTTCTGCTTTACCTCATGAAAGAGCCACCCCATAAAGAAAAAACTCCATCTATACTAATAAAAGCCTAGGTGGCTCTCACACCCTCGTGTGACGCCCTCACGTCATCACAAGATGGCTGCCCCCATGTTGTCACAAGATGGCTGCCAATAGATGGCTACCACAAGATGGCCAGCAGGGGAGGGAAGTTGAGGACAATCAGGCTGGCAGGGGAGGACAGCTGGGGGCGATTGGGCCAGCAAGGGAGGGCAGTCGGACATCCTTCTCACAATCCAGGACTGCTGGCTCCCAAATACTCGCCTGCCTGCCTGCCTGATTGTCCCTAACCGCTTCTGTCTGCCAGCCTGATCACCCCCTAACTACTCCCCTGCCAGCCCGATTGCTCCTAACTTCCTTCTCTTGCAGGCCTGGTCCCTGCCAACTGCCCTCCCCTGTCAGGCATCTTGTGGCAGCCATCTTGTGTCCACATGGGGATGGCCATCTTTGACCACATGGGGGTGGCCATCCTGTGTGTTGGAATGATGGTCAATTTGCATATGCCCTCTTTATTATATAGGACTAGAAGCCCGGTGCACGAAATTCGTGCACAGCGGGGGGTTGTCCCTCAGCCCAGCCTGTACCCTCTCCAATCTGGGACTCCTGGAGAGATGTCCGACTGCCCGTTTAGGCCCGATCCTGGTGGGATCGGGCCTAAACGGGCAGTCGGACATCCCTCTCACAATCCAGGACTGCTGGCTCCCAACTGCTTGCCTGCCTGCCTTCCTGATTGCCCCTAACCGCTTCTGCCTGCCAGCCTGATCACCCCCTAACCACTCCGCTGCCAGCCTGGTTGATGCTTAACTGCTCCCCTGCCAGCCTGTTTGCCCCCAACTTCCCTCCTCTGCCAGCCTGGTCACCCCTAACTGCCCTCTCCTGCAGGGTTGATCACCTCCAACTGCCCTCCCTTGCAAGCCTGGTCCCTCTCAACTTCCCTCCCTTGCAGGCCGGGTGCCTCCCAACTGCCCTCCCCTGCTGGCCATCTTGTAGTGGTCATCTTGTGTCCACATGGGGGAAGGATCTTTGACCACATGGGGGCAGCTATATTGTGTGTTGCAGTGATGATCAATCTGTATATTACTCTTTTATTAGATAGGATAGAGGCCTGGTACAGGGGTGGGGGCCAGCTGGTTTGCCCTGAAGGGTGTCCCGGATCAGGGTGGGGTTTTCTTGGGGCGTGGGGCGGCCTGAGCGAGTGGCCTGTGGTGGTTTGCAGGCTGGCCACGCCCCCTGGCAACTCAAGTGGAGGCCCTGGTATCTGGAATTTATTTTCCTTCTACAAATGAAACTTTGTAGCCTGGAGCGGAGCCAAGCCTGCTGCTCCCTCCGGGGCGGCAGCCATTTGTGTTGGGGTTATAATTGAAACTTTGTAGCCTTAAGAGGGTGAGCCCAGCCAGGGTGTGTGGAAAGCTTTGCTTCCCCTGTTGCCGCCGGCAACCCTGGCCTGCTCTCTCAAGCTCCATTCTGCCGCCATTTGTTTGAATTTGTTTACCTTCTATAATTGAAACTTTGTAGCTTGAGTGGAGGCTTAGGCCTGCAATGGCTATGGAAAGCTCGGCTTGCTCTGTTACCTGGGAAACCTTGCTCTCTGTGGCTGTAGCCATCTTGGATGGTGTTAATTTGCATACTCGCCCTGATTGGCTGGTGGGCGTGGCTTGGCTGGTGGGCATGGCTTATGTAATGAAGTGATGGTTAATTTGCATATTACCATTTTATTAGAGAGGATAGGTTCTTTGGCTTATCTCTTCTCATTCCCCCTCACCCAGATATGTCAGTCTTTTCCATGCCTCCATCTCACTTATTTGTGGAATCTACTGAACAAAATGAATTGATCAACAAAATAAGACCCTAGACATGGTACTCTTTTTTTGTTTTATTTTTAGTTAAAATGTATAAGAAGATCATCCCTAAAAACAATTCAATCAGGGGAAATTAGTATATTTAACTGGGGATATCATCTTGATGAATAATTGAGAATCTGTGCAGAAGAAGAATATATATTGGATAAGCAAGGAGCAGAATCTGTGACACCATCTACTGTTACACCTCAAAGAATATATACTCCTTATATCTTTTAACCTTTTGATAAACCTCAGCTATCTAATTGGGATTTACCTTTGCTTTTAAATATTCTTACATTGGTCTTATTTGTATAAAATAAATAGCACATTCAAGCATTTATTCTTCTGAAGCTACTTTTTGTACCACCATTTGCAATCAAACATACCTTATGAGGTTGTTGAATCCAAGTCTCTATCTTTTTGTCTCTCATTTATTCACAAACCTAAATCAATCATGTTTTTCACCCACTTTCATGCATCAGCTTTCACTGTGATTTTTGGAAATCCATTCATCCTCTCTCTTGACCACTTTTACCTCTTGAAACTATTGACCACTATCTTCATAAAATATAATCCTCTCTTGGTTTCCTTAACAAAACAATTATCTGACATTTCAACCCACATTTCCAGCTTTCATATTTCTTTTTTGGAAGCTGTTATTATTCTACACAATCCTTACATATTGTTTTTCTTCAAGGTCACACTATATTTCCAGTTATATTAGCTTCATACGTCTTCTAATACATTCACTTTTTCGTTCCACAAACATTTACTTAACCACCTGTGCCAAGCACTCTTTCAAGTGCCAGAGTTTGAACAAATCCTACAAAAATACATGACCCCATAAAGATTACATTTTACTGCAGGAAAGAGCTAATACACAAGAAGAATAATTAAAATGTATAGTACACTGTGAAATTACAAGCACCAAGGAGTAAAAAGAAAACAGAGATATGGAATAGGCATTGTCAGGTGGAAGAAGTAAACTTTTACTCAATAAAGGAAATGCCTCAGAGATAGTGATATTTGATAAATGTGAAGTAGGTAAGAGAGTGGAGTTATGTATATGTCTAGTATAAGATAATTCTAAAAGGAGGAGCCTAGAGAACATTTTAAAGGAACCATATTCAGAGTTTCAATAGTATTCCATAGAGAGGTACTAATTTTTTGAGTGTGTAAATGCATCTTCATGATCATAATTTACAAGACATATGTAATATAAAAATTTATAGTCCATAAAATATAATGTACTTAGATTATTTTCAGTCATGTTTTAATTCTTAATAATGATTCATGTATATTATAAATTAAATCTAAAATATAACTAATACATTAATATGATACAAAATATATAAATAAAAATAAAAAGCATAAATATAAATATGAAATAAATGTAAACATAAAGTAAATGTAAAATATATGAAATAAAAATATAAAATGCATTAAAATATAATTAATAATTCAGTTTACTAACACTTTTCAATTCTGTGATTAAAAGAAGAAAACTAAAAAATTTATAGATTGTATTTTAAATACTTTATCAAATCATACATATATGTTATAATATCTTGAAAGATCATTTGGAATTCCTTTTATAATCTTACTTATCCTATTGTCTGTACCTCTCTCTTCTCTATCTTTTATGTTTTGGAGGCCAAAAAAATAACTATAGCTGTTAAACCAAAGAATTTAAGAAGATATTTATGTAAGCATAAGGTTCTTGGTCTCTCATATGTTTTGCTCTTAAATCATTTTAATCTTAACTTTCTTTACTAGTGATGATTTCAGCCAAGGCTGAGGTTAGAGCATTGGGTCTACACATATCTTGTTCCCTGAAGTTCAAGTGACAGCTTATTTTGTCACTCCTCCTTAGTGACAAAATTCCAGAGTATTGATTATAGCATGGTTAGCCAGTCAAATGCCTCAGATACTTTTGTGGGAAACTTCTGTATCTATAAATGCTATACAATTTTACAAAGCAATCACCCCACCAGCTAGAAATCAGTCTGGTCTGGCACTCTTCAAGTCAATCATTACTGCACAAGCACTGGGTTGTGGTAAGGGAATAAGGAATCCTCAGAGATTGATGATCCACTGTGACTGATGTGTTTGTAGTTAAGACCTTCTCTTCATTTGACATATAATTTCATTTAGTTTAAAGTAATATATAGCCTCCTACTTAAATACATTTTTTGATGATTTTTGCCAAACATTTTTATTAAAATATATATATACTAGAGGCCCGGTGCACGAAATTCATACGCTGGGGAGGGGGGTGTCCCTCAGCCCAACCTGCACCCTCTCCAATCTGGGACCCCTTGGGGGATGTCTGACTGCCTGTTTAGGCCCAAACAGGCAGTCAGACATCCCTTTCACAATCCAGGACTGCTGGCTCCCAACTGCTTGCCTGCCTGCCTGGTTGCCCCTAACTGCTTCTGCCTGCCAGCCTGATCACCCCCTAACAACTCCCCTGCCAGCCTGATCGACACCTAACTGCTCCCCTGCCAGCCCAATTGTCCCCAACTGCCCTCCCCTGACAACCTGGTCACCCCCAAATGCCCTCCCCTGCATATTCCCTCTTTATTAGATAGGGTTTTTTCTTTAACATATTGGACAGCCCTAACTGGTTTGGCTAGGTGGATGGAGCATCGGCCTGCAGACTCAAGGGTCACAGGTTCTATTCTGGTCAAGGGCATGTACCTTGGTTGGGGGCACATACCCAGTGGGGAGTGTGCAAGAGACAGCTGATCAATGTTTCTCTGTCATAGATGTTTCTAGCTCTCTATCCCTTTCCCTTCCTCTCTGTAAAAAGATCAAAAAAATATATTTTTTTTAAAAAAGAAACATTTAAGAGTCCTCCATATCTGCCTGGCTGGTGTGTCTCAGTGGTTGAGACCCCAGGCTGCCGCCGCTGGGAGGGGATTGCGCCGTGGTGGTGTGCACCCCTGATGGGCTGAGACCCCAGCCCAGGCTGCCTCCTTTGGGAGGGGGATAGCAGCATGGGGGTGTGCGCCCCTGCCGGGCTGAGAACCCAGCAAGGCTGCCACCGCTGAGAGTGGGATCATGGTGTGGGGGTGTGCGCCCCTGCCAGGCTGAGAGCCTAGCCCAGGCTGCCTCCGCTGGCAGGGGGATCATGCCATGGGGGTGCGCTCCCTTGCCAGGCTGAGACCCCAGGCTGCCGCCGCTGGGAGGGGATCAGGCCATGGGGAGTGAATTTGTTTTTGTTTTTTATAAAGGAGGGCCTCTGGGCAGCATTCCGCCAGGCCGCTTACTCTGAAGGCTCTCAGCAGCAGCCTTCCCTGACACTGGGGGACTCCGGCAGGGCTGAGAGGACTGGGCGCCGCCATCTTGTGGGTATGGGAGCCGCCATTTTTGTCACGGAGTGACAGTTAATTTGCATATTACTCTTTTATTAGACAGAATATATATATATATATATATATATATATATATATATATATGCCCTTGCTGGTTTGGCGCAATGGATAGAGCAATGGCCTGAGAACTAAAGGGTCGCAGATTTGATTTTGGTCAAGAGCACATGCCCGGATTGCGGGCTGGAACCTGAATAGGTAGCACACAGGAGGCATCCAATTAGTTATTCTCTTTCATCATTGATGTTTCTATCTCTCTCTCCCTCTCCCTTCTTCTCTAAAATCAATTAAAAAGTAGATATATTTAAAAAAATAAAAAGGCTCTATGCCTTAAAAAAAAAAAAAGAAGAGATGATTTTGAATTTATTGTTAACCCCAAATAATAACGTTATTTAAGATTGCTCTCTTTGGTTAAATAATAATGGTGCTGCTGTCTATTAATCTCTTTCAGTAGGATGCAATAATGCATTTTCCATTTTGGGAGGAAAGATTTATATAGTATGTAGATATGATTAGCTAGTTATACTTTTTTAATCGAAATGTGAATAGTCATTACTTTCACATTTCTAATGTCAGGGCAAATAAATTGGTGCTGTTGACCTTCAAGGTGTGAACAGAAATTATTTTTTCAGACAGTTAAAATGAGATAAAAAATGTAGCTACAGATTCTTTAACTTTTTTGTATATAAAGCCCTAATAATAGGATTCAATATATATATATATACTAGAGGCCTGATGCATGAAAATCATGCAAGGGGCTCGGTCCTCGTAGCCCCGGCTTCATCCGGAAGGTAGTCCGGAAGGACATCCGGAAGGATGTTCGGCTGTCTGGTCTAATTAGCATATTGCCCTTTTATTATTATAGATAATCGATTTTGAAAATGTCCCCTTTAGACCAGCTTGTGGGTTAATTTTCTAATCCAAATAAAAATGGAAATATATTTGAAAGATGAAGATAACAAAATAAGACCTTAAGGTAAATATATTTGACTATTTCTGAAGCTATTTTCTGTGACTTGCTGATCAATAAAATAAGTTTCCTTTAGATAATTTTAGAAACAGAGGGTAAAAAGGAAATTTAGAGGTTAGCTTATCTACCTCATCCATCCAGAAGCCTAGCCTTACTGCTGTTTGTCTGTTAAACTTTTATTGCTCATATGAACAAATGTTTGCACAAAGGGTAATAACAAACATGGGAACATTATCTTGAATGTATCCTCCTCCACACTTAATAGTTTAATTGCCTTTAAATACATTTCTTAATTTCATTGGTTATTTTTTTCCTTTAGCCTGTAAATATATGTCCTAACGGGCTTAACTTGCCTTTCAATGTAAAGCTGAAATTTATAAGTTATAGGACTAATATCTGAGCTTAATGTATTTGTCAATATTAGTTACTAAGCCTAAGTGCACCCATTGTCTTCCCCAATGAGAAAGCTGCTGCTCTGCAGAATTAGCTAAATCATTCTCACAACTCTTCCTATTTCCTATTAATGCTAGTTCACCTCTAAGATCATATAAAATTCCCCCTCCTAGCATGTGGTTTCTGCAACTTCATTTGCTCAAGGTCAGAGTTTCCTCATTACATTTCCTTCATATCCTTATTTGTGTGCCCATCAACTTGTAGCTCAGGTCAGATTGCTTTAAAACTATTTATATCATACTCTGAAAACTCCAGGTGTTTGTTTCTATAGAGTCTTATGTTGCTCTGCACACAATGGATCTAAATATTATTTGAGATTCTGAGTCTATCATTGATTTCACAGATTGAATGATTTTTGTTATCTCCCTACTCCACAACACTTTCTAGGTTCTCCTCACGTTTGGTCAGTTCTTCACCTGGTGTAGTGATAGAGTGATCCAGATTTTCACCCAAGAAGGGTCTGTGACTTCGTATTTCTCAATCTTTGTCAGGTAATGGTTCCACCAGGTATACATTCAAGAGTATCACAGAAAAAGAAGAGAGAGAACCTATGAACATGGACAACAGTGTGATGCTTGTCTGGGTGGGGGTGGGTGGCGGGGAGAAGGGTGGAGGTGGAAGAGAGCATAAAGGCTTTAAATGGTGATGGAACAAAAATTAAATAACTTTTTTTAAAGTATCATGGAACATGAAAACAGCATGGGGTTTCCCAGTGAAACCTGAGTTCTAGGCATGCTTGTAGGTCTTTTGGTATAATACCATACCTACCTCTTCATAATCATATGAATATACTACCCATGCCAGTACTATAACTCACGTGTCCTCCTTCTAACACACCAGCTTTCGATACTCAAGTGACAGGAAAATGTCATTACTTTAGAGTTAGGGTAATCTTTACTGTATTCTTGGATGAAGGGCTCTGCATAGAAAGCAGGACATTTAACCCATCAGAACATTGAGTACCAAGGATAGAAAGCATATATTTAAGAAGAAAGTCAATGTGAGTGAGAAGGAGGCTTATTCTACCATGTTTTTCCTAAAACATGTCAATTGAAGTAAAACAATATGTATCTGGACTTGATTAGATGCATTTACTACAATTCTGAGATAGCTTCCCCATCTCTCAACGTGTTTACCTTGAGTTGGCAACTTAGCTGAGCCTTCAACAGGCCACTCTACCGTTCTTTAAACCAGGTTGCTTCTAGGGATGTGTTATATATGATAGGAATTGTGCCAATACCATGTGCCAATCATGTGCCAATACCATGTGCCAATCTATACCATGTGCCAATCATGGCACTTTTCTGCCATTAAATAGGTAGGTACCTTGATCTGAGACGATATTATATGACATTCCATGTCAGTAAATGTAATTTTATTGTAAGCCCTAAGACACTGCTATTGGAAAAGACATTTCAGGCAGAAAAGGCAAACCCATACTTGGATCAGTTATCAATTCTTGTGAGAACAAATTACTACTTTTGCCAAAGTGGAAAGGGTATAATTAAATTGAATTGAATCCAATTTACTGATCACCTGGAAGAATAGTCCAAAGGAGAGTTTGTACAAATCTCTTTCAGTAAACATTGCATATATGGCAAAGCAGCTAGAAATACCACTTGACTAAGTTTACTGTGTTTCATTTTTGAGGGGAGGGTGAAAAACAGATGAATTAAAAGGAATACAATGGGGAACCACAAACCTTACAACCTTTAAAATCATGGGTTGCATTGGAGATTTCAACAATTTCTCCCAGGATCAAGTACTATTTTTTTACATACTCACTTAGTAGAGCGAAATGGGGAGCAGTCCAGGAGACTTAAATTTGATCTTTTTTATTAGATTTATTTGAGTGACATTGGTTAATAAAATTACATAGGTTTTTAAAAAATATTTTTTATTGATTTCAGAGAGGAAAAGAGAGGGAGAGAGAGAGAAAGAGAGACAAACATCCATGATGAGAGAGAATCATTGATTGGCTGCCTCCCGAGTGCTCCCCATCGGGCACTGAGCTTGTAACCTGGGCATGTGCCCCATCTGGGAATTGAACCATGACCTCCTTGTTCATAGGTTGATGCTCAAATACTGAGCCACACTAACCAGGCAAATTATATAGGTTTTAATTGTACAATTCTATAATACATAATCTGTATATTGATTGCACTGTGTGTTTATCACCCAAAGTATAATCTCCTTCCATCACCATATATTTGGCTCTCCTTTACCTTTACCACCTCCCCAATCCCCTTTCTCTCTGATAATTACCATATTGTTGTCTGTGCCAGTAAACTTTTGTTTGTTTGTTTTTCTGGATGTTCATTTGTTGCTTTCAGTTTTATATCCCACATATGAATGAAATCATGTCATTTTTTTACTTTTCCATATGACTTATTTTGCTTATGAGATATTCTCAAGGTCCATCCAGGTAGTGGTAAATGACAATATTTCATCTTTTCTTATTTCTCAATTGTATTCCATTGTATATACATATAGGTACTAAACTTGGGTCTTAAAGAAGATTTTATGAATTTGACCTCAAAGGCAAGGGAAATAAAAGCAAATAAAAATGAATGGGGTTATTCCAACCTAAAAAGCTTCTGCACAGCAAAATAAACCATCACAAAACAAAAGGGCAACCAACTGAATGGGAGGAGATATTTGCAAACAACACTTCCAATAAGGGGTTAATATACAAAATATATAAAGAACTCATACAACTTAACAATAACAGAAAAACAAACAATCAAATTAAAAAAACAGGCAGAGGACCTGAACAGACACTTTTCCCAAGAAGACATACAAATGGCTAACAGATATTTGAAAAGATGAAATGCAAATGAAAACTGTAATGAGATACCACCTCACACCTGTTAGAATGGCTATTATTAGCAAAACAAGTAGTCACAAGTGTTGAAGAGTTTGTGGAAGAACAAGAACCCTTATTGAAAGTTAGTGAGAATGTGAACTGGTACAGTCACTATAGAAAACAGTATGGAGGATCCTTCAAATTTATGAACAGAGTTTACCACATTACCTGGCAACCCCTCCCCTGGGTATCTACCTGAACATTTTTAAAAGATTTATTCATAAAAACATATGTAGCCCTATGTTCACCGTGGCCAAGACATGCTAACAACCAAGTTATTCTTTGATACATGATTGTATAAAGAAGATGTACAATTTGGCCCTTTTTTACAACCTCTTTGTACTTGTCAGATCAGGAAGCCACTGTGAGAACTATTCTAACAGCCAAATATATCCATTCTAATTATGCATTAAAGTTCCAAGTAAATAAACACAAACTGGGTCTTTATACCTACTGTATCTAATGTAAGATGTTGGTGCCAGAAATCCATATTTTACCTGTCCCATGAGGCCCCCTCTCACCAGAAGGCCATAAGAGCAATTCAGGGACCCTGGTATCAGTGCTCGATGAGACTCTGCATAAAATATACTTAAAATATCTGGTATTCCTTTTTTCCCAATGGTCTTTTTTTGAGTAAGGCTTGAAAGGTATTGAATTGTGCTTTCTCAAGAAACCCAGCCTCCACCTCAATTAGAATTTTTTGAGTGTGATAACAGGGTTAGATAGAAAAAGTGAATGAAAGGCAGCAATTGTTTCTCTGGGGAAGATGACTCAGATTTCTTTTGTACCACCTCTGTTATTTTAAATCACACAAATGAAGCAACATTCTAGATGATAGTCTATTTTGCCTTTAGCCCTGCTCTTTGTCCTGCTAAATAACCCTGTTTTATTTGGATAATTTCCCCCACCCCCAAATTTAAGAATGAACTCTCCTATTTTGTTTCTCCTATTCTTACCCACTCTAGCCCAAAATATTCTATCATGCAATCTTTTTAGGTACTTAAAAGTGATTTAGTTAAAGGCCTCCAAATAACACACAAGTTTGTTATTGGCACCTTTACCCAATTTCTGCCATTTTATTTTAACCTAAATCTTACATTATTCTGTATGAAACAAGGTTCATGCTCATACTACTGCTTTATAATAATATTCAAATAGAGCATTCAACTAAAAAATAGAACATTTTATTTGAAACAGCAAATAGTCATTTGAAATATGTTTACATTTTACTCTTATAGATAACATGTAGTGCATAGAATATTTAAAACTGGAAGAATTTAGATGACGTTATTTTGTCTTAAATATATCAAAATGATAACTCATTTAATATACTATTAAATGATTTATTATGATGGCAAACAGATAATTTAAAGCACTTGAGTCACCAAATCTATTATGATGGCAAACAGATAATTCAAAGCACTTATTTTTTAGGTTAAGTGTATCCTTTTAATGGAATACATTAGTATCCAGTTTAGATATTTAAATAATTCTCTTTACATAGGAGGTTCATATCCATTCATTGTTTTTTGTTTCATTTGAGTAATGCTACTTTTATTTCATACTTCTTTAACAAGTTCTTTCCTTATGTTCACTCCCTGTGATTAATAAAATGTCCCAGAAATGTATAAAATTCTGACCTAGATAAAATATCTTTTATATTCCAGGCTGTAAACACCTTCTATGTTAACCATTCCCATTTGAATTTTTAAGTATGATCCATTTACTTAATATTATATGCTGAAATGAAAGCTGTTGCTGAAGGGCTTCAGCTACATGAAGAGGTATGGAAGATCACAGGGTATACGATCAGTCACCATTTCCTGCAAGCTGAAGAAGCCATGCAGGGCACCTGCAGCCATGGAAACATTAATTGTTCACTTCATGTTGTATCAGGGCTCGAATATATTAAAATCATATTGATTGTGATTTTGTTTCTATTCTGAAAGGAACCTGTGGGATGTCTTCTGCATTATCCTCTGGCCTTGGGCAAAGGTTATCTGCTTTGATTTCCTATCTATGCAAGGCAAAAGCTCAGAGACAGCCAAGGTGGCAGAGCCAAGTGTAATTTTTCATATCAGATGTTTCTTAGAAGTATGCAATGTGCAAGCAATCAGCATTAATACTTTAACATCCTTCGTCTTAAGTATCAAGCTGCAACCTACTTTTCTCTAATACACTTCAAACCATATGGTTGTTTCTGTTACTGGTGTCAATTTGGTTGTGTGGGCAATACTTAGGCACAACATAAGACATTTTCATTGATTCTTAAAAGGTCTTTATTCACACTTGAGCTAAAGCAGCTGGTCGAGGGTTAGGGAGCACTTGAGTCACCAAATCTCTAGATATTGCTTTCTGCTGCACCATCTGTGCCCTGTTAAATATTCTTGATTTTTGCCAAGTTTGGGCCAATTTATATGTTAAATCAGTTACTGAAATCAGGATCCAAGAAGCTTCAGGGAGAAAAAAACGATATTAAACTGCATAACTCTTATACATTAATCATTACTATCAGAGTGGGAAGTTCAAATACTGCCACTCAAAAGATTGTTGTGAGAAACCAGCCTCCCTGAATTTTGGAAGGACAGTGAATGTGAATAATATTTCAACATCATTCACCCCAGAGAAATGTATCCCATCCTAGTCTTTTAGAATAGTGAGTGAGTTCTGTATGGGATGCTCTAAGACACCACTGACTCAATTATTTCACAAATGCTTTTTAATCTTCTATGTACTATAGCTTAGAAAAACCTAACATGGTGACTAATTACTTTGGTAGCCTAACAGACTTTACTGTCTTGTAGCTGGCAACAGTTCCCGTAACACAGACTAGCCAGTATTAACTTCTCACTTGAAGAAGCATCAAATTCAAAAGTGCCACATGGAACAATGGCTCAAATTAGGAAGACTACTGTCCTACTTTTGCCATACATACTGATTTTCAACAGTGAATAAAACTGTCTTGCTATTCCCAAATTAAAAAGGATATAAAAGTGAAAGCACATTACATATTTAGATTTTTTATTAAACTAGAACGTTTCACAAAACTAATCTAACTGGACATTTCTTTAATGCAAAGATCAAAATATTCTGAGAATCACCATCAACTATGATCTTAGCTGTAGGTTTTTGGTAGCTGGTTTTTATCAAGTTGAGGACATTGTCTACATTTTTAGTTATTTAACAGTTGTTATGAATGGGTGCTAAATTTCGCCTATTGCATTTTCTGTATCAATTGATGTAACTGTGATTTTTCTCTTTTTGCCTGTTAATATAATGGATTATAACAATTGATTTTCAAATTTTGAACCAGTCTTGCCTCCCTGGAATAAACCCCACTTGGTCAAGTTGTATAATTCTTTTCAAATATTGCTGAATTCAATTTGCTAATATTTTGTTAAAGATTTTACTTTTATATGCATAAAGAATATTGGTTTGTAGTTTTCTTTTTGTGCTATCTGGTCTGGTTTTGGTACCAAGGTAATATTGACCTTGTAAAATGAGTTGAATATGAGTCTTCTATTTTCAGGAAGACACTATATAGAATTGGTGTTAATGTTTTTCTTAAATGTGTGGCACAATTTAGTGAAACCATTTTGGCCTGGAGATTTCTTTGGGGGGGGGGTTGTTTTAATTATGAATTCAATTTATTTGATAGCTATAGGGCTAATCAAATTATTTATTTCATATTGTGTGAATTGTTACAGTTTGTGCTTTTCTAGGAATTGATCCATTTCATCTAAATTGTCAACCTTATAAGAGTTTACCAGGTAAAGTTATTCATAGTATTTTCCTTCCATCCTCTTGATAAGTTTAGGGTTTGTCATGATATCCCATATTTTATTCCTGATATAAGTTGTATCTTTTCTCTTTTTATCATCAGTCTTGCTAGAAGTTAATCAATTTTATTGATCTGTTCAAAGAACCAACTTTTTGTCCTATTGGCTTTTTCTATTTTTAATTTCACTTTATTATTTTTTCTTTATACTTGCTTTTGTTGTTTTTTTTTTTCCTAATTTCTTATGGAGTTTATTGAGTTGATATTTCTTCTCTTTTCTAATGTAAGATTTTAGTGCTATAAAATTTCCTCTTAGCCCAGCCAGTGTAGCTCAGTGGTTGAATGTCAACCTATAAACCAGGAGATCATGGTTTGATTCCCCATCAGGGCATATGCCCAGGTTGTGGGCTCAATACCCCCTGGGGGAGTGTGTTGTGCAGGAGGCAGCCAATCAGGGATTCTCTCTCATCATTGATGTTTATATCTCTCTCTCCCTCCCCATTCCTCTTTGAAATCAATAAAAATATTTTTAAAAGTTAAAAAAAAATTCTGAGTAATGACAATGATTTAGCTAATATTTGCCAATTATATTCTACTAGTAGCCCGTTTACACGAAGATTCGTGCAATAGACCTTCATTCACCTGGCTGCCTGCACCAGTTTTCTGCCAGCACCAGGGACCCAGGCCTTGGCTGTGGCCACCGCCTTCTGCCTTTTTCAGGGTCGGGGCTTGGCCCCAGGCAGTGGCCTTGGGCTCGGCGGCACCCAACATCCTTGCTAAGGATCGCAGGAGCCGACCCCCAGTGGTTTCCTGCGATCCGTGCAGGCTGCCCACTGGTGCCCAAGGCCCGGAAAGCCTTGGCCCCTGGGACCCCCGGGAGCGGCGGGAGGGGCCGGGCCACGCCCCCCCAGGTGGCCGATCAACCCCAGGATCCCCGGAAGGGGCGGGAGGGGCTGGAGGGGCCCGGACACGCCCCCCCGGGTGGCTGATCGCCCCCCGGGAACCCTGGGAGGGGCGGGAGGGGCAGGGCCACGCCCTCCCAGGTGGACAATCAACCTCGGGACCCCCGGGAGGGGCGGGAGGGGCCCGGACACGCCCCCCTAGGTGGCCGATCGCCCCATGCACCCCCGGGAGCGGCGGCATGGGCCCGGCCACGCTCCCCCTGGGTGCCAATCGCCCCAGGCACCCCGTGGAGCGGCGGCATGGGCCCGGCCACGCCCCCCGGGGTGCCGACCGCCCCAGGCACCCCGGGGAGCGGCGGTATGGGCCCGGCCACGCCCCCCCGGGGTGCCGATGGCCCCAGACACCCCCGGGAGCGGCGTAATGGGCCCGGCCATGCCCCCCCTGGGTGCCAATCGCCCCAGGCACCCCGTGGAGCGGGGGCATGGGCCTGGCCACGCCCCACCAGGGTGCCGATGGGCCCGGCCACGCCCCCTAGGGTGCCGATTGCCCCAGGCACCCCCGGGAGTGGCGGCATGGGCCTGGCCACGCCCCCCCGCGGTGCCGATGTGCCCGGCCACGCCCCCCGGGGTGCAGATCGCTCCAGGCACCCCAGGGAGCGGCGGCATGGGCCCGGCCACGCCCCCCCGGGGTGCCGATGGGCTCAGCCACGTCCCCCGGGGTGCTGATTGCCCCAGTTACCCCTGGAGCTGCAGCATGGGCCCGGCCACGCCCCCCCCCGGGGTGCCGATCGCCCCAGGCACCCCGGGGAGCAGCGGCATGGGCCCGGCCACTTGGCACCACCATCTTGAACTTCTCAATGGCGGATATGCCACCCGGAGTCCCGCCCCCAGCCTCCTGCTGGCCCAATCGTGGGCATAGCGGTGGTGCGGTCAATTTGCATGTTTCTCTATTATAAGATAAGATGTGGCCAGTGCCCTACTGAAAAAAATTAATTCATTGTCTCCTCCAACCCACCTCAAATCATATGAGTATACATCCCAAACTCTATAAGACATTTCAGATCTTATACATGAGAAAGTAAGAAAGTATTTACTGACATTAAGACTTTTAAAATTGATTCATTCCCAAAAGTGCCTATTAAATCATATACACATGTCTTAATCATAGGTTCAACAATTGTCTAACTCGTTGTTATCTAACTAAGACTACAACCTCTGACATTCCATACTATAAGCACTGATACTATATCTTATTTTTTTATGTTGCCCTGAAGTGATTAGTAATGCATTCGATAAAGATATAGCATTCAATATATTGCCCACATAAAATCAAAGATATGAATGATGATCTACTGCCAAAATATCAAAGCAAATTGCCAAAGCTTATCTCTATAATTATTTGAAGATCAGCCAAGTTTTCAGTATTTACAGTTAAAACAGCAATGTTCTCTAGGATTAAATGTTTAGTTTAGTTTGCTACAAGTAAAGGTAGAAATCCATAGTGTCTACTGAGATGGTCAGACACATCAGTCATGATTGTCAAGATTCATATAATACTCTCATGTTTCAAAGTATTCTAGGAATAAGGGAGGCTATATTAAATAAAACCTGAATAAGCCAAAGAGTTTAGGCTTTTAAGCTTGTTTTTAAATTCCAGAAAGAGGAACATATATACTTTTTGGAGGTAGTAAATGTAATTTCACAAAATTCAATATGATCTAAAAGTTCCTGAGAACCTACCATAAAATTGGAAAATTTTACTGAGTTTATATAGTTTCTCCAGGCTAGAATAGTTAACTGTATTTTAAAATTAAAAAAAAAACAGGCATTACAGATGATTTTTGTTTAAAAACACAACTTTTCCAGTTTATTTTGTGACTGATAAGAAGAAAGATAGCAAAGGTGGAGAATAATGCATATTTTTACATAGAAGTATAAAATCACCCAAAACGTTTTCTGTAAGACAATCACAGTCAGTAGATACCATGCCCTCAATCAGTAAAGCTAGATATAAATAAATGACAATGATACCTCATCAGTTAGAAATGACCATTCAAAGCGGGTTTTAAAGGCTGATGGTGGTGGTGTGATGATTATATTCCATAATTTATTATAATGTCATCTAATATCTTATTAAGGGTTTATAAAGTATCATCTCTAAAAATAATATCAAACTTCTAAATATTAAAAATTTATGCTGTTTAATAGTATGCATTATTTATTAATGGGTAATTAATAGCCAGTTTCTATAATATTTACTGATGATAAATGAATACAAAAGAACTTTTGGTTTGGCTCTGTGTCACTCACAGGCAGCCACCAAACTTAATATAAAGAGACAATGCCATTAACACTTCTTAAATAACCTATGTTTCTATATATTAGTTCAGGTAAATAACACAAAACTTATTCCATTTTAACTTGCTATGATTTTCAAAATTTAGACATTGAAATCTTGGTCAATAAAAAATACAAAAATACTTGTTAGGTAAGCTTTAAATACATACACATATATTATTGATTCAAAATTATGACATATGTTTGAATATTAAAACTAAAAATACATTATCTATAAAAAGTCAAACTTATTATTTCCTCTTCACTATCTTTTAACATTTTTCTCTTCTCTTTGTTCCTTGCTAGCACTTCTTTTTAACATTCTCCCTGCTTATCTTTCTTCTAACTTTTTTATCTTCCCTCCAAATTTTGTTATATTACTTAAAATATAAAACAAAGAGCACCCCTCCAAATACACTAAATATAAAATGGACACCAAACAACACAGATTTTATCTAAATATAATAATAAAAGCATAATATGCTAATTAGACTAGACAACCTTCCGTACAACCTTCCAGACGAAGCCGTGGCAGCAGGGGGTGGAGGCAGAGGCAGCCAACATGGTGGTGGGGGCTGAGCCCCTTGCATAAATTTCATGCACCAGGCCTCTAGTATATAAAAGGCTAAGTGACCGACTGTCTGCCCGACTGACCAGCCAGTACATATGAAGTGCACTGGCATTTTAAAAATAAATGTGCAATACATATAAAGCCCTCGCTGGCGCCAATTGCCTGGGTGTGTTTTGATCTGTCATTGTTGATTGTAAATTTGGTTGACACTTCTATTATAGAGAAAGGGTAAATATCAGTATTAAAATATTTATTTGAATTAATTTCATTTCAATGTCCACGAATCTGTGCACTGTGCCACTAGTATACTTATAATAAATTTAAAATAATTTTCATAGTTTTTTATTTATAACTCTCTATGCTAATATCCATCACAATCTTTTTGGATTTATGTATCTCATCTTTGTGAACATAATTTTAGAATATTATTTTGGTGTTTTAAGATTTTCATTGCTGTCTTAAAGCTACAGAATGAATCTTCAATGATTTTGCAAAAATATAATTATTGGTGGCCCTAACCAATTTCGCTCAGTGGATAGAGCATGGGCCTGCTGACTGAAGGGTCCCAGGTTCGATTCTGGTCTTGGGCATGTACCTTGGTTGCGGGCACATCCCCAGTGGGAGGTGTGCAGGAGGCAGCTGATCGATGTCCTGCTCTCATTGATGTTTCTAGCTCTCTATCCCTCTCCCTTCCTCTCTGTAAAAAATCAATAAAATATATTTAAAATATATAGATATAAATATTGGTAATGTTTAAAATCTGTTATCACCCTGGCCGGGTAGCTCAGTTGGTTAGAGCATTGTCCTGATATGCCAAGGTTGTGGGCTTCACCCCCTGTCATGGCACATAGAAGAAGCAACCAATGAATGCATAATTAAGTGGAACAACAAATCAATGTTTCTCTCTCTAAAAAATAAATATAAAAACACTTTAAAAAATATCTCTTATCTAAAAACAGGAATTAATGTTGAGACAAGTAAAATAAAACTCACTGATAGAATGATGGTTTGTAATATTTTGAACAGCTGTTAAAAATATAGACTTTTGAGAAAATTTGATTGTCCCAGTTTATAATTTGTTCTATATTACAAGACAATTAGGAAATTTATTAAGGAAATTAATTTAGTTCCATATTGCATATTTAAGATATCAGTTTCTTTGCTGTTTTGTGCAGAATTTATTTTTAAAAGAAATAAAACATTTCAAAAGTATTATGGATATAAAATTTTCACAACGAATTAGAAAAAACAAAACACAGTGGAGTGTACCATAGCTATGTGACCATGGTCACATTGTATGAAAAGAATGTTTTGATAGAAGTGAAATGGCCAATGTCATATATTAATGCTATCCTGTAGTGAATAATAAAGCATCGTTTTCTACAGAGACCAAAATGATCTTTGGATTCATAAGACATAATAGTAGGAGAAAATTGGCACATCTACATGGACACTGATAGTGATGAGTTGTGATGAATTTGTTGAATGGTGTCTTTAATTCAGATTAACAAGAAAAAGAAAGCTAATAGAACAAACTAAAAATTTAAACCACTTCAAAACTCATGTCTTTCTTAAAATACTAACAGTTAATAAAAATAACAATGTTGTATAAGTTACTTTTAAGTATGCAGTCTTCATCTTGAGTTAAGTATCTGAACATAAGTATTCAGGAATATAGACTGATGTTTACTTATAGAAATTAATATGTGCACTAACATCTGAAATGTAGCATATGAGATTTTGATCAGAATTTGTGAAAATCTTTTAGTCTGAAGTAATGGATGGGGTAAATTGTAAGTAAATCAAATTCTATGCAATCTGGATCAATATAAGATTACCATTTCCAATAATAAAACTGTCTTATTAGAAAAAAATAATTTTAATAAATACAGACAACTTCATCAACCCTAAGGTATTAAAACATACAGTTGTTGTTCTTATTTAACAAAACAAAAAATAAAATATTTCCAATCATACTTATATTTCTAAAGGGCATTATGATTAAAATGAGAGTTCAATAGCTCAATTTCTAAAGAAGTTAAAATATCTAAGGAGTGTTAAACAAGCAAACAAAAAAAAATACTTTCTTAATTAAATACACATGAGCCTTTAAAACATTTTTAAAATCTTTCTAGAGAGTCATAATATGGCCCTAGCAAGTTTGGTTCTGTGTATAGAGCATCAGCCTGCAGATTGAAGGGTCCATGGTTCCATTCTGGTAAAGGGCACATTGCCTGGGTTGCAGGCTGATCCCCAGTAGGGGGTGTATAGGAGGCAGCCAATCTGATTATCTCTCATCTTTGATGTTACTATCTCTCTCCCTCTACCTTCCTCTCTAAAATCAATAAGAGTATATTTTAAAAAATAAGTCATATATGTATTTGCAAATAAGATAAATGACTACATAATAAAAAGAGAGGAGGAATATTTTAGTACCATGAAAGAAACTATGTTATACCAAGTGCAGTATTATAAAGAAAGATGAAAATATACACCTTGACTCACGGATCTCTTACTGAATAATTAGAAGGATAGTGTGAACATTAACTGAGTTATGTAATACTAAGTAGACATTTTCCTGAAAAACATAAGCATGATTAATACAACAAAATTAATATTTAGATATAAAGTGGTAAATTGGCACCAGGATCAGAGAGACACAGATGTAAGAGAAATAAGAATTCGTGTTTGAAAGCTGTAATGATGAAGAAATAATTTAACAATAAGTTTTAAAAAGATGAGATTTTAGTTTATTATCTTTTTCTTTTTTTAAAAAAAAAATATATTTTTATAGATTTTAGAGAGAAAGGAAGGAAGAGGGAGAGATAGAAACATTGATGAGAACAGTCAATTGGCTGCCTCCTGCACAGCCCACACTGGGGATCAAGCCCTGACCTGAACCCAACTTAGGACATTCTGGTTCATGGGTTTATGCTCAACCACTAAGCCACATCAGCTGGGCTATAGTTACTACATTTTTTATTTTGGTTATTACCTTTTCTTATTTTCCTTTTTTCCAAATTTATCTTATAAAATAGGAGCAACCCCACTACACACCGGCATCCTATTTTATAGAAAAGTGAGGCTCAGAGCAGTGAACTCATTGTCTCACGTTCATGCAGATAGTAAGAGCAAACCAACGTTTAAGACTCTAAGGCTTAAGCTATTTAAAATCATCGTTACTCTTAGAAAGAGTTGTTTAAAAGAAATGAAAAGAACTAGGGTAAAATATTGTTATTAAAATGTTCAATAAATATTACTTGAATGAGTTAATAGAGCTAAGAGTGATACGGTTTAATGAGTCACTACATTAAAGGCTAGATTAAAATATCCAGATCTTATAAATATGACTCACAGGGATATTAGAAGGTCATCAACATATATCTAAATAAGTGTTTAGAAATGAAAACATATATAGATTCAGAAATTAATGAAAATCTGATTTATATTTTGGAGAGAGTGAATTAAAAGTTGATATATGGAGGTTTAATGCAGCTACAGGTGATGACTTGCAGTTACAGCTTGACAGAAATTTCCAACAAGGTTATTATTGAATACAGGCCATCAAACAGCTATAGGCAGATGCAATGTTTGTCTCCAAATCCTGGAGACAAGATTCAAGGCTTGTCTATACCGGGGTTATGATGGAGAGCACTACAGCACAGAAGTTTAATTCGCTTGTGCCCTCAGAAAGATGTCTTCAAAACAAGAAAGTGTTTTGTTTTTCCTTTTAGCTACCAGCCTATTGGTAGGATGTTTTTATTTCATAGTGTGCTGTGATGTCAGGAACTCTATGTGAGACTGGAATTTGACATCGATACCTGTTCTGCTTGTCTGCAGAGTGTAGAAGATGTATTTGCTTTGATCTTGGCTACAGCTGAAGCATTCTGGCTCCTACTTCATCCCCTCTCCTAAGTATTGGAAACCTAGACCTGCATTAGGGTGTGGGAAAATGTCCTTCCCATGTGATTCACTAGCCTGACAATGGATAATAAATACCCACCAAAATATCTTACTAGACAATAGAAGTACAGCAACTAGAGCTAAGTTAGTTAAGAAGAAATATAAACTCTAATAATATAGTTAACATTTGTGAGTGTTCACGGAAGAATAATATGGAGAGGGAAACGTGTTGCTCTGAAGGAGCAATGAAGACATGCAATTAATTTCATCATTTGGATACATATTTAGTGTAATTTGAGTGAACACAAATTAGTTATTTTTATTGTGAAGTCACATTAAAATAAAAACAATACAGCAAAGAAAACAACAAGAAACTCAATAGATACTGAAATAAAAAAAACTTTAAGTTACAAAGAATTAAGGAAAAAAAATAAGATATTTTGTTTTCATATATAATTAGAAACTGAGATAGAAAAAATAATTTCAGAATAAAATAAATTCTGATTGTAAACCAAAGGACTTAGAAACCTTAGAAATGTATTTAATTTTAAAAAATCAAAAAGCCCTTTTAAAAATTATGGGTCAGAGTCTTAATTAAGGGAATATTAAAATGTGTTTTAAGAGAGGCCAAGGACTCATAGATTAATAAAATAAAATTACTAAAAAGCACAAAGATCATCACAAAAGCTGGATCTTCTCCAAGAATATTTAGCATGACAAAGTAGATCAATTTACAGACTTCTTCTAGTATGTTAGAATGCCAGTTTTAATGAAGCAAAACTGTGAAGCATTTATTTGATGAAGCTAGTTTTAGAATTTTTAAATCTGATTAACAACTACAAAATTGCATTTTGAGGTATCCTAACCTATAAGATGCTATCAGTTATAGGAATTATATTGGGTCATTCCCTGCTTCTTCATATATATATATATATATATATATATATATATATATATATAATTTAATTCTTATTCAAATATATTTTCGCATCAATATATTGGTAAGTAACTTCTTCTTAAATATTAAAGTTTGATATAAACTCTTCAATAAATAGCTTTGAGAAACATATAACATACTAAAAAACCCACAAACATTAATTAAATATGACCAAATTTAAGCCAAAGACTAGTTATGAAAGTGGTTATGCTATTTTCATTCAATTCAGTTATTTACTGAGAACTGGCTATGTGTCAGGAACAACTAGAATTGTGATAATGAATTAAGACCATGTTGTTGCATCTCATTGAACTTTCATTCCAAACAGATGTATTTTGTATTAGTTGCATAATTTGTTGGTAACTGAAAGCAGTTTTCATACTTTTGACATTTTTCTCTTATCCAAATTAAATCTAAGAAATGAACTCCCTTTTGAAATTAACCTTTTGCTGATGTTTGTAGGAAAGTTTCCAAAAATACAGAGCAGGTTAAAATAATACAATGATCACCTAGACTCATCTATCAATATTGTTCACATTTGCTTTAACATCTATCTGTATTACCTCTATCTTTCATCATGTATCTAATCTCCTTATATACATTTTTTTATTTATTCAACTATCTTCACCATTTTTATTTTTGGAATCATTTCCAAGTAAGTACTTCATATTCAAATTTGTTGAACATTACTCACTCAAGAAACATACATTACATTAGGTTCTTAAATCTCTTTAGATACTTAAAAATAATGTAAGTATTTCTTTACTATTGATTTTTTTAAAAAACAAGGTCATTGTTTTATAGTCTGTACTGAAGTCTGGATTTTTCTGCTTCTATATTTTTAGTGTTGTTCAATTTGTTCTTCCATGCACTGTATTCTTTATAAACTGGAACACAGGTCTAAACACTGGATCAGATTCAGGTTACACATCTTTGGAGTAAATGTACCATCATAGTTAATTGACTTGTTCATTGAACCTTATAAAGAGTCATTTACTATAAGGTTGTCCTACCACTAATCATACTAAATTGGATCTCTTGATTTAATTGAAGACAGTGAGATCTTTTCATTACCTCTACTATTAGTAACATTTAGGATGATGTTTAACCCATTAATGATATGTTCTTGATATAATTGTTTTGTAGGACAAATCATACAAATGTTGTTAATTTATCTTATCTCTTTCCCCTTAGTATTAGTTAATGTTCTTTATATAGGATGAGAGCTAATCTCACAGAGTTTTGGTAAACAGCAATGCTTTCTTTTAAAGTAAGATATAAACATGATTCTTTTTCTTTTTTTAAAAAATAAATCTCTATTGTTCAGATTATTACAATTGTTCTTCCTTTTTTCCCCCATAGCTCCCCTCCACCCGGTTCCCATCCCACCCTCTGCCCTTACCTGCCCACCCCACACTGTCCTTATCCATAGGTGTCCGGTTTTGTCCAGTCTCTTCCCGTACCCCCCCCACACCCCTTTTCCCCCAAGATTTATCAGTCTACTCCCTTTCTATGCCCCTGATTCTATTATATTCACCAGTTTATTCTGTTCATCAGATTTTTTTATTCACTTGATTTTTAGATTCACTTGTTGATAGATATGTATTTGTTGTTCATAATTTTTATCTTTACCTTTTTCTTCTTCTTCCTCTTCTTAAAGAATACCTTTCAGCATTTCATATAATACTGGTTTGGTGGTGATTAATTCCTTTAGCTTTTTCTTATCTGTGAAGCTCTTTATCTGACCTTCAATTCTGAATGATAGCTTTGCTGGGTAGAGTAATCTTGGTTGTAGGTTCTTGCCATTCATCACTTTGAATATTTCTTGCCACTCCTGTCTGGCCTGCATAGTTTCTGTTGAGAAATCAGCTGACAATCATATGGGTGCTCCCTTGTAAATAACTAACTGTTTTTCTCTTGTTGCTTTCAATATTCTCTCTTTGTCTTTTGCTCTTGGCATTTTAATTATGATGTGTCTTGGTGTGGTCCTCTTTGGATTCCTTTTGTTTGGGGTTCTCTGTGCTTCCTGGACTTGTAAGTCTATTTCTTTCACCAGGTGGGGGAAGTTTTCAGTCATTATTTCTTCAAATAGGTTTTCAGTATCTTGCTCTCTCTCTTCTTCTGGCACCCCCCCCCGCCCCCCATAATTCGGATATTGGTACGCTTGAAGTTGTCCCAGAGGCTCCTTACACTATCTTCATATTTTTGATTCTTTTTTCTTTTTGCTTTTCCAGTTGGGTGTTTTTTTGCTTCTTTGTATTTCAAATCTTTGTCTTGATTCTTGCAATCCTCTAGTCTGCTGTTGGATCTCTGTATATTATTTTTTATTTAAGTCAGTGTATGCTTAATTTCTAGTTGGTCCTTTTTCATATCCTTGAGGGTCTCGCTAAATTTATCAGCCTTTTCTATAAAATTCTTGAAAAGCCTTATAACCGTGGTTTTGAACTCTATATCCAGTCATTTGCTTTCCTCCATTTCTTTCATTTGTGACCTATTTCTTTGTCTCCACATTTTGGCTGCTTCCCTGAGTTGATAGAGTGGCTTTGTATGCTAGGTGTCCTATAGGGCCCAGTGGCTCAGCCACCCCAGTTACCTGAGTTGGACACTCTTGGTGCACCCCTTTGTGGGCTGTGTGCAGTCTTGTTGTAGTTAAGCCTTGATTGTTGTTGGTGTCACTGGGAGGAATTTACCTCCAGGCCAATTGGCTGTGAGGATCAGCTGTGTCTACACTGGGAGAACTTCTGTGCTGGAGGCACCCTTATGAGACAAGACTTGCAAAAGCCTCTGTGCTCAGCTTGGGTGGGGCGGAGTCTCAGGGCGGAGCAGACAGCAATGGCTTCCCATCAGCCCTGCCCTAAGAGGCCCCTGGGTCTCAGTGTATCGCGGTAATTGCTGCAAGCACCTCTGAGAGAAACCACCCTCGAGTTTCGCCCGCTGCCAGACAGTCCAGTTTCTACCCAAATGAGTCTGGGTCCCCAGAGTCTCACCTTTAACTGGAGTTCAGAGCAGTCGGGAGCTATTTTCTCCCTCCCGATTGAGAAAGCCAGCTGCGTACTCAGTTGCCAGCCGTCTCTGTGTGTGTGCCTCCATACCTCTGCCTTCCGCAGTTCCTCTGAGTCTCAGTGTGCTTTTCTCTTTCCTGACAGTCCAGTTTCTCTCGTATGAGTCCGGGTCCCCAGAGCAGTTGGGAGCTTTTGTCTCCCTCCCAATTGAGAAAGCCAGCTGCGTACTCAGTTGCCAGCCCTCTCCGCACGCACGCCTCTGTACCTCTGCCTTCTGCAGCTCCTCTGAGTCTCAGTGGGCTTTTCTCTTTCCTTCTAGTTGTAGAATTTCTACTCAGCCAGCCTTCCTGTGGTTCTGGATGATGTCCATTTTGTCTTTTAGTTGTAGTTTTGAAATTGTTGTACGAGGCAGCAGTTTAGGTGTTTACCTATGCCGCCATCTTGGTTTCTCTGGGTCTTTTCCTTTATTTTTCTTTAATAAGGGTTTGTATGAGTCATCTATTTTCATTTTATTTCTTTGTGAGCATATATATGTACTTACCTACATTTATATAGTTATTATATTATAATAAATTATAGCACAGGACAATGCCCACCCAACTGAGCCACCCTGGCTAAGGCACTGATCTCTTTTATTTGACCATTGTTCTATAGTTTGGACTTATGATTTTCAGTTCACAAATTTATATTTATTATACTCTTAAAAAATGTAAGACTGGCAAAAGTTATAGGATAATAGAAACTGAAACTAAATATAAGAATCTGGCTATATCTAGAAAAATGTTACATGCATATACTTATTTTTTAGCTTTCCATATCCCTGGCCTTACTCTTTCCCCTGCTATTCTGACACTGTCATATAAATTCCCCTGGTTGTGATTTTATTTTTCTAGGTGAAAAAATAAAAAGCAGAAACAACAAAACAAACAAAAACCACAAACAAAAAAATAAAAGTAAAAATAAATTTTAATGCAGCAGGTCCTCTTTTAAAAATATAGACCAGTGGTTGATAGAGGGGAAGGAGCTGGGAAACTGGGTGAAAAATGTAAAGAGATTGAGAAGTACAGATTCGTAGTTACAAAATAATCAAGGGAATGTAAAGTACAGCATAGGGAATACAGTCAGTAATATTGTAATAACTGTAGTGCTAGATGGGCAAAGAAATATTGGGGGTAATACTTTGTAAAGCATATAATTGTCTAACCACTATGTGGTACACCTGAAATTAAAACAAAATCATATTGAATGTAAGCTGTAATTGAAAAACTTTAAATTTAAAAAGTAATCTATATATATAAAAGGCTAAGCGACAGTCTGTCCGACCAGCCAGTATGTATGATGCACACTGACCACCAGGGGGCAGATACTTTGACTGGTAGCTATGATGCACACTGACCACCAGGGGCAGACGCTCAATGCAGGAGTTGCCGAGCTGCTGTGACTTGGCAGCAGCAGTTCTTGGGTGATGCACCCTGGAACCAGAGAGGAGGGAGCCCGATTCCAGGGTGCGTCACCCAAGAACCACCCTGTTGAAAACCGGGACCCGTTGGGGAATATTGGAAAGCCGGTTTCGGCCCGATCCCCACAGGCAGCCTGAGGAACCCCACCTTCCAGAGGGACCCCACTCACTCTGCAGATGCCCTCGGAGCCTCATCACTGCCCCAGGTGTGGCTGGCTGGGGAGGGACTGGTGGAGGTAGGCTCTAGGGCATGTCCAGCCCATCTAGCCCAGTCCCACCTCGCCAGCCACCTTCTAATTAATTTATTTTCAATGTGCATGAATCCATCCCCTGGGGCACTAATATAATATAATCTTATATGTGTGCAAAAATATATTGGCAATGATACTTCTTATAACTTGTTTTTCAAGTATCAAAACCTGGAAAGAATATATATATCCAGGACTGCTTATGTAAATTATAATATATCTATACTATGGAATATAGTATTATTAAACTATTTTCAAAAAGTGAAAATTAGTAAGTGTTGGTATGAAAGGATTTCAAAAATATAGTAAAAATGAATAAATTTTTAAAATATGCACACAATACAATGTACAGATCATGTATCATGGAAATGTATACTTGAATCTTATTAACCAATGTCACCTCAATAAATTTAATTAGTTAAAAATATATACATTATGATCCCATTTGATAATTGATATGTGTCCAGAAAATTTTGAGAGAAGATATATGCAGAAATTTCACTTCAGGAAGAAGAACTTAAGTCAATGGAAATGAGCTTTTTTTAAAAAAATTAAAATATTTAAAAATGATATATATTGTTTTCACAATCAGCAGTTTAAGTAAAATAAATGTGCAAAGTTATATTGTAAAAAAGAAACTTTGTTCTTATCAATCAGATTTAGGCACAAATTTCCAAATTATATAAGCTTTAGGAAATTTTGGCATCAAATGTTCAATTTTTTCCTCTCTTTTTTGGTATTTTTATTCCTGAGAATCAGAGAATTCAAAGTTAAATATGTTGGAGAGTTTGGGCATGCACCCCTTAGAGAAGAATCTATTTTGTTCTTGTATTTTGTTCCAGGAAGCTAAGAAGGTGCCCCAGGAATGCTTCCTCTATACTTTATAGGTACATAGTAACCCGAGATTTCATTGTAACCCCATTGCCTAAAAATGTTAGATTCTATTTCTAAATATGTAAACTTTTCCAGCACATTTCTGAATGACAGCCCACCAAAGAGCCAAATTAGGCTATGAGAAGCCATTCCAAAATCCAGAGGCAGAATATATGTGTGCAGAAACCACTAAATCCCAAAATAACTTCATCACTGATCCCAAAACTGAAATGAAGTTAACAGAAAATATCCTCTGGCAGTGGACTTTCATTAGCTCTCAAGCTTTCAAAAAATGACAATCTCTTGCTCTTTTCTTTTCTCCCACTGCACAAGTCTCAAACCAAGTGGTATATTTTTATTACCTAAAAAGAAAATTGATCTCTTAAATGCCCTTTAGTGTCCAGTGATTGGACACATACAGTTGGAATCACTTTTAAATAACTTTTATATTTTCTAGTCCAAGGTGGGTGAAATACAAACATGGTATGTACTTGAAATTTAGGAGATGAGCCCTTGTGGAAGCAAATAGCTTTTGTGTGAAATAAGAATAAAGCTTAAGACTAAATAAAGGCAAGTTTGTGTATATGGATTGTATTAGAAAAAAATTAGTTGGTTGAATATCTAGGCTATAATGTGTTTTTGGCTTTAGATAGTAGACTTGGGCATCAAAGTGAATCATAGAAAAGTAAAACCTTAGTTTTGGAATCGGTTTTAGAGGTCATAGAGTGATAGCTAGTCTAACTTCCCTTCTAAGTAGCACTTAGCCCTGGAGTATCCTGGAAGAAAAATGAATTTATTTTAAACATGAATATTTTCATTGAGAACCTTAACATTTATACGATTGGCATAAAGATTAAAAATGTGTTTTTTAAGCTCAATTCTTTCCCTTGCATCTACCTCATATTCTTTGCTTTGTCCTCTATGCAACAGAACTAAGCCTCCCAATTTTATAATACAACTCATTAAATAGCTGAATATTTGTACCCTATCTCCACTTCTACTACAAGTTTGTCATCCTCTGTTCTTTAAATCACTCTCTCTTACACATGCAAATACTTCATTGCTTAAGTGTAGAGCTTTCTTTTATATTTCTTTTTCTTCTGATTTTTAAACTCATAGCCATTCCTTTTGTAAATATGTTTTTATTGACTTTAGAGAGAAAGGAAGGGAGAGAAAGAAGGGAAACACTGATTGGCAGCATCCTTCATGCACCCTGCTGAGGATGGAGTCTGCAACCCGGGCATGTGCCCTGACCAGAATGGAACCTGTGACGTTTTGGACGATGCTCAACCAACTAAGCCACACTGACTCCTGGCCATTCTTAGGAATAAAGATATAAAATATGCCAATTCTTGCTATGCTATAATAATCTCCTTAAAATACCACTTTCTGTCCACTCCAGCATCATATACATTTCAGAATATCAAGAACTCTGTATCTAATTTAAAATTCATCTTTCAGGTGGGGTTTTCTTTATTTTCAAACAAAATATTCTACAACAGTTTTACTCAGTTCAATTCACAGAACCATGAGAATTCCTAAGAGACTTTTAGAGAATTTGCATTATCAAAATTATTTTTAAAATAATACTAAGATGTCATTTGCCTTTCACTACATTGACACTTGCAATTTTAGTACAAAAAAATAGATAAATATGCTGGCACTATTCCATGAATTATGGTAGTGGTATCAAACTATTACATTTTATTTTTTACCACCATGCTCTTAAAAGAATGAAAAATACTGTTCAATTAAGATTATTTTTATGAAGCAGTAAAGATTATTTTTATTAAATCTCAATTTTTATCATTTCATCTGTGAAACAGAAAATGTTAATAACTAGGAAATGATAAAAATAGATATGATCAATTCCAAGGTGTTACCATGAGTGAGAGAAGAGGTAGAGAAAACCAAAACTGAAAGTGAGTAGTTCAAGAAGCTGAGGAGCCAGTGTTATTGGATCCCCAAGTGGATGCTGAATCATCGAGTTGGTGACAGAAGTAGAAATATAGAAAAAAAGTGAATTATAAAATTTTCAATGATTGAGAAGGGTAACAGATAGCTAAGAGGTTGGTAAATGACAAATTAGAAAGAGGGTTAACATTTTTTATTTTAGTAGTTAAATGGCATGAGGTTCAAAGAAGCTGACATCTTAAAGGAGTAGCTAAAATAAATAGTTTGCATTTTAGAGTGGAATATAGGAAAACACTACACTACTCGTGATGCCTAGTTATCTATATCATGAAAGGCCTGTCACGACCAACTACTGGATTCACCAGGACTTCTGGGTCCCACAGCGGCCGCGGCCAGCGGGACCTCTGGAGCGTCTTGGGGCGCCTGCAGCGTCTGAGGAGCATTAGGAGACTTCGTGGGGCGGCGTACATTGCCCTCATGGCAGGTTAGGCCTAGGGGACCCTACACGTGCACGATTTAATCATGTGCTGGGCCTCTAGTCTATAATAATAAAAGCATAATATGCTAATTAGACCAGACCTTCCAGACAAAGCCAAGGCTGCGAGGGAAGCCTGGGTCCCAGATGTCAGAGGGAAGCCAGTGCCGGCAGCCAGGGGAAGGAAGGCCTACTCTTGCATGAATTTCGTGCCTCGGGCTCTAGTAAGGAATAAAAGGGATAAAACATTTCCAATGTAAGAAGACCACATGAAAAAAATGCTTTATCAAGGAGCAAAAGCACACCAGTTCTTATTACGAGTAAGATTAAGGAATCATCAGGAGGTCTTGAGGTTAGAGAGAACTTTGTAAAATCATGTCTAAAGAGCTTTGGGGGGAGGAGAGGAGTAGGGTATTAAATTATGGGAAGATGATTGGACTGGCATGTTAATGAGTGTCTCTGGATAATTTATGGCCTGAGATGAATAGGATGGTGATGATATAATCCCTGATTCATTTCAAGTCAGCAGCTCAGTCAATCCAGACCCTGGTCCTGAACATTTAGTTTGGGGAGATCACTGTAGACAATTTCTCCCTCTTGAAGCTACTTAAGATATGACTGTGAGGGTAAAAGAGTGAAAGAACTCTTCTGATAAAGGCTGAGGAAAGGCCATTTTCTTTCTGGTCCCGTGTGTCTCACCATCATATGCTAGTGAATTACTACAAGCTGACAACTATTCCCATTTTTTTTTCAAGTATGTTGCGGCTCCTGTTAGTGACAAGGCCCTTCATGTGATGTAACAGAGTGGTGGACAAGGACAGAAGTCTTCGTGGTTCAGATCGATGTGGTAAACGAACACAGTTGAAAAAAAAAAAAATAAGGTGCAGTGCACTTGACTGAGGGCTGGCATTTGGTGTTCCTATGCAGTGGCTTACGTGAGAGATGCTGACTGAGAAGGATGAAGTTGAAAACAACAACGCAATATTTAACAAGCACAGGAGCGTGACTCAACGAGGAGCAGAAATCAATGAGGCAGAAAAGACTACTCTTGAAAACAAATGAGGCAAAAATGGACCAACTCCCAACCTTTTCAGGATCCTTTTTTTTTTTTTTTTTGGTTTGTTTGCAACTAAAGCAGCCAAGCTGAGATCCAGTCATATTTCTTCCTGCTCTGAATTGCCTGTATTTATGTCCAGTTACAGACATGAAAAATAGCCCACTAGAAGCATAATTGCCCATCCTCCTTACTCCTCAGCCAAAACTGCTCTTTCTACTGCACTAGTTCTAACTCACAATGTACTTAAATGTCATCCCTCAGTCAGAGTCCAGCTGAAACCAAATACATCATCCCATTTCTCTTCTCAGAATATTGGTTTTGGAGTAAACAAGGACATTAGAGAGGACATTGTGCTAATGGATAGGAGTAGAATTCACTCAGAAATATCGGGATCCAAAGCGAATCTTCAGAGCAGAAGTTATGTTGTGTTCCTAGGAACAGTTTGGCGATTTCATAAGACTGTTGCATATGATATTTGCAGTTTGGTTCAGTGTTAAGGTGCCACCACCCCAAATGGTAGAAAAGCATGGGATGAGTTCACTGTTTTGAAACAAATATTCAAGCAAGGATGTGTGGAGACAGAGCTAGTGTCTTTAGAAACAAACTAGAAATTCATAAGGACACAAGAATAAGTCATCCTAAAGCTATCTATGATTCACTGCCTCCTTCCTTTGCAGACTTATTTACCACTTAGCCATCAGTCAAAGAAAGAGAGAGAGAGAGAGAGAGAGAGAGAGAGAGAGAGAGAGATCTTCAGGGAAAAGGTTGAGACACATTTTCCTAGGTCTAGCACAGTGATTTGAATTTAAAAAAAAAAAAAGAATATATACTTTGAGATCACATGTAATATGGTGAAAAAAACAAACAAACAAACATGGGTTGTGGACTTGGAGACACTAATCTTATATTTAATTCCACCTACACTATGTACACACTATGACACTTGAGAAAAATTTATATCCTCTGAGTTTATAATAATAGCAGTAAAATGAAATCTAGCATTTAAAAGGATTTATCACAATATACAATAAAATTATCCACTAATGTTAATTTCTTTTATTTTCCAGCCTAAAATGTCTCAAAGTAAAAGAGATTAATTTAGGGCTTTGAAAATATACATCCACCTTGGCTAAGCTCTGAGACAAAGTTTTAGAAACAGCATGACTCTGAGGAAAAAAAATACGATACTTTTATTCTTCCAAATTTTATTTTCCTACCATTGAAATAAGAAAAAGCAATGCATATTTACCATTGATTTTTAGTATTTCATGGCCAGGCCTATATTGCCCATAAAACTTGCTGCAAAGGCTTTGCATGCCACCCAGGCCTCAGTTTGTATAACTTTAAATGAGAAATGGAGTTATATGGCCTGTAGTCCATAAAAGAACAAAAGATATGATTCTTTATGACCACAACATCCTGATGATTGTGTTAATGTCAGTAAGCAAAGAATATTGAAGCAACTTATGGACTCAGTTATTGAGTTATAGAAGCAGTTGTAGTAATTATGTTTCTTAGTGTCTTTAAATTTTATTACAGCCACTCTTAAGGCAGGTTTATACCTAAGGATATTTCAGATAATTATAATCCAGAATAGAATGGTTTAGAACTCTGAAGGAGAAACAATGTAGGAAAGGAAGCAGCATTACAATTTAACACACACCACTGAATGAATATAACAGTAATTAATTATGCCTGATTATTCGAAACAATAATTAGACCATTTTTACATTTAAGGTAAATAAAATGTAATCAATCAAGTTTACTTTTGATGGAAAAATAAAAGATGGCATCATCATTCTCTCTTAGTCTAAATATGTAAAATTCTAATAGATTACCTTGACTTATCTAGTAGTCATAAATGCTTTCTACCAATTGTTACAGTTCTTCTCTATCTTGACACATGAGAGGATTTCACTGCCTGGAACCTTGAAGTTAAGTATGATCATGTGAGTTACTTGGCTAATGCAATGTGAATAAAAATGACATATATTACTTTTAGGCAGAAGCCTTTTAAGGTAGATAAGTGACACTGAAGTTCTTTCTCCTTGCTACTGTATGAGTGAGGAGCTCTTCAAACAATCTCCAGGTTACACACAATGGACTTGCACAAGTGAAAAATAAAGCTTCTTTTAAAGCCACTCATACAGTAAGGCTATTTTTAATTGCAGCATTAGACTACCCTAGGTGATCCAGAAACTGAAACCAGAATTTGCATGTTGTCCTAAAAAATCATAGGATAGACTTCAGAAGCTTAATGGTTAGGTGGCTACCAGCAAGGGAACTATTTGACAGACGGCCATCCAGGTTACACAATATCAGAGTTTTTGGTAAAACTGTTGCCTTTGTTTATTAAACATATACTGTGAGTGAGGAAGTCATACAACAGAACATTAGTATGTGCATTGTTTATTGGTGACTGTAATTTGCAAGGAAATCACAGGAAAGAGGTGGCTTTAAGAAAAAAAAGTGGTCTATTTCAAAGCAGAAATGAAAGAAATTAGAGAGAATCTAACATTGGAAAAGTATAGGTTTGGAAGAGAAAACAATTCTCAATTTTGCCTAGTGAACTTACCAGTAAAAAAAAAAAAAAAAAGAGCTTAAAGCAACTAAGATTTATTCAGGCTGCCACAAAGGCTATTACTCCATTTTGAAAACCTCTGAATAAATAAAATTAGTGAGAGTCAACACCTAATCAAGAGTGTACTGCAAGTAAAATACTACCAAGGTAAATAGCAAATGATAAATATGACTCATAGAAAATTAACTAAAGAGCAGTGTTTTCCACCATCATATGATGGACTCAAGACACTCATATTACCTTTCAAAAGAATGACATGTGGGGCTTATAAAGAAAGAAAGAACTATAGTAAACATGAGAATTATAACTCAAAGAATACTTTGTGACTATTGCCACATGGAACTGTTTGGAACTGGATAAGAAGTTCGCTCAATTTTGGAAAGAGGTGTAAGTCTAAAAGAAGCATCAGCCTGGATTTACAATTATGTTAAGGCTAAAAATGATTATTGGGCTTCCAACTATTTGTACAGTAGATGGACTGAAAAATGGACTGAGCTTTATAAAAGGGAAAATTTATCACCAGTACTTGAAGTTAATGTAAAAGACACAGTAACCCAGATATCAGTAACAGAGCTACAAGAAATAATGGACAGGGATGCTTTTAATGAGAGAAGCAACCAATTAAATAACCTCTCTCCCAGGATAGAGAGACAGCTTCTCAACATATCTGTTCATAGATATGTCAGAATTCCTAACAGCCAATAATCAAGGACCAACATTTGTCTCACTTTTATTCCCCCTTCCAAGAGGGGACATGTATTGCAGTTATTCCATCACCTCTGCCATTTAATATTAAAGGATGGGAACATATACCCCCTCTTTAAAAATATTAATTTCTCCAGACGAAGTAAAACCAGATCTAGAATCCTAAAACCAATGTAGGAATAGTTCAAAACACCCCAATTTAGAGATTGCTATGGAATCAGACATTCTCTTCTTTTGAATGGATAAAGTGATATAGGATCTTTTGATTTCCTCCTTGAAAATGGGTGTGTTTTTGTCTGGGAAAAAGAAGCAATGACTATTGATGACCAGAAGGCAGACTATGGTAGTCACTCTGTGTTTACCATTAGTTACAATTCTCCTCTGAGAACACAATAGATTTCACACACTTATAATTAGGTGAAGACATGCCACCTGCCCTGAAAAAAAAAAAAAAAAGAAGAAGAAGAAGAAGAAGAAGAAGAAGAAGAAGAAGAAGAAGAAGAAGAAGAAGAGAAACTATGTGTCATTTTCAGACAGAAAACTTTAAGAGGAGCTGTATAATTTACCATGCTCTTTTCTCTGATACAACTAGTGATGTTCCAGATGGTGGAGGTTAAGTGAGGTGATGAATCTGAAGGAGGAAAATATAGAGCCTCAACTAAATGACAACATCCATGTCACAGGAACAATAAGTAAATCTGAGGTTATTTGTTATTGCATTATATTCTAACCCTTTCTTAAGAGTTTGAAAATTTAAGAAAAAGGTGGATTTCCTTTGAATCACTTTAAATTATTTCTAACTGAAATATATGTATGATGTTATATATATACTAGAGGGCCGGTGCACGAAATTCGTGAATGGAGGGGGGTTGTCCCTCAGCCCAGCCTGTACCCTCTCCAATCTGGGATCCCTTAAGGTTTGTCCGACTGCCCGTTTAGGCCCGATCCCTAGGGTGGGGTCTAAACGGGCAGTCAGACATCCCTCTCACAATCCAGGACTGCTGGCTCCCAACTGCTTGCCTGCCTGCCTTCCTGATTGCCCCTAACCGCTTTTGCCTGGCAGCCTGGTCACCCCCTAACCACTCTGCTGCCAGCCTGTTTGCCCCCAACTTCCCTCCTCTGCTAGCCTGGTCACCCCTAACTGCCCTCTCCTGCAGGGTTGATCACCTCCAACTGCCCTTGCAGGCCTGGTCCTTCTCAACTGCCCTCCCTTGCAGGCCGGGTGCCTCCCAACTGTCCTCTCCTGCTGGCCATCTTGTGGTGGCAATCTTGTGTCCACATGGGGGCAGGATCTTTGACCACATGGGGGCAGCTATATTGTGTGTTGCAGTGATGATCAATCTGCATAGTACTCTTTTATTAGATAGGATAGAGGCCTGGTACAGGGGTGGGGGCCAGCTGGTTTGCCCTGAAGGGTGTCCCTGATCAGGGTGGGGTTCCCTTGGGGCATGGGGCAGCCTGAGTGAGGGGCCTGTGGTGGTTTGCAGGCTGGCCACGCCCCCTGGCAACCCAAGCATAGGCCCTGGTATCTGGAATTTATTTTCCTTCTACAACTGAAACTTTGTAGCCTGGAGCAGAGCCAAGCCTGGGGCTCCCTCCGAGGCCCGCAGCCATTTGTGTGGGTTATAATTGAAACTTTGTTGCCTTAAGTGGGTGGGCCCGGCCAGAGTGTGCAGAAAGCTTTGCTTCCCCTGTTGCCGGGGACAACCCTGGCCTGCTCTCTCAAGCTCCATTCTGCCGCCATTTGTTTGAATTTGTTTACCTTCTATAATTGAAACTTTGTAGCTTGAGTGGAGGCTTAGGCCTGCAATGGCTGGCAGAAAGCTTGGCTTCCTCTGTTACCTAGGAAACCTTGCTCTGTTGCTGTAGCCATCTTGGTTTGGGTTAATTTGCATACTCGCTCTGATTGGATGGTAGGCGTGGCTTCTGGGCGTGGCTTGTGGGTGTGTCGGAGTTATGGTCAATTTGCATATTTGTCTATTATTAGATAGGATAAAGAGCTATTTGTAACCCTGCATTCACTATATGAAAATGTTGAAAATCAGAAAATAAATTGAGATCAGCTTTATGATAGGTTTGCTTATTTAACCCTTATTCTTCTATTCTATAGTTGTACATAAATTGCAAAAATTACTCAACCCTGTCCTTTTGTTTGTAAAATAGGGATAGTTGCTCAATTTAATTCCAAGATTCCATGATTCTTAAGATGTAAATAAACTGGAAGTAATTAATGAATGTCAGCAATTTTCAATATAATTAATTTTAATTTAGCAATAAATTGTGAGAATAATTACTCATAGTATATAACTTAGCATTTATACAGAAATCAGGATACTTTACTATGCATTTTCAGAAAAGTAGAGAACTCATGGACATGGACAACAATGTGTTTATTGTGGGGGGTGAGCAAAGAGGGGATAAATAGTGATGGGGAAAAAAATAAAAATGTGGGGGGAAAAAAAAGAAAACGAATTCATACTTTTTAAGATCTCTCTTTCTCAGGTCCCCCACTTCCATCAATAGTATTGATACTCATTTTAACTTTCCAAAACTCAGAGCCTCACCACTATTAACTGCTATGAGATCACCAAGATCTTTATGCCAGTCACCAAAATAACCCCCAGAATTCCAGGTCTCCTCTCACTTTCTGCTTTAAAATAACCATAAGGCTCTACATGTTCTTATTTTATTCCAAAATCACTCCTTCTCCCCCAAGTTTTAAAAATATTCTACTTACACCTTTCAAAATTATTGGTCCAACAACAACAACATTTTGTCTGTAACTTCTTGTGTTAGTCAGGGTTCTCCAGACAAACAGACAACAGGATATATAGCTAAATAGATATAAGAGGAGATTTATTATAGGAATTAGCTTGCATGATTATAGAGGCCTAGAAGTCCCATGATCTGCTGTCTGCAGTCAGGAGAACCAGGAAAGCCAGTGGTGTAATTCAATCTCACTCTACCAGCTCAAGAAAGGAGGTGGGGTGGGTGTCTATGGTCTGACTCCAGATATTGGAGAACCAGGAGCACTGATGCTAAGAGGCAAGAGAAGATGCATGGTCTCAGCTTAAAAAGAGATTGCATTAGCCCTTTCTCAGTTTTTTTGCTCTATTCAGGCCCTCAAGGGATTAAATGATGGCCACCCACATGCATGAGGCCAATCTTTACTCAGTCTATAATTCAAATGGTAATGGCTTCCCTAGACAACCTCACAGACACACCCAGAAATAATGTTTTACCAGCTATCTGGGCATCCCTTAGCCTAGTCCAATGGGCAAATACAATTAACCATCAGATCCCTTATCCTGAATTTTATAAATGTAATTTTTATCTAAATGTTAATCTGGATCTGCCTGAGAACACAACTTCCTGTACATAGTTTCTTGGCGATTATTTTTCTCTCCTCCAACAATACTTATATTATTGGTCCCAGATATAAAGTCGTTGTCCTCCCTTTGATTTCTACACAAATTAATTTTCTCAGGTAATTCACCATTATTTCTTAGATAATGTAGCTTTTGAATCACTGCCAGTCTTTCTAAAATCCCTTGCCTTAATTGTTAGTGTTAATGTAAAAACATTCAAACCTGTAAAGAATTTTTGTGAGTTTATTTCAGCCAAATTGTCAACAATTGCCAGGAAGCAGAATCTCAATGTATTGGGATAGTGCTCAGGAGAATGGCAGTTTTTCACCTTGTTTCATTCATTACAATCAAAGGAGGAGATGTAAGTGGGTTATATTAAATCTACTGGTGATAGATTAGGGAGGCTAGAGAAAGCAAAGCAGGGAACCCTCTGGGATTGGATAAAAAGTAAAATGACAAATACTTCTTTTCCATAGGTGGGTACAGGATAGTTAAAAGTCAACAATTAACATGATAACAATAACAATGAAAGAATTTGTGGCATCTGTCCTGAAGCCCAGGTCATTGGTTGTGCCCTGAAAGGTCCTGAAAAAAGGGAAGTTACAAGTTACCCTGACATTTCAAGGATATGTCATCATAGATGCAAAAAGACAACAGGCTCAGTTAAGGTAAAGATTGACCTTGTCAGTGAAGATACCAGCCTAGGACCTAATTACCCACCATAACTGCTTTTGGTTAAAGTTTAATTTCAGACCATCCTTTGTGGTTACTTTGGGACTCTGAGTTTGCAAGAGTGCCATGCAGGCC
This sequence comes from Cnephaeus nilssonii, assembly GCF_951640355.1. NCBI lineage: Eukaryota > Metazoa > Chordata > Mammalia > Chiroptera > Vespertilionidae > Cnephaeus > Cnephaeus nilssonii. The sequence goes on along the minus strand of NC_137085.1, from coordinate 53,977,611 downwards.
TCCCCTGAGCTTGTCAGGTTAGCATGTGGCCCCTTTCGTCCACATTAGTAAATTTAAAATGTAGTTTCTGATAAAATAACTTTTCCTTACCTTGTCTATGAATTCTAAATTATTATTAAATTTGCCCAATTTATACTCAATAATATGCTAAATTGGCCCCCTTCATTAAAGATGCATCTTAAGCTGCTTGAGTCCAGACCCTAAAGCCTATACATGCACTCCCTTGACCCTCCCTTTATGGGCACTACTAAAATATTTTTCAACATTTGTGTTCTTTTTTAAATATATATTTTTATTGATCTCAGAGAGGAAGGGCAAAGGAGAGAGAGATAGAAACATCAATGATGAGAGAGAATCATTGATCGGCTGCCTCCTGCACTCCTCGCACTGGGAACCAAGCCTGCAACCCAGGCATGTGCCCTTGACCGGAATCAAACTTTGGACCCTTCAGTCCGCAGGCCAACACTCAATCCACTGAGCCAAACCAGCTAGGGCCAAGATTTGTGTTGTTTACTTCAGCTGTTTTAATTAATTTGACTTTCTCTGACTTGCACGTTGTCCCAAGTAGATCCTGGGAAAGGATCTGGGGTGTTTATCTAAGGCGTCCCTTGAGATAAACTTTAACTGTGCAGGAGTTGGGACATTCAAGTAGTTGCTAGCGAAGAGGCTACTCTATGCAAGCAGGACCACGAGCAGGCTTAGGACCAGAAGCTTTAATGTTAATTTTAAGCATATGCAAAATAATTCAATTAACTGCCAGAGGAATTACACCACATGAAACATATGCAGGTGCAAATCACACCACACTTTATTACTCACAGAAGTTCCTGATGCTGTGGGTACAGGTTTAATGGGATCCCAGTGGTGCTGTCCTCTGGGGTCTGGCAGCTGGGCTGGTCTGGTCTGGATGCAGGGGGCCTCACCCGAGAGCTCGGTCGAGTTTTGATCTGGAGGTACTAGCCTACTAGCCGTTCTTCTGCCGTCTGGCAGGAAGAGAAGTGCAGAGTGGCATCGCTTGCTGGACTGCACACCCTACATACAGGGGATGGAACCCACAGCCTGGGCATGTGCTCTGACCACGAATTGAACTGTGACCTTCTGCTTCATAGGTCAATGCTCATCCACTGAGCCAAGCTGGCTGGGCTGATCCAAACTCCTCTTAAAAGAGGGTATTTGTTCTTCCCTAATGAAATACACAACTGGTGATAACCAATTTGCCAGAGAAAGCTACATATATTCTTAAGAGGAGTCAGAAGCAGAAAGTCAAGTGGGTTCTAACAAATGCCCTAGCATCCAGCTATATATTAGAACAAATGAGTTCTCTTAGTCAACATGATCTAATTTGACACAGATCAGAAAAGAAAGAAAATGTGGCTGAGAATGTGTAATGATTTGCTTTCTTTTTAAAAATCATTTTACCATATTTCTTGAGAAGGAAAAAACTTTTATAGCTTTTTTCCTAGGTAACTTTAATCCTCTCTGTGAGGGAATTCAAGGGAGATTGTTTTCTTTTTTAGCATCTTTACTTGCCTGGGCAAGTTAAACATTCCCCATGACTGACATATCTGACAGACATCACATCAGTGAGAGGTTACTTTTCCAAAAGCATTATTGTGGATTTCTATTATGCTACTTATTATCTGAAGATACAGTGCCTTTCTTTGTTGCAGCCTGTCACCTTTTTGCTTTCATTTCATTCCATTTCCACAACGGTAATGGGCAGCACTGAAATTGTCATTCAGGGTGGTGGAATGAGCTATTTATGCCTCTTAGAGAAGTATTTGTGCTGTAAAGTTCATGTTTTAATCTTAATCACTGTTTGTCAATGATTTAAGTTCTTTTTATCTGGAAATATACATTTCTAAAAATAAACCCTAATCATTACAAATATTTCTGCTGGTTTTATTAATAAATTCTTGATAGTAGTTGTGGTCCTGAAAGGATTTTTATTCTGAATAACTATTATCCATTTTAGTACACTTTTTTTTTTAATTGAATTGCAGTTTATTTGTTCCAATTAGGGTTTTAATGTTTTGATTGAAGGCAAAAATTAAAAATTAAATATATAGAGCTAGAACTAGGATGTTTAATTTGCACTCTTTAACCTTAGAGACCTCATTAATTTAACCATAAAATACAGAATATTAAAAACATATGAAGAAACAGGATACAATTGTATGCAAAATTTTACATTTTTGTATAGAAACAAACATTTCCCCATTTAGTTTATTTAGCAATGTTGAACTTTTTAAAATGCCTATTATATTTTGTAAAAAGTTGATCCTAGAGCTTTTGTATAATAAGCTATTTCTATTTCTTAGAACACATTTTCTCCTATTTGTCACCTAAGTCCTATTTACTCTTCAATTCTCACTTTTTCATTTTAACTAAAATCCTCTCTTTTACCCTAACCTATCTTAGGTCTTGTTATTCCCTCATAGCCCACACATATACTCTCCTAGCACGATAATTCTGAATATCTTCCTCAAATACTCTGATATAGAGGGCATAATGGCAGACTTTCAGCGATATCAGTGAGTTTGTATGTGTGTCTTTGTATTATGTTGTGTCTAATATCTAAAATTTAAATACTTCACAATTTAATATTTTCAGTCTAATTAACCACTTGTCTCCTGGACATGTTTAATTTGTTTTTTATCATTCACTTAGTCTTTTATTCACTCTCATGGTAACATGCTCAGTGCCTATTAGGTGCTAGATATGGTATTATGTAATGGAAATTTAGGATTGAGATTAAGTCAGTACTAAAGACATATCAGATTGAGGTGTGAAGATAGTGTAGAAAACAAAAACTATTAATGGTACATTAATTGTTATGATAAAGGTAAGCAAAATGAAGGAGAATGCATATCAGTTATAATAATTCAAATTAGGCTTTTTGCAGGAGCTGAGGTATTAAATTCTAAGTGGAAATTAGACAGTTTGAGAAAGACTCCAATACGTAAAGTGATGTGATAATTAAAATATTTCAGATAGAGGATTTGAAATAGACAATAATAGACATGTGCTTAGGACTTTTACCTTAGTTATTTTCCTAAAGCACAATTCTTCTAGATGGACAAATGGTTGACTTTATATTTTTGAAGCTTTTATGCAAATTTTAACTCAGTAAGTCTTTTTGGTCAATCTACATAAATAGCAGTTTTACAGCTCTCTCAATTCTCCTTACCTTGCTCTGATATTAACATTTTAAGTACTCTCATTTATGAATTTTATGAGGAAGTTATATGTATAAATATATATATATATACACACACACATATGTACATACATAGACATACATATATGTCTTGCTTTTATTTATTTGACATTGTGTCACTAATTTCATACAGCCTGTTACATGAAACTATTGTTCACTGATTTGTACTGCTAAATATGTTTCCATTTTATAACACAACTAGAGGCCTGGTGCACAGATTCGTGCACTCTTGGGGTCCCTCAGCTAGTCTACGGACATCCCCCGGGGGGATCCTAGATTGCGAGAGGGCACAGGCCAGGCCAAGTGACCCCACCAGTGCATGATCGGGACTGGGGAGGGACCACGGGAGGGTTCCAGGGTGTGTCTGGCCCATCTCGCCCAGTTCCAGTTCCAATTGGCCGGACCCCAGCAGAAAGCTAACCTACCATTTGGAGCATCTGCCCCCTGGTGGTCAGTGCACAGTGAGCATCATAGCAACTGGTTGAGCAGTCAAACAAACTTAGCATATTAAGCTTTTATCATATACTAGAGGCCCGGTGCACAAAATTCATGCACAAAGGGTGATGTCCTTCAGCCCGGCCTGTACCCTCTCCAAACTGGGACCCCCTCAAGGGATGTCCAACTGCCGGTTTAGGCCCGATACTGTGGGCGGGGCCTAAACCGGCAGTTGGACATCCCTCTCACAATTCAGGACCGCTGACTCCTAACCACTTGCCTGCCTGCCTGCCTGATTGCCCCTAACTGCCTCTGCCAGCCTGATTGCCACCTAACTGCTCCCTTGCTGGCCTGATGGCCCCCTACTGCCCTCCCCTGCCAGCCTGATGGCCCCCAACTGCCCTCCCCTGCCAGCCTGATCGCCCCCAACTGCCCCACCCTGCCTGCCTGATGCTCCTAACTGCCTCTGCTTTGCCCCCCCCCCCCCCATCATGGCTTTGTCCAGAAGGAAGTTGGATGTCTGGAAGATGGCCAGTCACCTGGTCTAATTAGCATATTACCCTTTTATTAATATAGATAGGATTATACTTGTTTATTTTTCTTTGAATGGGCCTTTGCTTTGTTTCTGTTATTATGAAGAAAAATACTACTTACCCTCCTTTTTATATATTTAAATCCACAAGGACCTCAGTAAATTTTTCATTTATGAGGAGTTGAATTTTTGAGTCATAAGGTAGAGGAGAATTGTGCCTTTAAGGATGATGCCAAATTGTTTAAGCAAATCTTAGTAACAACTACACCTCCATAAGTAATGCAGAAAATCATTGTTGTTCTTTTTTTCTGAATCTTCTCTTTAAGTCATTTTTCAACTTAAAGAAGGACAAAAGCTAGGAACATGCTCAGTCCAGATGTGCACCTCTGTTGATCATGTGTGGTAGGGCATTTAGTTTCTGACGAAATTGTTAACTTCTATATGTGTCCAACTTCCATGAACTTTTGTTTAATAATAATTTATCAATAATGTGATGTTACTGAAAATGTACAGTGACATCTGAGACTCTGGAAATTGGATAAATGAGCACTGCAACACAGACAAATATTAAAAGAGGGATTATGATTATAGCTAGTAGTTCAGTTTTAAGCCAGGATTAAATGCGCCCCTCAAAAGCTAGAGGCTAGATTTTATTTCCAAACTAAAACCCTGAGAACTAGATTTGGGGTTATCTTTACTCTTAAGGGCTATCTTTCTTTGATGTCTCTTTAGGAAGACACACTCTCTGGAGTTTTAGGTGACACAGAGGCTCTTTAGGAAGATGTTGAGGAAAATGTTTCAAATGATAAAGGAGTGTGAATTATTTCATAAGCTGCTTTCCATATGTTGTCCTGTCTGCTTGCAATAGACAGGGTCTAGTGTCAAAGGCAGTGTTTCTGGGACACCAAGGACTGACCAATCACTTATGTAAAGTAGGAAGAAAGCTTTATGATTGTTAAGAAGGCCAATTTGGGAGGCAGTAAAAGAGTTCATTAAAAAAAAAAATAAATCCAGTTCCTCTCTTAAGTTACAAAGAAAGAATCTGGATAGTGAGAACTTGGTCACATCATACTGCCTGGCAATTTCTGCATAGTTGGAAATTTACTGTTTTCATTACTAGGAGAGTCACAGGAACCTTCTTAATTGACACTAAGTAACCTTCCTGGGAAAATATTTGAATGGCTTGCAGTCTGCCAGAAATGAGGGATTTATCACCTTGGGACAAGAACATAAAGAGAGGCAAATAGTTAACAACAAAGCATATATTTACCAAGGGAAATATTTTTTATGTGTGAATGATTATTGAGAACATCCCTAATAGAGTAGCCATCTTCATTCACAGGAGGTAGAAAAACTCAGCATTTGGGAAGCCAATGAAAATAAAACACAGCCTGGATGCAACTTGAGACCTACCACACTGCCATGACCTCAGAAAGCCCTGACTAGGAAACTCCTGGGGCCTCAGGGGAGTATGCCCTTCCTGAATCAAGGGTCTTGATATATGGAAATGAGGTATTCTTGACTGGAAGTCAGTGATAGTTTAGGCACACCAAAGCTCCCACAAAACAAAATGGTTGCTTTAACAAAAGTAGAGCTATTAAATTTACTGCAACAATTAATGAGTCTTGTAGTGTCTCAACATTATTTTTCAAAATATGTGAAAATTGATCTTTTATTAAAAATGTGTTTTTTTCCAGCCCAAAGTCAGTAAAAGAAACTAAATAATGAAGATCAGAGCAAAAATAAACAAAATAAAGTCTAAAAATATAATAAACTAATAAAACTAAAAGATGATACTCTGAAAAAATTAACAAAATTAATAAAACTTTAACAAGATTAATCAAGAAAAAAAGAGAGAGGACCCAAATAAATACAATTAGAAATAAAAAATAAGTGATGACTGACACCATAGAAATACAATATAAGAAAATACTGCAAACAATTACATGCCAAGAAATTGAAAAACCAGGAAGAAATGGATAAATTTCTAGAAGCATACAATCTCCCAAGACTGAATCAAGAAGAAACAAAAAATATAAACACACTGATATTACTAACAAAATTGAATTGATAATGAAAATATCCTAACAAACAGAATTCCTGAAATAGACGTATACACAAGTAAGTTTTACAAAACATTCAAAGAAGAATTGACACCTACTCGTCCAGAACTACTCCAAAAAATTGAAGAGGAGAAAAGGCTGCCAAGCTCATTTTAGGAAGCCAGCATTACCCTGATTCCAAAACCAGAAAATACATTACAAAAAAGGAAATTACAGGCCAATATTCCTGATAAACATAGCTGCAAAAACTCTCAGTAAAATATGAGCAAACTGAATTAAACAGTATGTTAAAAATATCATACACCATATTCAAGTGGGATTTATTTCTGGAATTCAAATTTGATTCAATATTTGCAAATCAATTAACTTGATACACCACATAAATAAAATAAAGGATAAAAATTATATCATCATAAAAATAGATGCAAGAAAAGCATTTGAGGAAATCCAGTATCCATTTATGATAGAAACTCTCAGCAAAGTGGTAATAGAGGGAGCATACCTCAACATAATAAAGGTCATATATGACAAACCCAAAGCTAACATAATACTAACAGTGAAAAGCTGGAAGCTTTTTTCTTTAAAGATCAGAAGCAAAACAATAATATCTACTAATACCAGTTTTATTCTATGTAGCATTGGATGTCTTAGCCACAGTAAATAAACCAAGAAGAAGAAATAAAAGGCATCAAATTGGAAAAGAAAAAGTAAAATTGTTATTATTTGCAAATGGCATGATACTGTATATAAGGAATCCTAAAAATCTCACCAAAACTCTTAGAACTCTGATAAATGAATTCAGTAAGTTAGCAGGATACAAAATTAAAATTTAAAAATCAGTTGCATTTTTTAAAAAATATATTTTATTGATCTTTTACAGAGAGGAAGAGAGAGGGATAGAGAGTTAGAAACATCGATCAGCTGCCTCTTGCACACCCCCTACTGGGGATGTGCCCGCAACCAAGGTATATGCCCTTGACCGGAATCGAACCTGGGACCTTTCAGTCCGCAGGCCGACGCTCTATCCACTGAGCCAAACCGGTTTCAGCAAAAATCAGTTGCATTTTTATATATAGCTATCAGAAAGAAAATTAAGAACGCAACTCTATTTCAGTTGCATCTGAAGTAATAAAATACCTAGGAATAAATTTAAGCAAGGAGGTCCCAAGAGAGGGTATTCCTGACAAAATCGGGTAATAGCACTAAGACCAATGTAGGAGAAAGAAGACAAGGGATAGTTAATGGGAGGCGAGTCAGATCGTAAGGTGTGTGGAAACTTTATTTATTTATTCCTCGCCTGAAAATACATTTTTATTGACTTGAGAGAGAGAGAGAGAGAGAGAGAGAGAGAGAGAGAGAGAGAGAGAGAGACATGGATGTGAGAGAGAAACAAATTAGTTGCCTCCTGCATTAGCCCCAACCAGGCATTGAACCCACAACCTAGGTATGTGCCTAGGTATGGAACCTGCAACCTTTTGATGTTCACCAAATGAGCCACCTGGCCAGGCCTATTTTTACTTTAAATGCTCCTTTACTTTGAGAGGCCTGGAAAGATAGTGGGGGAGAGTTACACAACCTGACTTCTATTTAGATAATTTCTTCTTTGGCAGCTTTGTTCAGAACAGTTTGGAAACCAAGAGTGGAAAATAGAAATGTGGAAGCAGTGAGACTACAGAGGTGGAATCATGGTTGTAGGTTATTCTTTCTCAAGTTAAACCCCTTCTTCTATGTAATGCCTTGTGATCTGCCACTAGGACTCTCCCAATCTGCCTGTTTCCAATGATCTGTGCCAATAGGAGTGTGCCAGGCAGCCTCGAAGCTGAAGGAGAGTGGCACTCTCTTTCCCCTTTGCTTCCTGCCCCCTCAGCTGGACCCCAGCATTTCAGTAACAGTTACTTTCATAGCAGGAATTGGTATCTGTTTGGAATATCTTCCAAGGTCTAAGAAACTCCTCCTTGTGACCTTTCATAGCACCAGCATTGAAGCCTCAGTGGTCTGAGTCCCAGACCCATGAGCCCCCTGCCCCCTTTGAGTTCCTGGACTACCTGTATTTTGTCTATGTCATCAGAGCTCGTGAAACTGGAAGGAAAAGCAAGAGAGTGATTACCATAAATGTCTGAACAGTGTTTACTCTGAACAAACATCTGGGCTTCTGGTGCAATTGAAACTTCATTAATATGGGTGATGGTTTTAGGATCATCATTTTGCAATTATTGACAACTAGGGGCCCAGTGCATGAATTCGTGAACCTCAAAATAAACTGTGGGCCCCGAGGCTGTGGTGGGCACAGGGGCGGGTCTCGGCTCATCCTCCAGGCCCTCCCACTGCGGCCCGGGTCCCCTCTCTGACAGCAGCCCTGCTCCCACTGCCTCTGCTCTCACGTGCTGATGGTGCTGGCCCCGCTTGCATCCACTGACAGCATGGAGTAATTGGGGCCAGCGCCAGCAGCAGGTGTGAGTGGCGGCTGCTGTCACAATCAGCCTTCAGGAGCAGGGGGAAGTGGAGAAGCCCTGAGAGGCGATCTGGGCCAGCAGCTGCCGCTCGCACCCACTGACTGCACCAAGCAATTGGGGCCAGCACCAGGCACTGATAGTGGGTGCAAGTGGCATCTCCAGGCACCAGAAATCAGGTGCGAGCTGGGCCAGCACTGGCAGCAGGTGCGAGCACAGGGTGGGACCACGGCATGCAAGAGCAAAGAATTTTCAGTAACCACCAGAGGCTCGCCCCAATGACAGCGACCAGCACTCCGCCTTGGTCTGGCGCCCCCGCTCACCTGCTCCACCATCCCGCTGTGGCTGACGCCCGCCATGTTCCACGCGTGCCCCCTGGTGATTAGCTCACATCGTAGCAACTGGTTGGCTGTTCTGCTGTTCGGTCTATTTGCATATTAGGATTTTATATATATAGATGCTGCCTGTTTTTGTTTTATGCAGTGATTCATTCTGTAGCTTTAGAGTTCTGATTGTTTGGCACTAACATCAGATAAAAGATAGATGTTTTTAGAAATTTTTGAATATTTAGCCCTACATTGATTAGAAGCTATCTTAAATTAAAATTACATTTTGTATTGGAAAGACATTTTATATGAATTATGTATTTTTATGGGTTGCACGCATGTGTTTCTCAATAGAATAATCTTGGAGTATTTTAGATTATAGCATTCTCAGTCCCTATCTTCAGATTAAATGTTATTTAATTGGTCTAGGTGGAACCTGAGCCTCTTACTCTTATAGAAACCCCCCTCAGGAGATTATGTAGCATGCAGGTTCAGAACAATTGGTTAAGCTGAACTGCAGGTTCTTGGAAAGCAAAACAATATCTTGCTATTATTTGTATTCCAAGTACTTTACCCAGTACATAAGATACAGTGGCTGTATGTTAGATGAATTAGTGAGTAGCTACATAGAATGACATTCAGAGTTTACAAAATACCAAAACATATTGATAGTCCTTCAACTTAAATAAAGATCAATTTTTAAAAATAACTTATTTTTAGAGAGAGAGGAAGGAAGAAAGAGAGAGATCAACTGCCTCCTGCATACCCCTCGTGGCCCTGGAGGCCACCCAACTAACCGAACCACACTGGCCAGGCCTAAAAATATTTTAAAGAAAAACAACAACTATTTACTCATTTCTCCTCTTGAAGTTATTTTGTTTTCAGTTTACTTTGATAGAATCATTTACTTTTTGTAAACAGAATAATGTCCATCAGTTATAATCTTCCATCTCCCTATTTTATCCATCATTTTAAACTGTTAGCCATTGTTAGTTTTTGACAGTGCATCTGTTCATCCTCACTATATAAAATCAGACATTTATTTGCTGATTATAATTGAACAAGTTTGGTAATAATGATATTTTTAAGTGTAAGAAGGGGTTTTGACTTGTAGCTATTCCAAAGGACAGCTGTGAACCAAAGTTTTGTAGAACTGCTAGATCTCTAGTGAGGTGGGCTGGCTTAATTAATTCCAAATGATACTCACAGCAGGCAGGCAGATTCTCACAGATCTGGAGGAAGTAGCATATTGAACTTGTTACTAAAGGAAATGTGAGACTGGGACTGGATGGTGTTGAAGACAAAAGTGCTTTCTGGTAGACTGTCAATTTATATTCATTTGCATTAAATCGATAATGAAGTTATATTTAAATCAGTATTTAAATACAAAGAATATTTTGTGTTGGAACCTCTTGGTTTGGTTTCTAGAATTTTTTGAAAGTCAAATTGAATGTGGAGAGCTTTAGGAAAAAAATGTCCTTCAGTCATAACTCACCATTATTTTAGATTATTCTGAATCTTCCTTGATTGTAAGCAAAAGTATTGAGCTTTCTTTTTAATTACGAATTCATGTTCCCAGTTGAAGATATATAAGCATATGTAACAACAGAGAATTATAAATTACATATACATGCAATTCTCATATGCATATAAGTTTCTAATATCTCTAGACACATTTAAAAGTGAAATTATGAATAAGGTTTATGTAAGTCTGCTAATGAAATTTAAAATTTTCAAGTTTTTTAAATGTCTTTTACTGCTTTGTTATTTGTTGTATACAATTTTATAATTATTGTGTTTTCCTTATAAATTATATACTTTCTGATACATAATTTTATCATAAAGTCTTTTTATCCTACTCAATGTTTTGTACTTTAAATACATATTTTTGGTTATTTTTATTATTATTTTAGTGTGCCTTACATTTGTTAGGTAGTGTTCCTTGGAATAACACCTGTAGAAAGAAGGTGAGAAGACCACAACTTACTCCACTGTATCTGATAATTAGGTTCTCTTTGATAAGTTAAACATTCTTATGTACTCATTAAGTATAAATGATCTACCTTTCTAGTTTATTATACACACACAGAATAAAACTATAAAGATTTTATAATGTAGCTTAGATATATAACTGACAACACTTTTTAAGTATAAAATTTAGTGACAATTTTCCTAAAGTTTTTAAAATTAACATTCATTATTCAAGGGATGTGCTTATGGCATTGTATGTCTTCCAATGAATTGCAGCTCATAGTGTGGTCCACTGATCAGAGCCAGTCTAAGAACTATTAGCTACTGCTCTGTCACAAAAAATGGGCAGGCCTGAGAGTGTTTTTCTAAAATACCTTTTAATAGACGTTTATTGGAGTCATTCTTATTTGTGAAATGTAAAAATAATAAAAAATAACCTTGTATTTTTGTCTTTCTCTAATTTTCTAGTAAACATTTTATCTTATTTTATGAAGTTGTCTTTAAAAAATTGGAAAATTAAAAAATATATTATTTTTTAATTTTTTAAAAATTTATTTATTGTCTAAAGTTTTACATATGTCTCCTTTTTCCCGATTAACAAACAACTCACCCCCCAGCTATTCCCACCCCAGGCAAGCCCCCACCGCCCAAGTGTCTATGTCCATTGGTGATGCTAATATGCAAGCATACAAGTCCTTTCATTGCTTTCTAACCCCCTCTCCCCTGCCATTTGTCTCTGGATCTATTCTGGTTCATCAAATTATGTTGATCATTATATCCCACATATGAGTGAGATCATGTGATATTTATCTTTCTCCAACTGGCTTATTTCGCTTAGCATAATGCTCTCCAGTTCCATCCATGCTGTTGCAAATGGTAAAAGATCCTTCTCTTTTATAGTGGCGTAGTATTCCATTGTGTAGATGTACCACAGTTTTTTAATCCACTCATCTGCTGATGGGCACTTAGGTTGTCTTCCACAGTGGCTGCACCAGTCTGCATTCCCACCAGCAGTGCACGAAGGTTCCTTTTTCTCCACATCCTCGCCAGCACTTGTCCTTTGTTGATTTGTTGATGATAGCCATTCTGACAGGTGTGAGATGGTTTCTCATTGCTGTTTTGATTTGCATCTCTCAGATGATTAGTAACTTTGAACATGTTTTCATTATCTTTAACCAAAAACACTGCCTTAGAAATGGAGAATATGACTGTAAGTGTAAGTATATTGATAGGAGCATTCCTGTAACTGTTAGAGAATAACTAAAGAATTTCAGTCAAGGGAAGGACTTGAGACAGGAGAAGGTAAGAGGGCCATTGTAGTGTCAAAGTGAAGCATGCCCGAAGACAAGAAAACCCACTGCAAACACTAGTGTATGAAGCAGGAGATGAGAGAGCCTGGTTCAAGATGACAGTGGAGTAGAAAGAGTGGAAATAGGGCTTGAGAGACCTTACTAATAAAAAATATCAGTAGGCCCAGGCCCATTTTTCCAAGGTGCATTATCTTTCTTTTAAATGAAGCAAATGACACAAAGGATTTTCCTGTAGTACATAATAAACGTGGTGACAATTTTGAAGTCACAATCCTTCAAAGAAATAAAACAAATTCTCCATCCTACCTAATAAAAGAGTAATATGCAAATTAACCATCACTCCACTACACCCACAAAGCTACACCCTCCAGCCAATCAGGAGCGAGCATGAAAATTAACCCAACCAAGATGGCTGCGGCCACGGAGCGAGCAGGAGGCTTGGGTTTCCCCAGCAATGGAGGAAGCCAAGCTTTCCGCACACCCTGGAAGGCCCAGGCCTCCACTCAAGGCTACAAAGTTTCAATTATAGAAGAAAAATAAATTCCAACAAAAATGGTCGCAGCCACGGAGCTGTAGAGAGCAGGAGGCTTGAGTTGCCCCCGGCAATAGAGGAAGCCAAGCTCCCACAGCCCTGGCCTGCCTTGGCCTCCACTCAAGGCTACAAAGTTTCAGTTATAGAAGATAAATAAATCTCAGATACAGGGCCTCTGCTTGGATCGCCGAGGGGTATGGCCAGTCTGCAAACCAACACAGGTACCTCGCCCAGGCCACCCCATGCCCCAAGGGAACCCTCACCTTGATCCGGGACACCCTTCAGGGCAAACCAGCTGGCCCCCATCCTTGCACCAGGCCTCTATCCTATCTAATAAAAGAGTAATATGCAAATTGACCGTCACTCCAATGCACAAGATGGCTGCCCCCATGTGGTCAAAGATGACTTCCCCCATCTGGACACAAGATGGCCACCACAAGATGGCCAGCACGGGAGGGCAGTTGGGAGGGACCAGGCCTGCAAGGGAGGGCAGTTGTGGGCAATCAAGCCTGCAGGAGAGGGCAATTAGTGGTGACCAGGCCATGAGAGGAGGGAAGTTGGGGGTGACTGGGTCTGCAGGGAAGGGCAGTTGGGGGGGACCAGGCCTGCAGGGGAGGGTAGTTAAGGGCAAACAGGGGGTGATCAGGCTGGCAGGCAGAAGTGGTTAGGGGCAATCAGGAAGGCAGGCAGGCAAGCAGTTGGGAGCCAGCAGTCCTGTATTATGAGAGCGATATCCGACTGCCCATTTAGGCCCGATCCCTAATTGGAGAGGGTGCAGGCTGGCCTGAGGGACACCCACCCCCCATGCATGAATTTTCGTGCAACCAGCCTCTAGTGTATATATAAGTAAAGACCCATCATCTCAATGGTATAATACTTTAGAGATGTCTACATGTACAACTTCATTCTTATTTAATGAAAAAAAATATTTAAGTACATGTTTTATGAGACATTTATAGACTACATAGCATTTGTAGAGAAATAATAGTAACTAAAGAAAATATTTGTTTTATGTCTGAGGGAAAAATTGATAGAGCAATGATTTTACAAATATGTGAATGTTAGTCTTCATTTTCTTTTATTAATAACAACCTACCAATAATTACAAAAGCTATGAAATATTTTAGGAAAATTATATTTACATATTTAACCAAACTGATTTATAAAATAAACACAACCAAGGCATTTACTAACAGTGATTGTCTTTCTATAATCTATTCGATATAATAAAAGCCTAATAGGCTAAGTGTCTGGTCATCCGGTGGGCTGTTCAACCAATCAAAGTGTAATATGCTAATGATATGCTAAGGCCACTCAATCACTCATTATGACATGCACTGACCACCAGGGGGCATACAGTCAACCGGTTGACTAGTCGCTATGATGTGCACTGACCACCAGGGGGGAGACGCTCCTACCAGTAGGTTAGCTTGCTGCTGGGGTCCAGCCAATCAGGACTGAGCGAGATGGGTCGGACACATCCTGGAGCCCTCCCGCAGTCCCTCCCCAGCTGGCCAACCTCCTGCATTCCTCCCTAGCCATGATCGTGCACTGGTGGGGTCCCTTGGCCTGGCCTGCACCCTCTTGCAATACGGGGCCCTTCAGGGAATGTTGAAGAGCTGGTTTCGGCCCAACGGCAGAACGACCGACCGCTATGATGCGCACTGACCACCAGGGGGCTGACGCTCAATGCAGGAGCTGCTCCCTGGTGGTCAGTGTGTGTGCTCCCACAGGGGGAGCGTCGTTCAGCCAGAAGCCGGGCTCACGGCTGGCGAGCACAGAGGTGGTGGCGGGAGCCTCTCCCACCTCCACAGCAGCACTAAGGATGTCTAACTGCCAGATTAGGCCCTCTCCCCCAAGGTCTCCCAGACTGCAAGAGGATGCAGGCCAGGCTTAGGGCCTCCCCTCCCCCCGAGTGCATGAATTTTGTTCACCGGGCCTCTAGTTAGTACATATTTAGGACAGATAAATTCCAAAGATAATTAAGTTCAAAATAAATAAATATCTCAAAATCTAAGTTCATGCAACTATTTCAATACAGTGGGTGGATATGAGATGATTCCTCTTATAAATAATATTTATGAATCTATTTGAGGATCTTTTCACTTTCATAAATTCCATCGGTCACCTAAGTAAAGTTTTTCAGTGGATATCTTGAAAGTTAGGATCAACTGCATTATTGCTTTCTACATCCTTTTATAATGACAAATTAGTGGAACTTGATTAGGATAAATAAAAATATGTTGTAGTGAGTCCAGGTATTTTCAGAAATAAATTTATTATTGGATGATTTCATTCTTAGATGACATAGATATTTTGAGATATAAACAGGTTGTCCATGGAAGAAAAATAGATATGATTTTGCCACTATAAAAAATGGTAGCAATAGCTACATAGTTTGAAATATACTATAAAAATGACATATATGGAGCAATTTCAAAATGAATTCTGAGCTGCCATTCTAGGGGAGCTACATTTCACATCTTGCTCATTGAAACTTTGGTCTGCTAAAACAGGGCCTGACCTTTGCATTGGATATAACCTACATCGTGTCAGTAAAACCAGCAGAAAAGCGGACATCCTGAACACAAGGAGTAATAAATAAGCTCTCTCTTTCTGAATGATAGAATCAGTAACCAAGCACTTATAGCCAAGAATAGCTCATCTGTTCAGCACCTGTAGAATTTTTTTCTTTCTGTTATGTAATTATTCCTTTACTTTAAAAAAAAAAATGTTTTTATTGATTCCAGAGAGGAAGGGAGAGGGAGAGAGAGATGAAAACATCAATAATGAGACTCATCATAGATCTGCTGCCTCTTGCACGCCCCCTACTGGGGATCAAGCCCACAACCTGGGTATGTGCCCTGACTGGGAATTGAACCATGACCTCCTGGTTCATGGGTCGACGCTCAACCACTGAGCACACCAGCCAGGCTAAATTATTCCTTTAATTTTCTCATAAAAACTACTTGTCTTCACCCTGTAATTGGGACACTGTCTGGAATTCTGCCTAAATCTGTGCTCTTAGAATTGTAATTTGTTGATCCTCCCAAAATGCTTGTTGCTTTTCATTTTGGCTTTTTAATATTAGGTTAACAATACATAAAACTCTTTGGGTTCATTATTTCTGACTTTTATATAGTCTTACTCAATCAGATAAATTATATGGGATTATGCCAGGTTTAATGAAATGGAGATTCTATTAGTATTTTTTTTGTGTGTGTGTGTATTTAACACAATTTTTTTTTTTTTTAATGCAAGCTGGGCATTAGTTTGGGTGACAGAAGCCTTTAATATGTAATGTAGTTAAAATCAGTTCCCATAGTTTTGACACACAACAGTAAAAAAATAAAGAACACAGCTTTGGTAATTTATTTAAACTCACTTCCTCACTTAAATTAATCCATCTCTACAAGATTCAAGTATGTTTAGGTGGCCAGGTAATGGTTCTGTCAATTTTACAGCCACGTGCTCTCTCTTACTGCCCAGTTCCTCAGTCAGCATCATTCCCATGCACTTGCAATATTCTAAGAAGACTGCATTCCAAAGAGGAAGCTATCAATCTCTTTTCAGCCAGGAGGCTCCTTACCACTAATTTACATGCAAGTAGGGTAAATGCATAAAAAAGAGTTTTGGGAGAAAGTTATCTTTGAAAGGGTGTGTAAAATAATATGTGGCACCTTTCCCTTCTTGTAAAAAAAATGTCTATTACTTGTCTTACATTTACATGGCTTATAGAGGCCCATAATTGGTTGCACTTCAGAAAAGCTGACTTAGTGTCTAGACCTCTACAGGAATGATATAATTAAAAGTTGCTGGCAATCCAAAAGCAGAGCATTTTCAATGAATAAATGAAACTAATTTTCTCCTCATCAGAACACCTAGGCATAACTTACTTCCCCACAGATTGGGTCAATTTTGGACAACCGGATTAAGGTTCAAATACCAAGTACACCAATTTCAGATTATTTATTTTGTTTTTAGGTTTGACTTGTCTTTTAATTCTGATGATGGAAAATGACCCTCATCAATGACAAGTCCCATATATTTAAGTAGGTGTGGGGAATGGGGATCTGAGTGAGAGAAATCTATGTGGGTACATTTATATTGTTCAATATATAATATTTTATTTTTAGGCCATATACAGGTTGGATTTGCTTGTGCTAAAGTAGCCTCAACACAGTACCTCAACAAATGTCTGTTTTATTTGTCTGTGTATATATAAATCATTTGTATATTTTGCTCTATAGAAGAGAGGAAGTTAACACCAATAAGATTTATTCTGTAAAAATATCCATGTAAAAAATGAGTCATTAGATATGATACCTATTTATATAATGATACAAACCACACAAAAAGAAAGAAAAATCACACACACACACACACACACACACACACACACACACCCCAAAAAAAAAAAACCCTAAAATCACCAAGGGAAAAAAGTAAACTATTAGAATTTTTTCATTCTAATTGCCAACACAATAAATTTAGAGAAAGAATCATTCTCTTGGACACAAGCAGCCATGCCCTTTCTTCTCAGCAGAAGGTGATACTTTGGTATTTGTGCTACATTTGAATAAAACAGATTGCTAGTCTTCACAAAATTACACTTGGGACAAGATTTGAGTCAAACTGTTTTACTTTACTTTTTTCCTTTCATTTTTAAGTAGCAATTATCCTAGCAATTTTGATACCCATTCATTTCTATGGTCATTGTCTATAATATTATGTGGTTTATTTTGATAATATTACCCTAGTACCTTATTATAATTATGGCAATTTGTCCTTTTATTTTCTCTTATTTGTCATAAAGAGACAGGCATTTCTATAGCTTCAGATGTTAAGTTTTTCTAAGAGGTCTTAGGCCCTAGTTCTGGTCCTATTACTTAAGGTACTCATGCTCTTCACAGTTAAATACTTTGCAAAAGTGGCTGATTATAATTCTTCCAATAAAAGACAAACGTTTCTGGAATTCTTCCTTAGTACTTGGGCATCAGCAACCTTTCCACGACCATATGGTGCAGATGGTCATCTCATTTAATCTGGCACCTTTCCAAATTCAGTTCAGATTTAATATCAAATTATTCAAAGTCAACATATACCAAGAAGTTACTAATAATTTTCCCTTCTTTTAGTTAACAACTGGTTTATGGCTATAGATACATTTAGAAAAATGATTAAGTGGATTGAAAGATGCATACAATGTTAGCTCTATCTGAAGTAATCTATGTTATTAATGTTTGCTAAGTTATATGTGGAAACTATTATGATATTAATTTTATTTATTTTTAGGAAGTAATATTCATTATCCCAAACTGAAGCATAAGGCTTTGCATCAAATACAAATATCTAACTATTTAAATAAAAATATGTAAAATAATACTGGACAAAGCCAATGGTAAATACAAATTTATTAGTGAAACATTATGATATTGGAAAAATACTTAAAGGACAAAATTCTGAGATAAAATAACTCAATTTTTCTTTTCATTCAGGTTTTTATAAATATAGTCAAATGATCATTAAAGTTATATACACAAATAAGATCATCTTTAACTATACATGTGTATCTTTAATAAATTATTAATAAAACAAATATTTATTCAGGTTAAATTCCTAAGCTGTTAACAAAATATGAAAAGTTAATAGATATTGACTAAACACCTAGCACAGTCAAAGAATTGTGCTAGATCTGGGAATGCAGTGATGCCAAAAAAAATTGTTTCATCTTCAAGAGACAGTTTAATGGAAAACACAGATGGATAAATAAATAATAGCAATCTAATTCAATATACTGAGTGCTATAAGAGAGATTTTAACAATGTTGTGGATTTAAGGGAAAATAGTTTTTATTTCTAAGACAGCGAGGGAAGTCCTGGCAGAAAAATAACTATTTCGCCCTCCCCCCCCTTGAATCTAAATATCCTAAATGCCAAGAACATTAGATAGGGAAAAAAAGGTATAAACAAAGATATAAACAAATGGTAATGCCTAGAACATAAGTTGGCCAGAGTAGAAATAATGTTAGTAAATGTAACAGTGTGGAGAGTTTAACTAAGATACTCCATGCTGCTTCAGTATCCATATTGTTTGGACACACAGTCTGCCATAAATTTAAGAAATATATATATTCTTTAACAATTGATAGCTCAATTTAGAAAATGAAATGTATTTTAATAAACACTGCCTTTATAATTATTCAAAGTGTGTGTATACATTTTGGGGGATGATATATGTATGAAGAGATAAAAATTAGATATAAAACATTACAAAATGGACATGTATAAAAGAAAATAGATATAAAATAAAATGCACAATGAATGGAATCACAGCAAATTAGATACTTCAGAAGAAAAGATCAGTGAACATGAAGGCATAGCAATAGAAACGAAGCACAGAAATTAAAGAAAAACACTGCATAAAAGAAGACATAGTGAACTATTCTAATATGTGCTATTGGATATAGAAAGAGGGGAGTATGGGGGGTATAATTTGAGAAAAGAAGAGTAGAGAATATTCAAAATTTGGTGAAAATTATAAACTGACATATCCAAGAAGCAAAACAAACTCCAATCAGAAGAAATATGAAGAAAAATTATTAGGTCATATAAATATTTTTTTTCTTTGTTAGAACAGCAACAAAGAGAAAAAAAATATTTAAAGAAGACAAATTTTGTTTTTTCAAAAGACCTATATGTACAACAACAAAGGTAAATCAACAAAGCCTTCCTGTTAAAATATATGGAAGTCAAAAGAAAACACAGTGAAATTTTAAAGTACTTGTGAGTGTGTGTGTGTGTGTGTGTGTGTGTGTGTGTGTGTGTGTGTGTGTATTGGGTGGGGAGGGGATCCCAAAATGTCAACCAGGCTTTTTTTACCTTTTAAAATGAAAGAAAAAAACTTATTCAGACAAATAAAACCTGAAAGATTTCATCGCTAGCAGATTGAAAATCAAGAAATGTTTTTTTTAAAAATTCTTCAGATGGAGGAAAAATGATACCAGATAAGTTATTACACAGTAAATCCATTTATTTAAATATCTCTAAACTTTACTAAAGTTTAAAAATAATTGTATGGCCCTGACTGGTTTGGCTCAGTGGATGGAGCATCGGCCTGTGGACTGGAGGGTCCCAGGTTTGATTCTGGTCAGGGGCATATGTCTGGGTTGCAGGCTCAGTCCCCAGTGAGGGGCGTGCAGGAGGCAGCCGGTCAGTGATACTCTCTTATCATTGATGTTTCTATCTCTCTCTCCCTCTCCTTTCCTCTCTGAAATCAATAAAAATATATTAAAAAATAATTGTCTGAACAAAATATAAATATACTGACAAAAACAAAAACAATCAATAAGGACACCAGTTGTACTTATTTATGGCCTCCCCATGTGACCTGATTTCATGTTCACTGATCTCTTAATTATTTTGTCAAAGGCCCTATTTCCAAAGACAGTCACATTTTGAGGTATTGGTGGTTCTGACTTCACATATAAATTTGAGGGAAGACTCAACTCATAATAGTATTTAAGGACTGATTTTACAACTTGGACAATTTTTAATGTTGCATATTTATAGTAATTTATAAAAAACTTTTAAAACATTTAAATTAATAGAGAGGATGCTACTTTTGGATGTTTAATAAGAGTCAAATCTCATAAACAAGTGCAAAATTAGAAAAACACAAAGGATATGAAATTATAATTGTGAAATAAATATTAGCTTTTTAAACATGTTATTCACTTAACTACTATTTTACCATGTATTAGTAGTGAGTTCTGAGTTAAACTAAACAATATTTCAACTCCATAACTTCAGTTCTTACATTTATATTGAAAGATGAGATCTCTTTAGATTAGAATGTTTTTAAATAATTTTAAAATCATAAAATTTATCCATTTAGTATTTGTAACTAAGGAGAATGTGTATAATACAAAAAGAATTTCTGTCAATCAGCAAAGTCATATTACCTAGAGCTATGAAAACCCAAGGCCTCAGAGGTCATTTAGATTTGCCAGTGATGATTTTTCTCTTATATTACTATCAATGACATTTGGTTCAATTTAAAATGCAATACTGCTGTTCCTGGCAAAGTCGCTAAAAATGTTTGTGGCACATTATTATGCTAGTTATCATGCTCCAAATTATTTTATTTCTTCTCTTACTTAGGTTTTACCTAGATCAGCGTTTAGTTTATATATTTTATATAAACACACACACAGTGTCCCCTCGCTATATCAACCTATGGTCCATAAATGTATTCTCTGAATTTTTTCCCCTCCATGATCAGAGGTATGAGGGATGGAAACACATTCCCATAGACTATTTCAATCCTTAATGCCATAATGAAGTTCATGGCAGTTTAGAGCTTGTTCATGCTCTTATTAAATCAGTCTTATAATATTTCAGTCCAGCCGAAACCGGTTTGGCTCAGTGGATAGAGCGTCGGTCTGTGGACTGGAAGGTCCCAGGTTCGATTCTGGTCAAGGGCATGTACATTGGTTGCGGGCACATCTCCTGGTGGGGGATGTGCAGGAGGCAGCTGGTCGATGTCTCTCTCTCATCGATGTTTCTGGCTCTCTATCCCTCTCCCTTCCTCTCTGTGAAAAATCAATAAAATGTATTTAAAAAAAATATTTCAGTCCAAATTTATATCTTTTTTGTTTGTTGTCTTCCCTCATCAGTATTTCAGTAAATTTTCAAGGCTTAGTTAATGATAGCTACTTAAGTTTCATCCTCAAAGCAAAAGTTTCAGGAAATCTCCCAACCCTTTAATTCCTTAAACTCTGTTTCTCTGTGATTTGTAACACCATTCTTAATAATCAGGTTAGAAGAGAGAAAGGGATATTGTAGTGAAAAAAAAAGAGAGTCAATATACAGAAACAGGAGTTACTTTCCACTCTTTGAAATTATAAATAAACACTATCTTCTTGTCTATCAAAGAACTGATTTTGCCTCTATTCTGTCAACCACTGAAATCAAAGAATTCAAACATTTGGACATTTATCCAGCAGGTAACAATACTTTTTTTTTTAAAATTTCTTTATTGATTAAGGTATCACGTATTTGTCCTCGTCCCCCCATTCCCATCCAACACCCCTCCCCACACATGCCCCCACCCCCCTGTTGTCCTTAACCGCTGGTTAGGCTCATATGCCTGCACACAAGTCCTTTGGTTGATCTCCCCCTTTACCCCCACCCTTCCCTACCCTCCCCCCAAGGCCCGACAGTCTGATCCATGCCTCCTTGTTTCTGGGTCTGTTCTTGTTCATCAGTCTATGTTGTTCATTATTTCCCCTAGATGAGTGAGATCATGTGCTATTAGAAATACACTTATAAGAACCGAAAATGAGACAAGCAATAATGGTTATGGTGACAGGCAAATGAATCAGTGTGTATTGAGTTTCTTTCTGGGCCAACAGTTCTTTTGAGACCCAATTTCAATGTCCAACAGTTCCTTATGTGTACATGTCAGCACTGACATTTCAGTTCTGGATGGTGGACAAATGGTGGTAATGCAGGTCCGACTCTGTCCGGTTTGGTCCTGGGCAATCTGCAGTGATGCACAGCTGCTAACTGCTAGTATGGGAAGGCCACATCAGCGTCTTCCGTCTCTGGACTGCTTCTCTTCTGTCTTCATGGCTGGAGTAGTCCTGGTAACAATACTTTTTGTTTCTTTGGCAATATTGGTTCAAGATCATGCACACAAGTAAACAAAGTAGAAATCATTTATGTTGACTAACTAATATTTGTAAGCAAATATAAAAATTGATTGAAAGTTTATCCAAATACTGTACTATACATAATACTGAAACCATGTACTAAGGAACGAAAAACAGGACAACTTCTCAAAACTGTTTGCTTTAAATGTGAACATCAGAAGCCTATGTTTTTCTCCAGAACAAAGGGTTTAAGTTTGTCACCTAGATCAGTCAGATGTATATTCCTATATTCATAGGGAAGTTGGGAAGTTATACTTAGGAAAGTAAGCCAGATAAATATTAAAATAATATATTTTGATATAAATTTGAGATACTACAATATTCTACTACAGGCCTGGAACACAAAATTTGTGCATAGGTAGGGACCCTAGGCCTGGCTGGCAATCAGGGCCGATCAGGGCCTTCCTTCATTCCATGCTGCACCCCTTGGTGGTCAGCGCACATCATAGCAAGCGGTCGAACTCCTGGTCAGTTGAACTCCCGAGGGGACAATTTGCATATTAGCTTTTTATTATATAGGATAATCCTAGATTTTAAGACCAAAAGATAGATAAAGTGATAAAGATCACAAGTATGGTGATAATATAAAAAATAATGGAAAGCTTGTTTATTCCAAGAAAACACCTTTGGAATAAAAAGGAAGCAAAATAAAAAACAAATAGCTATCTTTCCTACTATATGATATTATGAGTTAGCAGACACAAAAAGTCTTTTACTTTGTAATTTCTCTTGCTCTCAAAAGCCATTAGGTAAGCAAAGATATAAAATTATAATTGTGAAATAAATATTTAACATGGAAGATTGCATTAGGCCAGACTTATTTACTTAATGTTTGTGGGCTTTAGGAGCCACAGAGTGCCAGGTGGAGGACACAAGCTCAGTCCTCAAGTCCCCCGACATGCTACCACCCGTAAAGGAGGTCTATTCTCATCTGAATAACCTAGAAGACCATTTCAAGTCAGAATCAATAACATGGGGATCAAAATATAATTACATTGGAAAACGTTATATTTTAAAAAAAGGACAGAGAACCTCTAGGTTAGTTTTACTTTCCAGCTATGTTTTACTGAAATGTTATTGAAAAAAACATCACTTACCATGGTAAGAGAGTATTCTTCACATCACTAGAAAATTCTGGAGACAAATTATCTTTTAAGTCCACAGTAATAGTCTGTGCTCCCAGTAATAAAACCCAAGCATACTCCCACCCATATCAGCAAACAGCATGAATGACCATAAGGGAACCATGCCAGAGAAAACTAGACAATTTAGTTGAAACCCTTGAAGAGAAGAAAAGCATGTTCATCTCTCTTGCCCTCTTTTTCTCACTCTGACCTCCTGGTGTTAAGCTTTTATCCTTTGGCAATATGAGTACTCACATAGCCTTAGAATCCTTCTCATATACTGTAGCTTCTTATGATAATTCTGAGGTGTGATTCTGATGCCTAATGACCCTCTTTCATCACTTTGTCAGCATTCATTCACAAGTTTACCAACGAATCTATTGATGAGATGCTCAAGAACACTTTCTCACCAGGTTAGACACCTTTTAGCCATAAATTAAGGCTGACCTACACTGTGCTAAAACTTCTATTTCACTGGTGTTCTTTTTACTTTTTTTTTTTAAGTTGGCACAATATTCTTTGATACTAAGTAAGAGGATAATACAAATACTCATACATGCACCCACACCTGAAATTTCCTCTCTTCAATATTGTGTCAGTGAATATAACTTTAAACTGCTCAAATACCAGGAAAATTTCTGTCAACACACTGTTATAAACAGGATGGACTGTGTGGCTAAAAAGTCCTGGGGTCATACCTTATTTTTAAATTTTCTAACTATAACCTTGGGAAGAGTTTTGAGTGATTTACAGTGTCCTCACCTGTAAAATGGTGCTTTAACATTGTTTCACAAGATGGTGAGAAAACTAATTCTCTAGTAATATGCTAGGAAGATGGTAGGAATTAACAGATTAAAATTCACCCCATTTCTCTCCCTGTCAGCACATTAATTTTGAGTTTAGGAGGCCAAGTTTGTGCCTCCACCTTCCTCTAACATTTCTGACCAAGGTGCACTCTAATCATTCTGTAGCCCTGAAGGCCCAAGGGGTCCTTATGCAAATTTCTGAGGTAGGCATAGAAAGATCCTCTTGGGACCCTGGCTACATATTTCTTCATATGTCACGACCTTACTTATGACCTCATGAAAGTAAATATATGACCTTTTCACATACAGATTTCATTCTGTTTCTAGAAAACATTTAGAGAATCTACTGCATTATTGCTCCTACTGGAATAAATACTACTCCCAATTTTTTTATCACAGTTCTTAGGCTGTGGTTCCAAGATTACCTACCATTACTGTAAACCTCTCTACTAGACCAGTCATATGTGAAAGCTGGCCTCAGGGTTTCTCAGGGACCTGAGCACTGTCTATTTATTCATTCTTCCAATAAATATTTGTGGAGTATTTTTTATGTGCCAAAAACAGTACTAAGCACTTAGGATACAATATTTCATAAGAGAAACCTTGCCTACTTTATTCAAGTCATGTACTGAGAATAAACAAACAAACAATATAATTAGAGCTCTGAGATAAATAATACTTAGGGGTCTAGGGTAATTAGAAAATGGGTTCCTGAGGATCTGATAATTACACTGAAATCTGAACCATGAAAAAAAGCTAACTCACCAAAGACCTAGAAGAATATTGTTGTGTAGAACCAGCATGAAGTTCTAAAGTACTTTGTAGCTATATCATTGCTTGATAGGTAGAGCTACTATCCTTTAAAAATTTAGAAATTTTTATATCAGAATGTTCACTACTAATTTATTTTTCCATGATATTTATGTTTTCCTATAAAGAATGCATGAGCTAGGCTATTGGTTTTAATTTTAAGTAAATATATTTTATTTGGTTCAGTGCTAAATATTTTATCTAAATTTAAATTTATTTTGCTCAATATTGTAATTTTAAGAAAATTATTAGTAGAAATAATAACAATGTATTTTTTATGGTTATGTTATATTACACTTTAGTAATATACTCACATATCCTATATAATAAAGAGGTGATATGCAAACGAACCGTCACACCCTCACACAAGATGGCTGCCCCCATGTGGTCACAAGATGGCCATCATAAGATGGCCGGCAGGGGAGGGCAGTTGGGGACTACCAGGCCTGCAGGTGAGGGCAGTTAGGGGCAACCAGGCCTGCAGGGGAGGGCAGTTAGAGGGAACCAGGCTTGCAGGGGAGGGCATTTGGGGGTGACCAGGCCTGTAGGGGAGGGCAGTTGGGGGCAACTGGGCCAGCAGGGGAGGGTAGTTGGGGCTACTGGGCCGGCAGGGGACATAAGTTGGGGGTGATCGGGCCAGCAGGGGATCAGTTAGGCGTTGGTCAGGCTGGCAGGAGAGTGTTTAGGGGGTGATCAGGCTGGCAGGCAGAAGCAGTTAGGGGCAATCAGGCAGGCAGGCAGGCAGGCAGGCGAGCGGTTGGGAACCAGCAGTCCCAGATTGTGAGAGGGATGTCCGAGGGGTCCCAGATTGGAGAGGGTGCAGGCTGGGCTGAGGGACAACCCCCCCCCCCCCCCCCCCGCCAAGTGCATGAATTTCATGCACTGGGCCTCTAGTTCAAATATAAAATCTGTTAGTTAAAATAAATTGCTTTCCCAAGAGAAAATATATTACTTGTTCATTTTCTTTGTAATGTCACATAGTGAATCTCTTCTCAAATTATTATTTCAAAATTTCAACAATAGAATATCCATCAGTATGGTACTGGGAAATAAGTAAGGTCAAGTGGTTTATTATTTGTTGGTAGAACTGATATTTTTCTCTGAAGACTTAGGCATCTAAACTCAAGTATGCTTTCCTGGAATTGGAAAGTATGTTCTTGACCCTATGGTTTCTCTGCATTGCTGAGAAGAGTTTAGATGTTTAGTAATTTAATAAATGCTGGCATGTTTTGTAATTTAGTGTTATGAAAGCAATACAATGCAAGAGTGTTTAAGTTTCTTTAGATTTGTACAGAGTCAAGTGGGGAGCAAATTTTCAGTTTAAACCAATTCTGTTGTTTTTAATTTATGTATTTAATAGTACAAAACTCTATTGTTACATAGACAAAGGTATCAGTATCAAAAAGACAAAATAAAATAACATAGTAAGGGTATAAGAAACAATATGTATACATCAAGTAATTCTATCCTGGCGTGATATGGGCAGGTTTAGAACATCAATTTCCAAAGTATGAACTATTTGAAACTTTGGAGGTTCCTAAGACTCTATCCTGGGGACAGTGAGGTCCAAACAATTTTTATAATAATAGTATCATTTTTATTGCTGTAACCACAAACTTTGCAACTTAAAACACAAATTAACTAAGAGTTCTGTAGATCAGAAGTCTGGCACAGATCTCACCACACTAAAATAAAAGGAATTGGCATGGCTCTGATTCTTTTTGGAGGCTCTATGGGAAAACCTGTTTTCTTACTAATTCAGGTTTTTGGCAGAATTTAACTCCTGACAGTTGTAGGACTGAAGTTCCATTTTACAGCTTCCAGAGAATATGCACATTCCTTGGCTCATGTCCCTCTCACTCAATCTTCAAAGTCCATAACTGATTTTAGTGTGTCTCTCACAATGCCCATCTCTTCTGCCTCTCTTTCTGTCATTTCTTTCTCTATCTCTTTCTTTCTCTTACTGCAGCTAGATAAGTTTCTATGCTTTTAAGCCCTCGGGTGACTATATTGGGCCACCCAATAACCTAGGATAGTCTCCCCAGCTCAAGGTCCCTAAACTTAATCATACTTGCAAAGTCCCTGTTATGTAAGGTTACATATTCACAAGTTTTGAGAATTAGGACCTAGATATATTTGGGTAACATTATTCTGTCTACCACACTAAAACTGAGACTGTCTTTTTAACTCTGTTGACATTTGTGCTGAGGGTGCAAAAGTAGTAGTGTATAAACTGTTCGTATTTTTAGCATAATCAAGGCATTGACACCAAACTACATGACATTAATGTATTTTTCACTTCTATGTGTTTGCAGTAAGAAAAAAACAAAGAACATAAAAAATATATTTGATGAAACATTAAAATTATTAATTTTAGTAATGATTAACCCTTAAGTACACCTCTTGGTAATATTTTGTGTCATGAAAAGTGTTCATAAATAGTTCTCCTGTATTATGAAGTGTGATGGTAAATTGAGGAAAAATACCTGTGCAATTGTTTTCATTATACCCATAACTAGACTTATTTTTATGAAACTGTATCTTTGCTTGTATTAAAAGCATATAAATTATGGTGTTTTAGACTTATGTATTTGGCTGATATAGTATAGAAAACTGAAGTCATTTGACACTTCAAGAAACCAACACAAATTGTTTGTTGCAAATAATAAATTTTAAAATTTCAAGCCAAAATAGTTATCTGGAAAACTTCTATGTGCTACCACAAAGTTTATACCTATCTTTAGTTGTGATAATAATGAATGCTATTTTTAATATATATATATATATATATATATATATATATATATATATATATATTATAATGAAATGTGGCACGATTTGTAATATCTGCATAATTAAAAACAGCATTTTTTAAAAAATAAAAAGGCATGATGTAATAAAATCTTGAATAGATTAAAAAAAACCTAAAGGAGAAAGATTATTTAGGCATAAAGATATTTAGTTATATAGTTTCAGAATTTAATACTCATTAATTCTCTTTAGGGTTCCACATCACAGCTAACATTTTAGAAACAAATACTTATTTGAAAGCATATCAAATTATTTTTCCCTTTACAAATATATATCTTTGTGAAGCTATAGTTTCTCCATATACTTCAACCAAATCAACAAAACAACATAATAAATGCAGAAGCATATTTTCAATCCAGCTAACTTCCATTACTCTATAATTTATAGAGATTTACAAAATCATAAATTAAACTTATTGTAGTCACTAATTTTGGTGAGAGAAGGAAAACGCAGTTAATTTTTCATGAATTTTTTATGAATGCAAAGTGTGAAGGGCTTACTACTGCCATTTATAAATGAATGCATATTTTTTAAAATCTCTGTTTTACTATCAATACTATAAATCTGGATAAATATAACCACATACCAAAAGTTCTTTGGGGTTCTCAATAATTTTAGGAATATAAAGTAATCCTGAGATTGAAACTTAAGAACTACGGAATTGATATTATAAAATTTCATTTTAGTAACTGTTATGTTTATTTTTATGACATTGTTAAATATTTAGAATTAAAAGCTAAATTTATGTTGTTCCACAATGGAAATATATAAGTAACATATGAGTGAAGGGAACTGGTAGCTTTGTAAAGTGATTGGTTGCTTTGCAAAATTTATTGGTTGAATTTACACACATTTGGAAATATTTTTGATTCATTAGCAAAAATCCTATCTAATAAAAGAATAATATGCAAATTAACCATCACTCTGCTACACCCACAAGCCACACCCACCAGCCAATCAGGAGCGAATATGCAAATAAACCCAACCAAGATGGCTAGGGCCACAGAGAACAGGAAGTAGGCTTGGGTTTCCCTGGCAATGGAGGAAGCCAAGCTTTCCGCCTGCCCTTGCTGGACTAGGCCTCCACTCAAGGCTACAAAGTTGAATTATAGAAGATACATAAATCCAAACAGACATGGCGGCAGCCACGGAGCTGGAAAGAGCAGGAGGCTAGGGTTGCCCCCGGCAATGGAGGAAGCCAAGCTTTCCGCACACCCTGGCTGATCCAGACCTCTGCTTAAGGCTACAAAGTTTCAATTATAGAAGATAAATAATTCCCAACAGAAATGGCTGCTGCCACAGAGCAAGCAATAGGCTTGGCTCCTCTCCAGGCTACAAAGTTTCAATTGTAGAAGATAAATAAATCCCAGATACCAGGGCCTCCTCTTGGGTCACTAGAGGGCATGGCCGGCCTGCAAACCACCACAGGCCCCTCGCCCAGGCAGCCCCACACCCCAAGAGAACCCCCACCCTGATCCAGGACACCCTTCAGGGCAAACCAGCCGGCCCCCACTTGTGTACCAGGCCTCTATCCTATCTAATAAAAGAGTAATATGCAGATTGACCATCACTCCAACACACAAGATGGCTGCCCTCATGTGGTCAAAGATCCTGCCCCCATGTGGACACAGGATGGTCACCACAAGATGGCCAGCAGGGGAGGGCAGTTGGGAGGGACCAGGCCTGCAAGGGAGGGCAGTTGGGGGCGATGAAGCTTGCAGTGGAGGGTAGTTAGGGGTGAACAAGCCAGCAGAGGAGGGAAGTTGGGGGTGACCAGGCCTGCAGGGAAGGGCAGTTGGGAGGGACCCAGGCCTGCAGGGGAGAGCAGTTGGGGGGGACGAGGCCTACAGGGGAGGGCAGTTAGGGGCAAACAGGCTGGCAGGGAAGTGGTTAGGGGGTGATCAGGCTGGCAGGCAGAAGCGGTTAGGGGCAATCAGGAAGGCAGGCAGGCGAGCAGTTGGGAGCCAGCAGTCCTGGATTGTGAGAGGGATGTCCCAGATTGGGCTGAGGGACACCCTCCCCCTCCTCCCGTGCACGAATTTCGTGCACCAGGCCTCTAGTATTATATATGTAACAAGTGGTTTTAAGAACACATATCTGTCTTTCTTTTCAGTTCTATCCATTTTTTCTACATGTTTTGAAGTTTTGTGTGTAGTTAAATGATACAGAATTAGAATTTTTAAGTATTCTTGAAGACTTCACTCCTTTATCATTATTTAATATTCCTCTTTATTCCTGAGAATCTTTGGTTAGACTGTTTTGTTCAAATTAATAAAGCTCTTTAAGCTTTCTTTTCATTAATGGTATATCTTTCTCCATATATTTACTTTTAGCCTGTATCATTCCATTTAAAGTCAGTTTTTATAGACACATATAATTGCTTTCGTATACATTTCAATGGTCTCTGGTGTATATAAACCATTCATATTTGGAGTAATTACTAAGATAGTTGCATTAATATTTATTATGTTTATAATGATTTTCATATATATGTACATGTATATATAAATAATACAATGCATTATTATTAAGGCTTCAGTGGAAATGGTTTAGTGAAAAGACACAAATAAATTTACCCCTATTAGGCCATAAATAGGAATACTAAAAATATGGTTTATACAGGCTACTCAATAGAAAGTAATTATTTTTGTTTAGGCATTATAATAGTTATAATACAAATTACAGTTTTGGGTTATTAATTTTATGAATATTTAAGACCATATAAGGGTTTTATGTTAAAAATTAAAGATTTAGATAAATGTGCTTTGATGAGTATACTACTGATCTTAATTTGCTTCAGCAAATTTCTATTATCTGAATTTTATATTTTAATTGGAGATTTAATATATCATAGAAAGTAGTAAAATTTTATGGCAAAACATAAATCCATCATGAAATGAAAAAAATTGCTTAATGTAACCTGTAAATCAATTATATCTGTTCAGTGTGTAGGTATTATTTGATTTAAATATTCTGCCTTAAATAAGATCTATAAAATAAAAGGATAAATAGTACTTGGACTTTATCCAGCTTTTGGCCTTTTTTATTACAGATGGTTAGACATAGCTGGGAGGCATTCTGCACTAATGAAAAATAACTTAATTTGAACATACTTTTAAAAAGTAAGACTATTATAACACAGATTCATGTTAAAAAATTGTGTTCTGATCTAGGTAGTTTTATATCTATCTATCTATCTATCTATCTATCTATCTATCTATCTATCTATCTATCTTACCTTATAATAGAGAAACATGCAAATTGACCGCACCTCCGCTATGCCCACGATTGGGCCAGCAGGAGGCTGGGGGCGGGACTCCGGGTGGCATATCCGCCATAGAGAAGATCAAGATGGCGGTGCCCAGTGGCCGGGCCCATGTCGCCGCTCCCGGGGGTGCCTGGGGCGATCGGCACCCAGGGGGGGCGTGGCCGGGCCCATCAGCACCCCAGGGGGCGTGGCCGGGCCCATCGGCACCCCAGGGGGCGTGGCCGGCCCCTCCCGCTCCTCCCGGGGGTCCCGGGGGGCGATCGGCCACCCGGGGGGCGTGGCCGGTCCCCTCCTGGGGGTCCCGGGGGGCGATCGGCCACCCGGGGGGGCGTGGCCAGGCCCCTCCCGCCCCTCCCGGGGGTTCCGGGGGTCGATCGGCCACCTGGGGGGGCTTGGCCGGGCCCATCCTGCCCCTCCTGCCGCTCCTGGGGGTCCCAGGGGCTGAGGCGGAGGCTTTCCCGGCCTTGGGCACCAGTGGGCAGCCTGCACGGATGGCAGGAAACCACTGGGGGTCGGCTCCTGCGATCCTTAGCAAGGATGTTGGGTGCCGCCGAGCCCAAGGCCACCGCCCGGGGCCAAGCCCCGACCCTGAAAAAGGCAGAAGGCGGTGGCCACAGCCAAGGCCTGGGTCCCTGGTGCTGGCAGAAAACTGGTGCAGGCAGCCAGGTGAATGAAGGTCTATTGCACGAATCTTCGTGCAAAAGGGCTACTAGTATATATATATATATATATATATATATATATATATATATATATACTTGTATTAGTAATTTAACATTGATATAACTAACACATTCCGGAGAAGGTACTTTACCCCACACTTTTTCTAAATAAAACAAGAAGTAATTATTTAAATTGTTTTAAAGTGGTTCTTATAAATGTTTTAAAAGTTAATAAAGAAAACCAAATTATCACAGTTTTGATGAGAAATAATTAACAGCAACCTTACATTGTCAAATTCAGGATATCTTCTTACAAAATACATTCTTTTCAAATTCAAGTCATCTCTACCTTATTTTTTCATTATTAGATAAATATAATTGTTAGTACAAAAATATATTTGCATCAGACACAAAGTACTTACTTGGTAAATAATGTTTGAGCTTAGAAAATTTATTGGTGCTCCACTGAAGCCTTTTTTTCATTAAATTTTTTGGTTGACATTGGTTAATAAGATTATAAAGATTGCAAGTGTACATTTCTATGATACATAATCTGTATATTGCATTCTGTGCCCACCACCCAAATTCAAGTCATCTTCCTTCAGCATATATTTGACCCCCTTTACCCGTTACTACTCTCCCACCCTGCTTCCCTCTGGTAAGTACCATATTGTTGTCTATGTGTATAAGTTTTTCTTTGTTTTACCTGTTTATTCATTTGTTGCTCTCAGTTTTACTGTACATCACACACATGAGCAAAATCATATGTCTCTTAACCTTTTCTGTCTGACTTATTTCACTTAGCATGCTATTCTTCAGGTCCATTTTGCACTTGCAACAAAAAGAACAAAACGCCTTGGAATAAACTTAACAAAGTATGTGAAGGACCTATATACTCAAAACTACAAAGCACTATTAAATGATATTGAAAAAGACACCATGGAATGGAAAAAATATTCCATGTTCATGGATTAGAAGAATAAATATAGTTAAAATGTCCATATTACCTAAAGCAATATACAGATTTAATGCAACTCCCATTGAAATCCCAATAACAATTTTTAAAGTAATAGAACAAATATCATCAAATTGGTATGGAACCACAAATTAGCTCTAATAGTCAAAGCAATCCTGAGAAAAAAGCTAGAGGTATCACATTCCTTGTCTTCAAATTATAATACAAAGCAACAATAATCACAACAGCATGGTATTGGCAGAAAAACAGACACACAGACCAATGGAAAAGAATTGAGAGCCCAGAAATAAACCCACATGTAAATGGGTAAATAATTTTTGACAAACAAGCCAAAAACATACAATGGAGAAAACAAAGCCTCATCAATAAATGGTGCTAGAAAAAAATGGAAAGCCACATGTAGAGGAAGTCCTTCTTTTTGATGGCTTTCTTATACATTTTCTAAGAGATGTCAAAGGTCAACTCTTAAGTCAATGATTCAATGATTTAGTTTAAATCTGATTCTTAGAAATTGCTAATCTTTTGTTTATTGTCATATACCCTAAAATTGTATACAGACATTAAGATGACAGATTTTTAATATAATCTCTTTCATGAGGTGGGGAGATTAATTGTTATATCTGGTGAGTTCTCTCTCATTTATTTCTCATATTTATGGACTGAATACTACTTCTCAGTTATTTTATTTCCTTGTCATAGCTATCATCTTACAAAACATGCACTGTAGACTATTTGATGTGAATAGATCTTATTTTCAAGGATATAGGTAACAATTATTAAATAGATGCAATTATTAAGTAGATGCATTATTATTAAGGGTTCAGTGGTATGGGTTTAGTAGGTAGACACAAATAAATTTACCTCTATTAGACCAAAAGTAGGAATATTTACAATATAATTTATAGGGCCTAGTCAACAACAGAAATTTAGTTTGTGTAGCCATTAACATAGTCATAATAAAAAAATTCTAATTTTGCCTATACATTCAATAAATATTTAAGTCCATATCAGGAATTTATATTAAAAATATACATAAAACTAAAACCAAGTATAAGTGTTAACAGACATTCTATTTTAGTTATTGCATAACAAAATTTAAATATTAAGTTTATACATTTATATATTTATGACTTTATTGGAATCACCTTTACATGTTATTTTAAAAGTTTCTGATATACAGAAATCAAAACGGTAACAGATTATGAAAGGAATTTTATTGGTTCTTCATTTCAGAGAAACATGGATATTTATTAAATTTTGATGCTGATCTACTTGTTTTCAAGCTAGAGAGTCATCTTGATTACAACCTGTATCCTAGTTGTAATGCCTAATTGTCAACATAGTGTCAGGAGGACTAAAAGGAAAATAAATGTTTCAAAATGACAAGATTATATTATTTCAGACCAATTACTGAGCAAAATATTGTTACCAGTAACTGTCAGCCATGCAGTTAGAATATTTAGAGAGCTTTATGTCTCTATCATGCAGGCAGTATAGTGTCATGATTAAAATGCAATTTCTAGAGTCAAAATTGTGAAGACTGAATTTTAATGTCACATATCTTTACTACTGTAGTTGGACAAATCACACAATGTCTAATCTTAGGTTTCTCATTTACCTAAATGGGAAAATATTTACTATAGATTTGCCTTAGCGATTAAATGCAAGACTATGTAAATGATTCCTCAGATTTGCTGTCATATAGTAAGTTATATAAGAAGTATTAGCTATATATATGTAAATGAATGATTACTAAATGCCTGAAAAATATTTTCCAAATAACTATTATACTTTTAATGTCTTAAATTTCAAAATTATAATAAGTTTATGAGTTGGAAAGGACATCAGAGGTCAAATGGGTATTACATGATTTAGTATGTTGCAAAGCTTTCACTAGATCACTAGTGGTTACCTATAAATGCTTTTGTGTTTCTCCCATGGTGATCTTATCTTAAGATGTAAATGCTCCAGAAGACAGCAATTTTAAAATTGCTTCTCAGTAAGTGATTAGTTGCTGATGAGAGCAACTATCTTTTATGGAGGCTCATTTGTGTAGTAGATTTAAGAAAATGGGACTTGCAGTTAAATAGCGGTTCTAATAATTACTACTAATCTTGAGTAGATTTTTTTTACTTTCCTTTATCTCAGCTACCTCTTTGTAAAGTGTGAATAAAAATTTACCTACTTCATAGGATAGTTCTTAGAGTTAAATAAATTATAATTTTTAAAGCACTGAAAAGAGTGTTTAAGATATAATAAGAACTACAAAAAAAGTCTTATTGTCATTATCATTCTAAGACATCCATAAGGGAACATGAAGAGGAACAATGGAGGAAAACCACTTTAAAGAATTGCTCAGCTGCAATTCATCTCATTCATTAAAATTAGGACAAGGTGGTTCCAAATTACTAACCATCCCAGTCACCTGGCAGAAAAAATGTAAATGTTTTTGGAAGAAAATAACATCACTTCTGGCCTCAAAATATTTTCACAATTAATTTAAAAAACATTGTCTGAGTCCAAATAAAATAATTATGAATGTGAGGAGAAAAGATAATGTAAGAAAATATCAACATAGGTCATGGACAGTAATAATGCACACAAAGTTTAAATATATTTTTGCTAATAGATATATACTTTAAAATAAATTTATGGAATGATAGATTCAGCAAAATTGAAAACTTCAATAGAAAACTGGAAATTATATAACTCAAATATGCAATGTAGAAATTAAAAAATCTATAGGTGATTTTGACAGATTAGAAAGAGCTGAAGAGAGAATTAATGTATTTGAAAACTGATTGCAAAATATATCCTAAATAAAACATGGAGACACAGACTATTTTAAAAAATCAGAGGGAAGAGGTATAAGCTAAATAATAAAAATAGTTTACTAATTTTAATGCAATCTCCAAATGAGAGAGAAGTCATATTTGAAAAACAATGAACTGAGAAATTTCTAAATTTAATATAAATTGAGAAATGGATTATGCTTTAAAAACCATACACAGTATAAACAAAAAGTATGTGGCAATTATATATGAATAATTATTTTACAGAAAAACAAAGTTAAAGAGAATAATCTGTTTTATAAAAAACAGATTATTCTCATACATTTGTAATAGTTTTATCACATTCTGCATTCTATTCTAGGATACTCTGACCTCCAAAAGAGGTTCTTTGTTTTTTTGTTTTTTGTTTTTTTATTGTTGATGCTATTACAGATATGCCCATTTGTCCCCCTTTTGCCCACTTCCACCCATTTCCCACCAACCCTCCCTCTGGCCTTCACCATACTGTTGTCTGTGTCCATGGGCTATGAATATATGTTCTTCGGCTAGTCTCTTCACCTTCTTTCATTCAGTCCCCTCTACCCTCTCCTCTGACATGTCAGTCTGTTCCATGTATCCATACCTCTGGTTTTATTTTTTTCTTCATATAAGTGAGATCATATGGGTTTTATCTTTCTCTGGCTGGTTTATTTCCCTTAGCATATTAATCTCCACATCCATCCATGCTATCTCAAAAGATAAGATTTCCTTCTTTTTTATAGCCCATGTTGATTAATATAAGTTCTTTATATATTTTGGAAATTAACCCCTTATCAGATGTATCATTGGCAAATATATTCTCCCACACAAGTGGGTTCTCTTTTCATTTTGTTGATGGTTTATTTTGCTGTGCAGAAGCTTTTTAGTTTGATGTATTCCAATTTGTTTATTTTTCATTTGTTTATCTTTCCTTAGGAGATATCGTGGCAAAAATGAGAAGAATCTTAAAAAGAGCAAAGGATACATATTACCTTCAAAGGATCAAAAATTGAACTGACATCTAACTTGTAAATGACAGTAATGAATCTAATTGTATCTTTGAAATATTGATATTATCAGAAAAAAATTAAAATTAATTCATACCTATTAAGGTTAATTTTTAAATAATTTCCTGCATTATAAAAAATAGTAAAACTGGTTTCTACAACTCAACACCACGAAGACAAACAATCCAATTAAAAAATGGGCAAAGGACCTCAGTAGACACTTCTCCAAAGAGGACATACATATGGCCAATAGACATATGAAAAAAAAATGCTCAACATCACCAAGCATCAGAGAGACACTAACTGAAAGGACAATGAGATATCATCTCACAGCTGCCAGAATGGCTACCCTCAATAAATCAACAAAGAACAAGTGCTGGGGAGGATGTAGAGAAAAGGAAACCTTTACGCACTGTTAGTGGGAATGCAGACGGGTGCAACCAGTGTGGAAAATAGTATGGAGTTTCCTCAAAAAATTAGTAATGAAACTGCCTTTTGACCCAGTAATCCCCCCTCTAGGAATATATCCCAAGAATCCCAAAAGACTAATCAGAAAGAATATAAGCACTCCTATGTTCCTAGCAGTGTTATTTATAATAACCAAGGTATGAAAACAGTAGATGAGTGGATAAAATTGCTGTGGTACATTTACACAATGGAACTAGTACACGACGTAAAAAAGAAGGAAATCTTACCCCTTGTGACATCATGGCTGGACCTGGAGACTATCATGTTAAGTGAAATAAGCCAATTAGAGAAAGATAAATACCATAAGATCTCACTTATAGGTGGAGTCTAATGAACACAATAAACTGCTAAACAAAATAGAACCAGAGGCATTAATACATGGACCAGTCTGACAGAGATCAAAGGGGAGAGGGTTGTGGGGGACTGGATAAAAGAAGGTGAAGAGCCTACCAGCATGGTTCAGTGGTTGAGTATTGACCCCTGAACCAAGAGGTCACTGGTTCAATTCCTGGTCAGGGCACATGACTGGGTTGCAGGCTCAATCCCCAATAGGAGGCATGCAGAAAGCAGCCAATTGATGATTCTCTCTCATGGTTGATGTTTCTATCTCTCTCTCCCTCCCCCTCTCCTTCTCCCTTCTCTGAAATCAACAAAAAAATATATTTTTTAAAAAGGTGAATAGAATATCCAGAGAACATATACACAGAGCCTATGGACACAGAAAACATAGTTGGAAAGCCAAGGAGAGGTGAAGAGGGGATTGGGTGGAGGTGGGCAAAGTGGTGGTAAATGGGGGACATCTGTAATAGTGTCAACAACAAAAAAATAAATAGTAAAAATTACTTTAAATGAGAGAACACTTTGTGCAAAAATTTTAGTCTAAAAATGAATAAATATTAAGACAACATAAAGAAGCTAAGTTCAATCATTAATGATTTCTTTTATGATAATCAGAATTTGCCTGTGCATAAATTAATATTTTTATATAAAATATCAAAATAGAAAAGAAGGGGAAGAAAAAACTGCATCTTTGCAGAAACTATTTTCTAACACTCAAAATCAAATTAAAAAAATAGATTTAAGATAATGCCTAACTTTCTGAGCTAAGAAGAATTAATTCAGCAGAATATTTTATGGGTAGTTGAAGGAAATACCAACAAGGAAAAAGAAGCATCCTTAATATAGCATATATCACACATTTCTAAAATTTTAAAAATGTTTTATTATGTGGGACAATAATAAAAATTAAGACATAATAGAAGCACATTTCACTCTTTTACTCTAAAAACACTTTTGTTTTCCTTGGATTATAGGCACAATAAATACAGATAAACTTCATAAAATTGTGTGTAAAAGTCTGCAATGCTTAAAGGGTCCATAAGTCAATAAAAAATGACTTAATGTTAAAATGTTCTTTATCCATGTGTTATGAATATATATTTGATGTACACTCTTAAAATGAAAAGGTTATTTCCTTAAAAGTGTTCTAAATTATCTCCAAGGGGTGCTGATAAATCACACCTATGCAGAGTGAGAAGATAATACAGAAAATAGGCACATTTAGGAGACTTTCCAAATAATATCATTATATTTAGTAACTCAGGTATGTAATGTCAACGTTTTGTTTTATTTGCATTTTCTATGTAATCATAGTATAGATTCTAAATGTAACTATGAAGGCCCACCTACACTATAGCCACAGATTTCAAATAATTTCTTAACTACAGAGAGCTATTTTAGATATGACATATAGAAATAGCATATTCAGAGTATTTTTTTACTTAAAATTTTCCAAATTAAAATATTTTTTCCTATATCTGGGGGAGAGAGTTGTTACAATCTGTAACATGGATGAGTTTATTCTATAAATTAGAATGTTAGTGCTCCAAAAATATTAATGCCCTCTCCATCATAACAGCAGCATCAGAATGAAAATTCAAAAACCTTATCTTTCATACTTTCATTTTTCTATTCAAATGTTAAATAGATATATTTCTATCAATTTGAGAGAGGACAAAGGGGGAGAGAAAGAGGGAAATATCAATGTGAGAGAAACATCAATTGGTTGCCTCTCAAATGCACCCCCACCAAGAATCAAACCCACTGAGTCACTCAGCCAGGACCAAATGTAAAACAGATATTTTAAAAAACTAGAGCAATTATGCATTTTAAAAACATGAATAGAATAATAGAAATATTCTCAAGTATTCAAAATAACTATGTAGGAGTTGTCCAAATTGTCCTCCAGTTATTAGAGAAAATTTGAATTTACATTCCTGTGTATAAATATAAACATATGTACAAATATGTTAATAATGTGGTTTTATATTCATACTAGTGACCCGGTGCATAAAATTCGTGCACGGTCGGGGTTTCCTCAGCCCAGCCTGCCCCTCTCACAGACTGGGAGCCCTCAGAGGATGTCCTACTGACACCTCTTGGGGAGGCAACCTGGCTGATCAAGGGAAGGCACCAGCCCCATTATCCCTTTGCTGCAGCCACTGCCAACCACTGTAGCCGCCAAGGTGTTTTCATCAACACGGACTCTAGTCCCTTCACTGTGAAAAAATGACAACTTTCTTTAGGCATTTTCAAGATGTGTCTTTCATAGGATATGACATTTCTTCTTTTTTTTTTTTTCCATCCTCACCTGAGGATATGCTTCCATTGATTTTTAGAGAGTGTGGAAGAGAGAGGGAGAGACAAAGAGAAACGTCAATGTGAGAGGGACACTTTGATTGGTTGCCTCCTGCATGAGCCCTGACCTGGGCCCCAGCCAGGGAGGAGCCTATAACCTAGGTACAAGCCCTTGACCAGAATCAAACCTGGACCCCGTGGTCTGCAGGCCAAGGCTCTATCCACTGAGCCAAACCGACTAGGGCAGGATATGATATTTCTTAGCCCCTCCAGCAGCGGACCTTTGTTTTTTCCTCCAGGAGTGAGGTGGAAAACCCTAGATCACCTTCTTGGATTCTTATAACCCAAGTTACCAAGAACGCTGCGAGTGGCGTACAGGGAGCTTAGCCAATGAGCGGTCAGAAAAGATATTTACTCTCGAACTGGTTTGGCTCAGTGGATAGACCGTGGGCTTGCAGACTGAAGGGTCCCAGGTTTGATTTCTGTTCAGGGCATGTACCTTGGTTGGAGGCACATCCCCAGAGGGGAGGGTGCAGGAGGCAACTAATTGATGTTTCTCGCTCATTGATGTTTCTGTCTATCCCTCTCCCCTCTTCTCTGTAAAAAAATCAAGGCAGAAGAGCAAACATTTGTCATCTAACTACATGAACAGAAGTATCTTTCTACATCATTCATAGGAACAAGTAGAGGTGCAATGTAATAACTGAGTTGGAAATATCTGAAATTTATTTTGTATAAGTGGAAATATTTTTTGTTATATGTGAAATATTACTTTTATAATTGACTGGTAATTTTAATAAAATTTTATACTATTTTCATGTCTCCTAGAAAAATAGTAAACCTCTATTGTTAAATTATGTATATGATGGTCAAAATGCATATTAGCCTTTTAATCTATATTTATAAAAGCCTAATATACAAAGTGTCCCCTCGGGAGTTTGACTGACCCGGAGTTCAATCACTCGCTACGACATGCTGTGACGTCCAGCCACTAGGAACACCTACCTGTGCATGAATTTCATGCATTGGGCCTCTAGTATTTTTATAATAAACCGGAGAACAGGAAATAATCTTTATTACCAATTTGATTTGGTCATTTTATATTATAAGATTCCTTAGCAGATATACATATCCAGTAAATTCCAATTTTATTTTTTTATTCACTTTTCCTTAATAGATTTTGCTTATCTTGATCCTAATACTCTGTTTACTCTGGACTATGGCCCTGAGCCTAAGCACTTCTACAATAGGACTAAGGCTATTTATCTGTAGTATTTCTTTGTTCTTTGCTGATTATTTTGATGATGATCAATGACAAATACAATCATCATCATAATACTAATGTTATAACTAAACCAATTTCTATATGACAATTCTATTTGAAATACTTTCATTAGGTGTATAGGTAAAAAGGTTAATACATAGGAAAATAGTTTTCTCATATATGACATTAGAACATATTAGTGTATGTTAAAAAGACTTTTAAAAATTAAATATGCCTTTGTTTAAAATTTATAACCATTTAATGCTTCTTATTTAAGTTTTGGAAAAGTATTTAATATTAATCATAGGTAAGTGGACTTAGTGTCAACATGGTATCAGTATGGGGTGGAGATACTGCAAAGATACATATTTTTTTCATTGAAAGTGTTTAAGTAAACATTTTATGCTGGTTTACATTTCATAGTATCATATTATCAATTAAAAACTCAGATTAGTTTGCCTTGAAACCAGAATAAATAGGCAGATATCCTTGACTGAAAACTCTTACTTTTATAAACAAATTTGTATTTCAAAGAGGACTAAAACTGACTGATAGAACTGAGTGGTTTTTGCATGTCTTGATATTTAAGGTGCTCATAAAAATACCCATATATCCATGAGGATAAGTGAAAACAGTAGAGCCCTACTTTAATATGAAACAACAACAACAAAACTAAACAAATAAAATGAACTAAAAAGGACCACAATGGGTAAAACATATTTTACATATGTATTGAAATTAAAAACATTGTTGATAGTGTTAGAAAGCCATTCTATAAGGCCCATGAACAGAAAGCAGATTTAAATAATAATAAAAAAATATTTTACTGTCAGGGAAGAACATTATAATTTTATGTTGAATCATTAAAAGTGAGTCTTGAGACAAACACAGAAATATAGGCAAAGGTTGCTTTGATTGTTCTTCAAGTTTTGTTTGTCTGCTTGCTTGCTTGCTTGCTTGCTTGCTTGCTTGAGTGAGAACATTATTACTTATATCTGAAATCCCTTATACTAAGCTGAACCCCCTTGAGAATAGAAGCAGAAAATGTATGGATTGGAGGCTACTGGTATGGCAGCACACTGTACCAATCATACTGGAACACAGGGTGTTGATTATATTCCACTGGCCTGTTCATCAAGACACTCACTGACCAAAACCTAGGAAGAATGAGCAGGCTCACCATTTTAATTTCTTATAGATAAAATGTAATAAACAACATATGTTCCTCTTCACACTAACACAAAAGTCCCATTTTGGTTATTAATATTGAAAATACTTGGAGTAAGTTAAACCATTAATTATTTTGACAGCATTTATTCT
This sequence comes from Cnephaeus nilssonii, assembly GCF_951640355.1. Taxonomy (NCBI): domain Eukaryota; kingdom Metazoa; phylum Chordata; class Mammalia; order Chiroptera; family Vespertilionidae; genus Cnephaeus; species Cnephaeus nilssonii. Next base: position 53,935,094 of record NC_137085.1, on the reverse strand, counting down.
CCCAGTGGCTTATATATGATTGCCATAACATATGTTTCACTACTTAAAAAAACTAAAACAAAGGAAGAATGAAGAAAAATTGCAATTTTTTGGCGACTTGATGAAAGCACACCTGTACTATCTCCATTTGTCATTTTTACTCTAGCCTTTTGCTCTTCTCTTAATTTGTGTGTCAAGAAGGTTTGAAAAGAGCTTCAAGTGTTTCTGCTTCAAAACAGAACTTACATTTTAGCAAGTAACATTTTGACATCCACACGCCAAAAATTCAGGGAGAAAAAATGTTGAATTAAGGTATCAGCTCAAATCAAAGATAGCATATCCATCAGAAAAAAATAAGTTAGCTGCAATCTTCTGCTTTAGGAGTGAAGTTTTGTTTACATTTGTTAAGGATGCTTTGTTTGCATCCTTTTAAATATTAGCACTAAGTGTACTTTATATGACTTAGTTTACCTATGGATTATTATTCATAGGAAATGCAAGTTGAGGAAATAGGGAAGGCCTGTGCATATAATCAGCCACAAGCTGTATTTTGTGTTAATACTTTGAGCTCCTCCAAACTATGTTTGCCAAGGGAACTTATGATTTTTGTAAGTTGTATGAGATCCAACTTAAGATCTCAGTTGGAAATGACTCCTCTTTTATATGAGACCTATTTTATACTTTGGCATTTACAGAGTGAGGAGCTATGGCAAAACTTTGGAATGAAGGAATACATTTGTATCAATTTCATAGTTTTGTTGCTCTAAAGATATATCCTGTGATTACTAATCAGCAAAAAAAAAAAAGAAGTTACTGATCGATTTTGGTGGATTTTAAGTTGCTTCCTTCTGACTCTGCTAATTGCATCTGGTGAACACAGGAAAAGAAACTGCTCAGCTGGAAGGCATTGCTGTCATACAGCCAATCAGGTGTACACATGGCCAATGGGAGTTCTCTTCCCACAGCCTACAGCCCTGAGGTGGTTCCAAGCAGCTGGTGCCTTACCAGATCCGTAAGTCACGTGGCTCTGCACACAGAGATTCCCTGCAATAAACAGGGCTTCCTGCAGCCTTCTTACTGCTGTGCAAAATGCCCCCTTCTTATGGAGAAAGCGTTGTTAAATGCCTATGACTGCAAAGCTATTGAGAACTGAGGAAGCAGAGAAACACTGCCCTTAGTTCCCTGTACTGTGAACTTTGAGCAATGTTAATGGGAGTTCCGTGAGCATAAAGGATATGCAAGGGCAGCAGGACTGCACCCTCCGCGGTTTCCAAAGAGCAGCCTGAGCTGCAAGACACACTGCGAGTTAGCTGAGCGGCATCAGAGGCTATTTCAGGGCTGAATACATTTACCATGTGGCTCCTCACACCAGCTGTCTCCAAAGTGAACTGAAGGTTTTTTGTTTTGTTTTGTTTTAATTTAAAATATCTCTCCTTCACACACAAAAAAGTCTTATATTACGATAAGCATTTTTTTTCTTTCTTGATGAATGTGCTTTGATAAAAAATTATTTTATCTATTTTTTTTCTAATTATTTTTTCTTCAAAAAGAGAAATTTGTTCTACTAATGATTTTTTTCTTCAAAAAGAGAAAGGCAGAATGCTGCACTAGAATCCATAAGTCTTCTGAGAAAATCACTTATTCTTTCTGAATCTATTTCCTCATCTTTAAACATAAGATAATACTATTTAACTTTATAAAATTATTATAAGATCTTAAAAATAAATAAAAAGGTATTTTAACTAATAAATTATTACCTATTACTATCATTATCATCAATAACTTCGTCACTTTTAAACCAATCACAGCAACAACAAAGGCATTTTCAGACACTATTTTGTTAGAAGATTTGTATATGTTTACCTTGTATGTTCAATATAAGTCCTAAAGAGGTGACTAATGTAAATTTCAGTTTCTTCAAGATGGTTTTAGTTACCTAACACTTAACACAAAATAGACTCTTGTAACCCTAGACGTTATTAATAAAAATAAGGATTAGAAAGGGAAAAAAGAAAAATCAGCTTTCTCCTTTTAAATCTCGGTTTGCTGGGATAAAACACACACACACACACACACACACACACACACACACACACACAGCACATTATAAAAGTTTCCAGGACTTTCACGTGTCATTCAGGTGCTTACAAGCAGTCTCCTTCCATAAGTGCATTGGTCAAATGGCCAGAGAAGAGAGCATACTGACTCCACCCAGGTTCCATCCTCTCATCAGCTCCTCTATCTGACCTGTGCAGTGTAGTGTACGTGTCTCTTTCCCACAGTGCCAACCGATCACTCTCTTACCTGATATCATGTCCATTGTACTTACTGACAAAGGCTCTCAAATTTGCCAGTTGATTCAAGTTCAGTCCCCTTCAGCACTGTGAATTTCACACTTCATAACTCCTAGCTCCTTCCTTTTCTAATTATTAGAAAACCCAAGTATATGCTGTATAGTTACAAGACTATTATCCTCCAATACATTTTTCTCTGAAAATGACTTCTACAACTTGCCTCAAATAAAAGGTCCCTCTCAGAATTGATAAGAGAATATTTACGTCTATATTTAATAGGTATAAACACCGGCATACCTCAAAGATATTGCAGGTCTGGTTCCAAGCCACAGTCATAAAGCAAGTGCAACGATGAGACGCAACCTCTTTGCTGGTGAAGTGTCTTATCTTCAATTAAAAAAGAAAAAAACAAACACCAAAACCATTACATAACGTGTGTGAAGCACAATAATGCCGGACGCAGTAAAACTGAGGTCTACCTACGTATAGAGATCGCAGTAGACGGGATGGAGAGGTACACCTGACCTTATTTTATGTGGCTGTGCATTAGGCCTGACGGGATGCAACGTAGCCCTGACGTGACAGGACGTAGCCCTGACGTGACAGGACGTAGCCCTGACGTGACGTAGACATGAGGTGCTGTGACGTGAAGTGCACCTGGTAGCTGGCGTGGAGGTTCCGAACTTGCTGCTCCTAAGTCGGGAGGTAAGTGTGTGTCTGGCTCCTTCACTCAGCACCCCTTTGGAAGAACTCGCTTCCTGCCTGGGGGTGTGTGTACCTTAAAGCAGAGCCACACGCATAGGATTTCCTTCCAGCTTTTCTACTGGGAACCTGGGTAAGTTCCTTAAATCCCCTGATTCTCATTTCTCTAACCTTTAAACACGTAATTATTAATAATTCATTGAGAATAAATGACATTCGAACCCCACATGGGGCCACCTTTCAAACGGTCATGGTAGCCGTGGTTGTGAATCTCTGCTGTTAAGATTATGCCGCCGGCGCCCAGCAGGCGTGGCTCGGTGGTTGAGCGGAGACCTTGAACCTGGAGGTCACGCCCGGATTCCCCGTCAGGGCGCAGGCCTGGGTTGCGGGCGCGATCCCCAGTGTGGGGCGTTGCAGGAGGCAGCTGATCAGTGATTCTCTCTCATCAGTGATGTTTCTGTATCTCCCTCTCCCTTCCTCTCCGCTGGTGCAGCAACGGGGCTTACAGGGACTGAGATGCTTCCTTGGTGTTTTGCTATTTTACTGTTCCGTGCACATGCTTTGCCGATGAGTCTATAACTTCACAGAAAGACAGCGTATGGAAATCTAACACTGTTTAGTTCAGGTCTCCGGCATAATCCTCAACTTCTGAACTCTAGGTTTTATCATCTATATTATAGAGTTTATTGTTGAAATTACAGCCGTCTTGGAAAACAACCATGATGGTGTGAGAGTAGGTACTAGGAGTTGTATCATTTGGATTATTGATAAAAAGTAAATGACAGATGCTAGGGTTAGTGAGTGATCAATGGTAGACTGAACTTGAAAGGTAAGTTGGAATGTAAAAAGTGTAAATTTTCTCCAGCAACTTCAAGGTTCTGCCTCATTCTTCATCCACAGAAGTGCACAGGATAGTAAACATCAAAAGATGACACATATAGTGTATGGCTGTTTTATTTTTCACCCAGATATATTTCTGTGTACTCATTATCTTTTCTCCTCTTTTCCACTTCCTCCTCTGCCCTTCAGCCTCCTATAGAGTAATTTTGATGAAATGATGTCTCATCATTCCTCACTTCCCCATAGGCTATTAATGTATTAAGTAGTAAATGATACATAAGTAGTATAAGTGAGATTTTCAGAGATAGTCAATTGACAACTTAGTAGAAGCTCGTTATGCATTGTCTTTAGAAATGTGACATATCTGTGTCACTGTTCTTTTTAAATGCACTCCACTGCCACTTGCTCTGCTCCTTATTAGGCCAGAAAAGCTCCAAGCAGGGAGTTATTGTAAATGTTAAAAGCGATACAAACTGTGACATGTCCATAAAATGCATCTGCAAAGAAGGCTTGGATATAAATTTCATATGTGGTATAGCAATTATATATATTTTTTCTGTAAATCATTTCTTTATGACGCTGTCCTATTATCTCAAAAAATGATTTGTGTCTTTTTAAAAATGTATTTAATTGTTGAGAGTATTACAGATGTTCTCCATTTGCCCCCCTTCACCCTCCTCCACCTGTCACCTACCCCAGGCCTTCATCTATTGTCTGTGTTCATTGGCTATGAGTATATGCATATAGATTCTTTGATTTATATATTTCCACCTTCCCTTCCACCTTCCTGCTGAGATCTATCAGTCTGTTCCACGACTGTGATCCTGTTTTGTTGGTCAGTTTTTGTTTACTAGATGCCACATATAATGAGATCATGTGATGTTTTTCTTTCTCTGACTGGCTTATCTTGCTTGGCATATTAATCTCCAACTCCATTCATGTTGTCGCAAAGGATAAGGTATCCTTTTTTTCAGCTGCAAAGTGTTCCATTGTGTAAATGTACCACAGCTTTTGAATCCACTCATCTACCGGCAGACCCTTGGGCTGTTTCCAGATCTTAGCTATTGTAAATAATGCTGCTATGAACATAGGGGTGCATCTATTCTTTCTGACTGGTGTTTCTGGATTCTTAGGATATATTCCTAGAAGTGGCATTGCTAGGTCAAAAGGCAGTTCCATTTTTACTTTTTTGAGGAAACTCCATACTGTTTTCCATATTGGCTCCACCAGCCTGCATTTAACACTGCTTGTTGCCAGTTGAGATTTCCAGCAACAGAGATTGAGATGGAATTTGGCATCCTATATAATAAAAGGGTAACATGCAAATAGACTGAACGGCAGAACAACTGAATAACCAATCAAAGAATAATATGCTAATGATATGCTAAGGCTGCTCAACCGCTTGCTATGATGTGCATCACCAGTGGGCAGATGCTCCAACTGGTAGGTTAGCTTGCTGATTGGGTCTGGTCAATCGGGACTGAGCGAGATGGGCCGAACATGCCCTGAGCCCTCCTGCAGTCCCTCCCCGGCCTGATTGTACACCAATGGAGTCTCTCAGCCTAGCCTGTGTCCTCTCACAATCCAGGACCCCTTGGGGGATGTCAGAGAGCCAGTTTCAGCCCGATCTCGCAGGCCACTCCGCTTGGGAGGGCGCTAGATGCAGGGCTCATGGCTGGTGAGCACTGCTGCGGCAGCACAAGCCTCTCCCTATTAGGACTGATTGGGCGCGAGCCTGAAGCAGGCACAGTGGGGCTGGGATGAGGGGGAGTGGCAGGTAGGAGCTGTAGGCAGCATTGGACTGCGGGTTTCGGCCCGATCCCTGCAGGCCACCTAGAGGGACCCCACCCGTGCACAAATTCATGCACCAGGCCTCTAGGGTAGATATTTATTAGAGATCAACATCTATAGCCTGAAACTATGTTGCAGGTTAACCCTAAAGAAACCCTGGAATGTAATAGCTCATCTTAGTGGCCAATACTGACTTTTGCTGAATTCTCTGATGAAAGTATGCCAAATGGGCAACCCAGGCCTCTAGCACTGCAAAGACAGAATTGTAAGGATCCAAGTATTCTTCCTTTTGGGAACACAACAGCATATAAAGGTTTTGATTCCATGTATATACTGTGTCCTAAGGATGGTGCCTAATCCTTGTATAATACCATCTTCAAGCTGACACTTCAATTCATATTCAGGAGACCATACCAGTTCTGTATCAGGCTGATGAAAAGTGTGTGGTATGTTACTTGACACAACAGGTCAATCCCTTGTAACTAGGCTCACTCTCATACCTCTTTTGATATAAATTTGTTCCCCTGCTCTGATACAATACAGGGTAGGCCAAAAGTAGGTTTACAGTTGTGAGTACCTGAAATACAGAGTTTATTCTTGTATTATTATTTATTAATTATTATATTATTTTCCATATGAACAACTGTAAACCAACATTTGCCCCACTTAGAATTGCATGAAATTTAATGCCAATGAATCAATAAGTCCACAGACCTTCAGAACATGATGCTAGCTGAGGCCCAGCAGTTAAGAAACTCTATACCTTCAGTATTTTTCTTTCTTTAGAATAAATAATTGGCCCTTTCAAGATCAAATGACTCTAATGTCTAATTTTTCAATAAGTGATCAGTTGGTCTTCTTGAGGTACAGTATCATATCAGGGACTAAGCATTATTATCTATTGATGGCAGATTGAATATTTAGTCCCACAAGCATATGAGAGTCATGTTGTTGGTCCCATGAGTCATCTCTATATCTCCCAATGTAACCATTCTGTTTATGCACCCAGCCTGCCAACACCAAGTGTGGCTGATGACTGAGGCTCACTGACATCAACTAGCTAAGTCTTTCTATAATACATGTTTCATGATGTGCATCAATACAAAGGTCTTCACAGTTTGCATCCACTCCCTTATGTCTGCCATGTATACATGCCATGGACCCATTTTAAACTTTTTTCCCTAAGGTCCTGCCCAGCCAGACAGGCTATTTTGCCACTGCCCATAAGAGCATATACACTGAGTGGCCAGATTATTATGATCTCTGAACGCATAATAATCTGGCCACTCAGTGTATATGTATGTGTGTGTGTGTGTGTGTGTGTGTGTGTGTGTGTGTGTATACATATATATACACACACACATATATATATATATTAGAGGCCCGGTGCATGAATTCGTGCATGAGGGGGGGGTCCAGCCAGGGGGAGGGGACATGGGCAGTTGGCTGGCCTGCCTGCTGGTCGAACTCCTGGTCGAGGGGACAATTTGCATATTAGCCGCCTTTTATTATATAGGATATACACTGAGTGGCCAGATTATTATGCGTTCAGAGATCATAATAATCTGGCCACTCAGTGTATATTGTAATCTAAAGCCACTTTTCTTTCTTTACCACAAAATATATGGCAGAGGGACAGCATGAAACTGTTTATTGGGAGAATTATTCTCCATCTTAATTTTAAAGTATACTCCTAGAGAAGGCTACAGTGAAGATGCCATCCATCTTTGGCATATCCATTAAAAACAAACAAACAAACAAAAAAAAACACAACACTTCAGTTTTTACATCCTCAGTCTCTGTTCAAACAGGGTTCTTTAAATGCCAGAGGTGTGACCTGAGGAGTATCAGTACACAGTGGTGGGTGATATCTGCATCTGGGCTGTTTGCTTGTGAAGCTTGCTTGGGATCTCTAGTTCTAATCACATCGATCATAGAGGTACAACTTAATATGATAAATTGTTGATGGATGGACCTGAGAATCTTAAGACTTGGCACAGCTCAAGGAGATTGTTCCATCTCATGGTCCCTTGCTATCCCATCATTAGGCACTCCTTCTCCACTAGAATCATGCCAGGGTTTTTTATCAGCAGACATAATTGATGTTGCATGACCTTGTTCCAGAATCCCATAGTCCTTTATTGTGATTATCCTACTAGCACTTTCATAAATTCCATAAAACATTTTTATCCCACCACCACTATAATCTCTATACCATAAGGTCTACCAGAAGGTAGCATGAACCAGACACTTTTTTTCTCATGCAGCTCAATGTGGATGTTGAATTAAATGTAAATTACTGTTCCTGTATGCTTTGCATTCTTAAGCATGGAGTTAATTTTTCCCATCCCCCTGGGATGTGATATTATTTTTGAATTATTATCTTGGCTGGGATATGGGTTGGTTTTAATGCTTGCCATCTGGCAAGCTGTTGGTCTACAGGTCTAGGACCCAGTGTGTGGCTTGCACTAATTATTATGCATGCCAATCCCAATTATACATTTGGGGAACAGGAAAATTAAAATTGGATAGGTCTGTAGACTCACTGGAACCAGAATAATCTGGTCCTAAAAATACTCCTTTTTTTTTTTAACCTGGCCATCACATGCTCCCGCTCTCATAGCAGGTCAGGCAGGGTAAGGGGAGAGACATAATGATCCATCAAATGAATAGGTATCAATATATAGCTTAATCTAAAATTTCTCAGTATGTTTGTGTACTTCCCATTTGCCAGTGTATATTTATCTAAGTAGATGACTATAGAGAATCTTTGAAGAAACACTTACAGAATCACTAGAGGCTCCGGCGCACGGAATTCGTGCACAGGTAGGGTCCCTAGGCCTGACCTTCAATCAGGGCAGATCTTTCCTGGCAGCTGTCCCCACCCCCCACCGCCAATGCCTGTTGCCCTCTGTGTGTGGGGGCAATTGGCGGGGTGATCGGGGCCCCACTCACTTGCACCTTCCTTGGCCTGGTGCCACCTGTGTCCGCCACTACCCACCCCTGATTCCCAGTTCCCCATAAGGCGGTTGGAGCCTGCCAGCCTAGGGAAGGGACTGAGAGGTTGGCTGGCAGGTCCTGATTGGGTGAGTGAGGCCTGCGAGCTGGGGGAAGCTCCTGCATTGAGGTCTGCCCCCTGGTGGTCATTGTGCACCATAGTGACCGGTCATTCCACTAACTGGTCAATTTGCATATTATGCTTTTATATATATAGATTCTCAAACTACTTTCTGAGTTCTTTCTTCAAGGGCCCAGCTGTATTTTCAGGTAAAGAGTTCTGTTTCTGAAAACTGGCAAGTGTTTGTGACCTTTATTGAGGGGAGGGGAGCAGCTACCTGATTTTCTAACCTTTATTTATTTTTCTGAAGCTGAGTAGTGTTCTAATTGTCTGGCCACTTTTTTGCCCCAAGGGGCACTAGTTCTGTTAACCGCCTCCATAATTCTATGTAGACAAATCCTCCTTGTCTGCAATTTAAACCTATTGCTCACTATGAAAATTTATTCTGCATGTCTTCTGAAACTTAACCATTGTATCTTGTCTTTATTGTCTTGGAGGTTCTGTTATTCCCATTCTTATCAGCTAGTCTAATTCCCCACTGAGGAAGGAGAGTCAACGCTGACCTTTGAGTTTTGCTAGTGCTCTTCTCACCAGCATATTCCTTAAAGTCTCAGTGAATGTTGCATCATAGGCCAGTCCATGGACATAATTCTGTGGTGTGTCTTCCTTTGAGCCTTTTAATCCTTTCCTAAATTACCACATTTTGAAATTTTGGCATTTAAACTCCACATAGAATGGGGCAGCCCTTTGTCCATGCTTCTCATAATTTTCTTGGGGTCCTTGCCAGGCCTTTAAATCCTGTTACTTGGAATATTGCCCCCAATTCATTAATCTTCCTTAACCCAATTTTATGTGCCAACTCCATTGATAAAGCATAATTAAAATCTAGTCTGTACATGCTCCCTCAATTCCTGTGATACATGCTATTTAGGACCTGTAGCTCCATTGATGTATAGTGCTATCCCTCCTTTATCAGGCCCAGCATGTCCCCATCTGTGCTATGATACAACTATTAGGTATAGGTCAAGTAGCCAGAGGCAGAGGTAATGGGAGATCTAAGGGGATACATGTCTTGTAGTGGAGAGTTCTCTATATTGTCTTCAGCTGTATTGGAGAGGTAGCTCTTAATAAGGAGGCTCAAAATGAGCAGAGAATCCAGGTATTTCAATATGTGGTGAGGAATCCCCCTAGATGTCTTTCTAATAAATTCCAGGGCCCCTATTTATCCTATTTGGGTCACTAACAATGCCAAAATAGACAATGCCTTGGTTGCACGCCCACCCTTCTTGGGAGTTCACACTCACTAACTATTAAGTCCTTGTCCTAGTCATCAGCTTTCTCTGTCTTTCAGCTACAGAAGATAAAAGCCTCTTTGTAGTCTGCCAGGGAAATCTTTTGACTTTCAATTGTCTATTAAAGGGTAGCAGCTTTTTGCTTTCTTTTTCTTGGATATCAATGGTGTTATCCATTCAATCCCATTGTCCTCATAGTTATTATTTTATTGTGTTTCTCAAGCATCTGATAAATAGCACCAAATAATACAGATCCTCCTATCTGTTTGCTATCACAGTGTACCACTGGTGAGGATTTTAAGAATTGGAAGTCATGCCAGGGGCTTTCTGAAGTTTACCTAATACTATTGACAGGGTCCTTATTTCCAAGCAGATAAGAAGTAATAATTTTCCAAAACCTCATCTCATAGCTGACTTTCTCAGACCCTTCTGGTAACAGCTGTTGTAGTTGTGGTGTCCACAAGGAAAGGACAAGATGGCATTTGCTATGCCCGCTATTATTAGGTATCAACATCTGTGTAAAGGATGGGACAGAAGCATTGAGTAGATTGAAAGGTCCTACAGTACTGTTGGCCCAACAAGCCTCAGCCATCAACATAGAGCAACATACACGATCCATCAAGTATCGTACATTACACCAAATGGTCAGGCCTTTATAGCAACAGCTTAATGAGTCATTGTATAAAGGCCACACTCAGAAGAGTATGTCCTTGGGTGAAGCAGGTCTCTGTGTTGAAGACAAACCTTGAGGGTGGTATTAGCTAGTAACTACTTGCTTACAGTTGGACAGCAATTACTTTCATTAAGGCAGCTTTCTGTATCTACCACACTACACATAAATCATTCAACAAATACTTCTCAAGTATGTACTGGGTATCATTTAGTGTACTAGGTGACAAAATGGAGGAAGAAAACAGATGTAGGTCCCACTTCCAGCTACCTTAAAAGTTAATGTGGGAGATTGATAGGCAAACCAGTGCTTATAGCAGGATCTAAAGAGATATGCCTTGGTAGTAATGAGTTCTGTTTCTGAAAACTGGTAGTGTGGTAATATCAAGAGTGGCAATCTCACTCAAACCATGAAGATCAGGGGGAAGTTTCTTGAAAATGGAGTCTTTGAAATAAATATTGAAGTAGGTATGAATGTAGACAGGAAGTGGTAGAACATTCAAAGGAATGTGAAATCTTTGGAAGTGGAAATGAATCTGGTCTGTTTGAGAAAATATGTTTGCACAATTGAAGCATAATAAAACAATGAGAAAGCGGTAGAAGGGAAAACAAAAAGGAGTCAGGGTTTGGATAATAGAGGAGTATGCATGGCATGAGAAGGAGCACAGCCTATGGGCACTGCAGAGCCACAGAAAAGTTATATTCTGTGGAGTGCAATGATCAGAATTATACTTTAGGATATTTACTCTGGCAACAATATTTGGAATGAAATGTGGTAAAATGAGCCAAGGTAGAAGTCAGTTAGATAAGTGAGAGAAAATGGAATTTTCAAACAATGGTTTCTTTTACTACACAGTATAATTGTGTGTTAGTTTTGACTTTAATATTAAATAGCATATAATATGGGACATCTGCATATCCCTAAAATAACTAATGCCTCAGGAAATGGTTGCTACAAATGCTAACCCCAGGTAGCTAATAACATCATCACTATGAGTGAATAAAGATGAGAGGGGAAGGGAGTTGATTTAGCTCAATTCACAGTGTCAGACTGTGCCCCATGCCCCCTGTACCTGAGTTGTTTCGTAAATATTCCCCATGACTAGAAGACTCCATCGGGAAGCTCCTTTTTGTCCCGTTTAGGTCAAGAGCATTTTGTATCCCTAGTCATCCAGATTATTTTGAAATTAGTTCAAAATATTCTTCTTCTTCATTCTTTTTAAACCATTCTCATGATTTCACGTACTCTTTCTGGAATATCAAAAGATTTATTTTTTTAGCCAAGTGTTCAACTAAGAAACACTGATTTTCACCAATAAGGCATGCCCGTTGTGTTCACTGCTTGTGGAATCATATGCTGTCTTATCTTTGCCTATCTTGAGTCATCCCCACTCTGTCCTTGTGCCCTGCTTGTGTTAAGTTAATGCTGGGACCCAAGAGCCTCTTTACTAGTAGAGGTCACCAGATGAAAGGACCCTTTGGAGAAATGGTTTAAAGGCTCTGTATGCTATATTTTAAGCAGATGCTTGATTGAAAATGATTCTTTTTCTAAGTACAGAAGGTTAAAGATGTCAAGTTTTTTCTAGTTTATTGCTATATATCTATATATCTATATATCTATATATCTTCAATATTCTGTACATTATTTTTCTCAACAATTAGTACATTAATCATGCAATATCCTTGGTAGGAAACTATGGGTTTTTAAGTGTCTATAAGACAATTGGATTTGAGCTGCACTCCATAACTTTTTACATTAGAGAACATAAAGAATATATTCTCTAGTCTACTTTGTATTTTGTGTGACATCATGGCTCTATACAAATTATTGGAAATGATCTATGCCAATTCCTAGTTGGACATTTCAGGGGAGTACATGTGTCTCCTTCATGTTGCTTTTCTGCTTGTACCATCTGGATGCAGAAACTACAGAGCTTCCAAAGATGTCAGCGCTCCCAGGTGGAAAGAGCCTAAACCTCTACATGATAGTTTGGAGGAGAGCTGTCCTGCTGTCCTAAATTCCCAGCTGGGCATGTCATATGAACAAGAAATAAAATTCTGGAGCTTTAATCCACTGAGGCTTTTTGGGGCTATTCATTGTTTTGCCTTAGCTCACCAAAATAATGTTCAAGCATACTTTTGGTTAGAACATACTTTTGTAACATATCATTCCCATCTTGCCACTTAAAATTTCAGTGCTCCAGGAGTAAAGTCTGACTTTACTTTTAGCCTGATCACCAAAGGCCTACATAAACTAGTTTCAGCCCTCTTTCCAATATCATCTTTCACCACGGCTCCCTCCTAAAACTCACTTATTTTCTATTCCCTGGAAATGCCAGGGTCCTACAAGCTTCTTTGCTCTTGGTACACATTGTTCTTCTGAATAAAGGGTTCTGCTTAGGAAATGCCCATTTCTCTTTTAAGACCCTCTTGAAATGTGATTGGTTCATTGATGTCTCAATTCAGCATTAGTTACTCTTTGGTGGGTGCTTCTAAGCCCTACATATGTGTCATTACTACAACACTGAGAACATCACTTATCTATATAGCTTTTTATTCCATGTAATGAATTGCTTAAGAACGGGGACCGTTCCATATTCACCTCTATTTCCAATTCATATTGAAAAGATAAATTAACAGGGCCTATTTAAATGAATAGATGACCTACAGATTAATCATTTAAATGCTTTTAATGTGAGTACTTAATTTGATTGACTGGAAATTACTTATATTTGAATTTCACCTCTGTAAGCCCATTATAGGTTGTCTCCTTAGGGAGTAGCAAATAAGTTTCTATTCTGAAATTTTTATTTTCTATTCTACTCAACTTTGAAATATGATTTTCCTTTAGTATTTAAAAAATTCTTTACAGGTAACCCCAAACCCTCCAGCTTCTTAACATAGATTTAGTTAAAATTGGCTCAGCCCTTGCTCTTCATATGATAGAAGACACAGCAGTCATCTCAGTATCTCTAGGGGATACTCCAGGCTGTGAACACGCAAGATAGTGTTTTTTATAAGAATTTTTGTCTCAGAGATTCTAAGATCCTAATGTTCACTTTCCTTCTTACCTCAGATATCTTCTGTCTTTTTTCTGTATCATGAGAACCTGATGGATGCCTCTCTGAACCCTTTGCTCCTCATAAAGGTGACTCAAGTCAAAGCTGGCTTTGAAGATTTCTAAACTTGAAGGATATGATATTGCTGCATAAAATTCAATGAGAGTATTGAACACACTGTTTTAATAGTTTTCTAATTATCCCTGCCCCTCGAATTAAATTTTGTCACTTTTTCTATAAAGGTTTCAGCGTCCCAACATATTCTTGGACTGTGCCCTTCCTCTTTTCTCTTTTTCTATCTAGATATTCCACCCTAAGCCCCTAAATTCCAGCTTTTTATTTTTTTTCCATGAAAGTGGCATGCAGTGTTCCACAAAATATAATTAAAATTTTAGTTATTACCTTGTATTTCCCACCTATCATATTAGCATGAAGTCTGGTAGCTCTTAATTAAGATTCTTAACTCTCTAAAAGAATGGCTAAGAAGTCAGAGCTCTGTCAAACTAAAGGGTTGGTAGTTCAATTCATTTCTGAAGGTAGTCATGGAATAAATGAATATGTTCAATTTATGCCACTGCTGTTTCTTACATGGATTCAGTACTTAAGCTTAGCTCTAGGAAGTCAGTGAATGTTTTTTTTTTTTTTACTCTGAGTGATGTCAGGCTCAAATCCATTTAGAAGTTTAAAGGAAACCTATATTTGGGTTCTAAGAATATGTCACTATTTTTCTTTCACCATTGTTTCTCAAATCAGTTTATTGTGCCAGAGTGTCCAGTTATCTATAGATTTTTTAAAAAAATTCAAATTCTTTATTGTTTAAAGTGTCATGTATATCTGCTTTTCCCCCCATTGACCTCTCCCCAGCCACTCCCACCCCCCAGCACATCCCCCTACTGCCTGTGTCCATTGGTTTTGCTTATATGCATGCATACAAGTCCTTTGGTTGATCTCTTATCTCCCCCTCCAAACCTCCCCTGCCTTCCCTATGAGGTTTGACAGTCTGTTCGATGCTTCTGTGTCTCTGGATCTATTTTTGTTCATTATATTCCACAAATGAGTGAGACCATGTGATATTTATCTTTCTCCGACTGGCTTATTTCACTTAGCATAATGCTCTCCAGGTGCATTCATGCTGTTCCAAATGGTAAGATTTCTTTCTTTTTTATAGCAGCATAGTATTCCATTGTGTACCACTATTATTTAAGCCACTCATCTGCTGATGGACACTTAGGCTGTTTCCAAATCCTAGCAATTATAAATTGTGCTGCTGTGAACATAGGGGTGCATATATCCTTTCTGATTGCTGTTTCTGATTTCTTGGGATATATTCCTGAAGTGGGATTACTGGGTCAAATGGGAGTTCCATTTTAATTTTTTGAGGAAACTCCATACTGTTTTCCACAGTGGTTGCATCATTCTGCATTCCCACCAGCAGTGCACAAGGGTTCCTTTTTCTCCACATCCTCACCAGCACTTGTTGTTTGTCATTTTGTTGATGATATTCATTCTGACAGGTGTGAAATGGTATGGGTATATCTCATTGTCATTTTGATTTGCATCTCTGAGATGTTTAGTGACTTTGAGCATGTTTTCATATGTCTCTTGGGCTTCTGTATGTCCTCTTTCGAAAAGTGTCTATTTAGGTCCTTTGCCCATTTTTGATTGGATTGTTTATCTTCCTTTTGTTAAGTTGTATGAGTTCCCTATAAATTTTGGAGGTTAAGCTCTTATCAGACACTAGAGGCCTAGTGCATGAAATCATGAAATTTGTGCACAGGTACATCCCTAGGCCTGGCTGGTGATCGAAGCATGAGCATCTGGCATGGAAGGGCAGGTTCCAGCTGACCTCTGGGCCCTGGGCAGCACCTGGACCCCTAGGCCCCTGCGCACCCCTCTCCACCTGAGTCACGGCGCCTGAGTCCCCATCTGGAGATGCGGTGAGCACGGCTGGATGCCGTGGGCCAGGGCACAGCGTGGGCCTCTGGGCCACCCAGCAGCACCTCACAGAAGCCGGCGTGCAGCGTGCTCTCTCCTGGCCAGCCTCGCAGACCAGCTCCTGTGCAAACCCACGGGGAGCCTGACCTGCCCCTGCCCTCCCAGCAGCTGCAACCCGGCTCACCCAGAAGATGCAGTTTAGGTGTGGGGAGGGCTCCTCATGGGCGCCTGGCACCTGAGTGCGGGGGCTTCCCCGGTGCATGAGCCCTGGCATCCGGGGGTAGGGTAGCAAGGGGAGTGAGAGCGAGCTCAATGGACACCCTGCATTCTCACCTTACCTCCATCCCGTCACTCCTTCCCTTAGGTAGCCAGCAAGAGGTCACAGTGCATTGCCGACGTCCGCCATGTTCTGTGCCCCTCCTCCCCACCCCTCCCACCCCCTGGTGGTCATAATGAGTGGTGGAGCTCCTGGTCTCCCAGTTGAACTCCTGGTCAAAGGACTGCCTGAGGGGACAATTTGCATATTAGGCTTTTGTTATATAGGATAACATTGGCAAATATGTTCTCCCATGCAGTGGGCTCTCTTGTTGTTTTGTTGATGGTTTCTTTTGTGTGCAGAAGCTTTTTATTTTGATGTAGTCCCATTTGTTTATTTTCTTCTTAGTTTCCATTTTCCTGCGAGCTGTATCAGTAAAGATATTGCTAAGACATATGTTTGATATTTTGTTGCCTATGGATTCTTCTAATATTTTTATGATTTCCTGTCTAATGGTTAAGCCCTTTATCCATTTTGAGTTTTTGTGTGTGGTGTAAGTTGGTGGGTCTAGTTTCACTTTTTTTCATGTATCTGTCCAATTTTCCCAACACCATCTATTGAAGAGACTGTCTTGACTCCATTGTATGCTCTTGCCTCCTTTGTCAAATATTAATTGAGCATAGTGGTTTGGGTTGATATCTGGGTTCTCTATTCTATTCCATTAGTCTATATGTCTGTTTTTGTGCCAGTACCAGGCAGTTTGAGAACAGTGGCTTTGTAATATAGCTTGATATCTATAGATTTTGAGGGCTACATGGGACAGACCAAGTCAGAATCAGCTCTATTCCACATTGTTAACCATGGTTATGTGGTAAGTCAGTGGTCGGCAAACTCATTAGTCAACAGAGCCAAATATCAACAGTACAACAATTGAAATTTCTTTTGAGAGCCAAATTTTTTAAACTTAAACTTCTTCTAATGCCACTTCTTCAAAATAGACTCGCCCAGGCCGTGGTATTTTGTGGAAGAGCCACACTCAAGGGGCCAAAGAGCCGCATGTGGCTCGCGAGCCGCAGTTTGCCAAACACGGTGATAATTAAATGTGTTTTTTCCTAATGACCCCTTCTGCCACTTGACCTGTGCTATCTCTAGTATCTTAGAATATTTCAAGAGTAAATTTGTTTATTTTGTTTTCCTTCCCAAAACTTTCTGGCCTTGTTACACAGATTGCCCTATCTCCTTCCCAGTGACAGTGTTGGGTATTATTTCACAATTCTACACTCAGAGTAAGCTCTAACCAGTCTAATCAAGGATACAAACTTGGAGAAAAATACTTGACAAAGGAGGCAAGAACATACAATGTGATAAAGACAATCTATGCAATAAATGATGTTGGGGAAATTGGAAAGATATGTGCCTTAGAAATAAAACTAGACTACCTTATTATACCATACTCAAGAATAAACTCAAAATAGATTAAAGACTTAAATGTAAGGCTCAAAACCATAAAAATACTAGGATAAAATATAGGCAATAAAATCTTGGACATTTATTATAGCAATATTTTTTTCGGATATATCTCCTTCGGGAAAGGATGTAACAACAACACTAACAACAAATGAAACTACATCAAACTAAAAAGTTTTTCAACAGGAAAAGAAACCATCAACAAAATAAAAAGACAATCCACTAACTGGGAGAACGTATTCACTAATGATTTGATGATAAAGGGTTAATGTCTAAAATTTATAAAGAACTTAAACAATTCAAAACCAAAAAATCTCAAACAATCCAAATCAAAAATGGGCAAATAACCTGAGTAGAAACTTCTTCAAAGAAGACATACAGCTGGCCAATAAGTATTTGAAATGACTCTAGAGCCTGAAGTAGAATTTACTTAATTGTAACATAAGCCAGTTGTGTTGTAAATTGTAGTCTGAACCACAAAAAATGCCACTTTTATGTTCTTGATGATAAGGCCCTTTTTGCCTGTAACATTCTAAAATGAACAAATTTCAAGCTATATTAATTACCTACAAACTTTAATGATGTATGGGAAGATTTTTCAATAGATGTACTATACTCATGTACTAAATGCTGACCAGTGTTGTCACCTTTTAAAAGTCTTGAAAAAGGTTTCTGTGCTTATATGGTTTGCCAAGTATCTATAGTAATGAAAGGTTAATATGCTAATTAGACTGAACGTCATTCCGGATGTCATTCCGGACGTCCTTCCAGACAAAGCTGGGGCTGGAGCTAAGCCCAGGTCCCAGGTGCCTGCTGGTGGCTGGAGTGAAGCCTGGGTCCTGCGTGCCAGAGGGAAGCTGGTGCCGGCAGTTGAGGGAAGGAAGGCCTACTCTTGCATGCATTTCGTGCATCGGGCCTCTAGTCCTATTAATAAAACCCTAATATGCAAATTGACCAAATGGTAGAATGACCGGGTGCAACGACATGCACTGACCATTAGGGGGCAGATGCTCAACCCAGGAGATGCCCCCTGGTGGTCAGTGTGCTCCCACAGGGGGAGCGTCACTCAGCCAGAAGCTGGGCTCATGGCTGGTGAGCGCAGCCTAAGCTGTCAGTCGGACATCCCCCTATGGCTCCCGGACTGCAAGAGGGCACAAGTCTGGGTGAGGGACACCCCTGAGTGCACAATAATTGTGCACCAGGCCACTAGTGCCAATATAATGAACCACCCTTATTTTAAACATAGTCTAAGACTCCACTGATGAAATTTGATAATAAACCTTAGGATTATGAAAATAAATAAATCAATCAACAAATAACAAGTGCTGGTGAATATATGACAAAAGGAAACCCCTGTGCACTGTTGGTGGGAATGCAGATTGGTGCAGCCACTGTGGAAAAAACAGTATTGAGTTACCTCAAAAAATTAAAAATGGAACTGCCTTATGATCCAGTGATTCAACTTCTTGGAATTTATCTGAAGAAACCCGAAACACTAATTTGAAAGAATATATGCACCCCTATGTTTATTGCAGCATTATTTACAATAACCAAATTTGGAAGCAGCCCAAGTGCCCATTAGTAGTTGAGTAGATAAAAAAAACAAACAAAAAAAAAAGTGTGGTGCATTTACACAATAAAATATTATTTTACCACAATAGAGAAGGAAATCTCATGGGACAGCATGGATGGACCTGGAGAGTATTATGCTAAGTAAAATAAGCCAATCAGAGAAAAAGAAAGACCATATGATTTCACTTATATGTGGAATCTAATGAACAAAATAAGCAGACAAAATAAAAACAGACTCATAGATATCAAGGACAGACTGTCAGCTTTCAGAGGGGTGGAGGTTGAAGGGCTAAGTAAAAAAGATGAATGGATTAAGGACAAAAAATAACCTTTTGGACACAGACAACAGTATGATTACCAGAGGGAAATGGGGTGAGTGGAGGTAGAAGAGGGTAAAGGGTGACTAATGGCAAAGGAAGGAGACTTGACTTGGATGGTGAACACAGAATACAATATACAGATGATGTATTATAGAATTGTACTCTTGAAACCTATATAATTTTATTAACCAATGTCACTGCAATAAATTCAATTTCAAAAGAGTCTGTATTGTTAAAATTCTACTGATATGACCAGGACAGCTTTTTTCTCAAGTCCTTCTCACATTTCCATAGTACTGCTAAAACAAACAAACAACACAATATATGAAATACATATATAAATATATGGATCCCTTAACTCTGGGGTGGACTTCGTTCAATTTATTATTAGAAACTTTGGACACTTTCTTGAGAAAGCCTCAGTTACCATTCAGTCTTATTTTGTATTAGTTTCAGGTGTACAGCGTAATGGTTAGATCATCGTATACCTTACAAAATGGTATATTTCAAGTACCCACCTGGCACCATACACAGTTATTACAATATTATTAACTATATTGCCTATGCTGTATTCCATTACTGTTTTGTAACTAGCAATTTGTAGTTCTTAATCCCTTCACTTTTTTTACCCAGCCCCACATGTGCCTTCCCTCTGGCAACCATCAGTTTGTGTTTTTTTTTTAATTTATGAGCTTGATTCTGTTTAGTTTTTTAAATTTATTTTTTTGTTCCTATATTCCACATATAAGTGAAGTTTTATATCTATCTATCTATCTATCTATCTATCTATCTTATTGCACTTAGCATAATAACCTCTAAGTCTATCCATGTTATCCATCCATGCTATCCATGTTGTAAATGGTAAGATTTCATTCTTTCTTATGGTGGAGTAATATTCCATTATAGATATGTACAACATTTTTATCCACTTGGGTATTGATAGGCACTTGGTTGTTTCTACATCTTGGTTATTAGGAGTGTCTATAGAAAATATACTAAAACAACCCCAAATTCATCGTTCCCTTCCACCTTTTGTTCTGTTACTTCCTGGAGCAAAATCTCAAACTGAGGTACAGAGAATATGGCTAAAAAGAAGTTCATATTAGGCAATCTAATTTGGGTGATTTTTTCCAGATTTTCATCATTTACATTATATATAAGCTCATTAAAAACTACCCCAATAATTAATATCAATTGATTCTAATATCAGAGTCTAATTATGTGAGGAATATCCATATACTATAATTAACCTTATCTTAAAATACTTACCAACTATTTTTTAAGTGAGGTATAATTGACATACAGCACTATATTATTTAGGGGTGTGCAACATAATGATTCGATAAAATGATCACCACAATAAGTCTAGTTAACATACATAAGCATATGTAGTTACATTTTTTAAAAAATATATTTTTATTGATTTCAGAAAGGAAGGGAAAAGGAGATAGAAAGATCAATGATGAGAGAGAATCATTGATTGACTGCCTTCTATACGCCCCATACTTGGGATCGAGCCCGTAACCTGGGCATATGCCCTTGACCGGAATCGAACCTGGGACCCTTCAGTCCACAGGCTGATGCTCTATCCACTGAGCAAAACTGGTCAGGGCTATAGTTATATTTTTTCTTATAATGAGAAACGAACATTATTTTTAATAATGGAAGATACATGTCAATATACAGGGTGTCCCCCAAAGTGCATACACTTTAACAGCTGATAGCTCAATTTTGAAAATGAAATGTATTTAATAAACACTGCCTTAATGATTATTTAATTATTGTGTATGTAATTATTATTTAATTGTGGTCACCACAATAAGTCTAGTTAACATACATCACCATATGTAGTTACATTTTTTTTTCTTATAATGATATAAAAACTTTTAGTTTTAATGAGGGAAGATACATGTGAATATACAGGGTGTCCCCCCAAAATGTATATAGCATTAACAGCTGATAGCTCAATTTTGAAAATGAAATGTATTTAATAAACACTGCCTTTATAATTATTCAAAGTCTGTATGTAACTTTTTGGGAGATACCTTGTATAAAGCTTAGGATGAGCTCTAAATTTAATACATCATTGTCTTGTAAGGATTTTCTGGGCATAATAAATCACTTTTAAAAATTTTCCTAATGTCACAAAGTGGTATTATGTTTTCCTAAATTACAGCAAGCAAATATTTTGTCACTTCTAAATAAAGTTTACTTATTAGTCAGTCTGGGATCATGAGATACTCTCCAGTTCCTTACCTCCCCAGTCAGATTATTTATATTTTATGTGCTGTCACTAATAACAGCCACTTCTGCTATAAAAGTATCTATCAGCATATTATATTCTGAAGACAACATAAAATCCTACAATAGGGGTTTAAAGAGATGAAGAAGTCTATTTGTTTTGCACACAGAGTTATCCATGGTTAAGCAATTCAATATAACCAAGAACAAAGGCCTCTCCATCTCTGAACACTCATTCTAAGAATGTAGAGATTTTTTTTTTTAATGTTGGCCACATTATGATAACACTAGAGGCCCAGTGCATGAATTCATGCACGGGTGGGGTCTAGCCAGCCCGGTCCCAATCGGGGTTGATCAGGGCTGGGCCTGTCCAGAGAAGGAGATTGCAGGAGGTTGGCCAGCCGCTGGCCTGCCCCTTATTGGGGTGGGGGAGGGTGATCATGGGCGGGGCTTGCCAGGGGGAGGGGCTGCAGGCCGATCAGGGTGGTGGGGGCCAATCGGGGTGTGTGGCCGGCCTGGGGGAGGGGCTGCAGGAGGTTAGCTAGCCAGCCCTGCCCCCTATTGGGGTGGGGGGGGTGCGATCAGTGGTGGGGCAGCCAGGAGGAGGGGCTGTAGGAGGTTGGCTGCCCAGCCACGCTCCTATTGGGGTGGGGGAATGAGATGAGGGGCAGGCCAGCAGGTGGGAGGGCCTCTGGGCCTATCGTGATGGTGCGGGCTGATCAGGGGTAGGGCTGGCCAGGGGGAAGAGAGGGGACGTTTGGCCGGCAGGCCACACTCTTGACTGGGGTGGGAGAGTCTGACCAGTGACAGGCCGGCAGCGGGGAGGGGCCACAAGTTTGGCTGGCTGGCCCCACACCCTGATCGGGTGGTTCACTGGCCATAGTGGGCATCATGGCGACCAGTCATTACGGTTGTTATGGCCACTGGCTTTTTATATATATAGGTAGTGGAAACCACAACTTTGACACTTTTGTTTTGTTCCTGAGAGAAAGAAGAACATTGAGTAAAATGCATAGGGTGACTTGGTGGAGTGAATGGTAAAAATAAATGAATAAACACCTTTTACTTGTAAAGGATTCTGCTTCTATATCTGCTAATATATTATAAATCAAAATTGTGAGCCAAGGCTGGCCAATGATGGGGGAAATGCAGAGAAGGAGCTGTGAGTATTGTGAATGGGGATTTGTTTAGTTATCCTAGAGCATTTGCCTCGGGAGTGGAAGTGCACATTTTATAATTTTAGTAAAGAGAATAAATTCAAAGCAATATCCACAAAGTTAACAAAAATAAATTACAGGATTTTTAATTTTTAATACCTTATCCTTTAAGCACTGAAAGTTTTTTTAAAAAAATATTAAGAAGATAAATTTATGTATGTCCTGATAATTTAATGACACTTGCATCTGAGTTTATAAAAATCACATGGTATCAAGAAATGCTTATATCCCATGCCTGTCTGTGCATGTCACCAATAAATAGATTACACTTTTCAGAAAATAGCACAGCACTCTTTGTTCTATTGGTAAAAGATGGCAATTATGAGAAGTTGAAGTTATTTTCTGAGAAACAGACATTGAATTCAGAAGTTAGACACTAACGTATTTTTATTAAAACTGTAAGTGCATTGTGAAACTAATTTAGTGAATCTTAACTTGGACAATAACAAATGACTATACAACATGAGATACTTTTAAGAGAAAACTGAGATACTACTAATAATTGCACTTTGTCAACATACATAAGCTAATTTTTTTTTCTGGGAAAACTGCTATTTATGGTCACTCTAGTCATGACCAATATTTTGTGTATTTATTTATTTAAATATGTTTTATGTATTTTATATTTTTAATTTATTTTTATTTTACTTTTTCCATCACCATTTATCCACTCGATGCCCTCTTTCACCTCCACCCAATGTCCCCATCCTCCAGCAATCACAACACTGTTGTCCATGTTCATGAGTTCTCTCTCTCTTGCTCAATCTCTCTAACCCCCCAACCCCTGGACTAGAGTATGAACACTAGAGCAGGCAAAAGAAATTTTAGAATAGGAAAAGTGATCAGGATTTGAGGCCTAGCCCTGGGCTTCTATTTAACAGCCTTGGGAAGGTTAGACAAAATGTGACAGCAAAGTGACATAAAAGTAATGAATCAAAACAACATCAGTGTGGACACTCAGGGAAGATGGCACAATCTGGATGAGCAGCTTTAGCCCATTTAGAATCTCTGTAGGTAGGACACATTTCATTGGTAATTATTGGCTCACCAAAGGTAACTTACCTTTTCCCAGCTACTAAAGATACTGAGTAAAGTGGTGGGAGAAAAGTGATTGCACACACACTATAAGCAAGAGAAGTAAGAGAATACAATTTTAGTTATACTGTGTTGCCATAAATTAAAAAAAACCCTTTTCTACCAGACTTTTCTGAGACTTAATTTATTCCATCTCTGTTTTCCTTGGAGTAAAACACTAATATTGGGGCCCTGGCATAGCACCAAGGCATGTGTGTGGGTTGCACCATCTGATTGTCTCATAACCATGCCTGCCTGGGTTGAGCCATCCATCACCTGTCCTGGTCTTCAGCATTGATCAATCAAGACCAGTCTGTGTTTGACATCTCCTTTAGACACTGCTGTGTGCTTTTGAGGGAAATGAAATGATTCCACTTCTTACTTTACTGTTCTGAGTCATTAAATATCTGTTCTTGGACACACTGTGAAAAGAATGCAAAGCACAGGAACTCTAGGCTGTATTCACTGACATCTAACTTCTCAGTGATATCCGGTTAGTTCTTAACCCTTCTCTCATCCTGGGAAAACCTTTACTAGCTTTGAGAGATGGGAAGGAAAACTAAACCTTTCCCTCATAAAACCTCAAACATTTTGATTAAATAAAAGTGCCTTGTGATATTTTACTTTGGAGTCTGAAATCAGAAAAACTGCTTTGTTTCTTGGTACACTATCATATCACTCCTATTAAGTGGTGAAAGGAGGTTATTAAAAAAGGGGCTAAGAAGGAAAAGAGGTATCAATTTATATTTCAGAAATTATATGCATATATTTAGATTATACATATCTATGAAAGAAAATTACATATCAGGTACTATATATATTTTTAAAGCATATTTATGAAATGAAATAATATATATGTTATGTATGTATAAACATAAAATAAGGCTATAATATATAACTTATATTTCATTTTCTAATTTTAATTTTATCTTTTTCTATTAGAAATATAGACTAATTTATAACATATAGTATTCATTTAAAAAATACACTTTATTTTATAAATGCCCACTTATTCTTTTTTTCTTTATTCATTAAGGTATTACATATGTGTCCTTAGCCCACATTGCCCCGCCAACCCCCCCACTCATGCCCTCACACCCCTGGTGACTGTGTCATTGGTTAGACCCGTGGTCGGCAAACTGCGGCTCATGAGCCACATGCGGCTCTTTGGCCCCTTGAGTGTGGCTCTTCCACAAAATACCACGGCCTGGGCAAGTCTATTTTGAAGAAGTGGCCTTAGAAGAAGTTTAAGTTTAAAAAATTTGGCTCTCAAAAGAAATTTCAATCGTTGTACTGTTGATATTTGGCTCTGTTGACTAATGAGTTTGCCGACCACTGGGTTAGACTTATATGCATGCATGCAAGTCCTTTGGTTGATCTCTCCTCCTTACCCCCATCCTCCCCTACCTTCCCTCTGAGGTTTGACAGTCTGATCAATGCTTCTCTATCTCTGGATCTGTTTTTGCTCATCATTTTATGTTGTTCATTTTATTCCACAAATGAGTGAGATCATGTGATACTTATCTTTCTCTGACTGACTTATTTCGCTTAACATAATGCTCTCCAGTTCCATCAATGCTGTTGCAAATGGTAAGAATTCCTTCTTTTTTACCGCAGTGTAGTATTCAATTGTATAGATGTACCAGTTTTTTTAATCCACTCATCTGTTGATGGGCACTTAGGCTGTTTCCAAATCTTAGCTATGGTAAATTGTGCTGCTATGAACATAGGGGTGCATATATCCTTTCTGATTGGTGTTTCTAGTTTCTTGGGATATATTCCTAGAAATGGGATCAAAATCCCAGACATATGCTGAAGCAATATCTTCACTGATATAGCTCCTAGGGCAATGGAAACTAAAGAGAAAATAAACAAATGGGACTAAAACAAAATAAAAAGCTTCTGTACAGTGAAAGAAACCATCAACAAAACAACAAGAAAGCCCACTGCATGGGAGAACTAACGTATTTGCCAATGTTATCACCGATAAGGGTTTAATCTCCAACATTTATAGGGAACTCATACAACTTAACAAAAGGAAGATAAACAACTCAATCAAAAAATGGGCAACGGACCTAAATAGATACTTTTCAAAAGAGGACATAAGGAAGGCCAAAGAGACCTATGAAAACATGCTCAAAGTCACTAATCATTTGAGAGATCCAAATCAAAATGACAATGCGGTACCATCTCACACCTGTCAGAATGGCTATCATCAGCAAATCAACAAATGACAAGTGCTGGTGAGGATGCAGAGAAAAAGGAACCCTCGTGCTCTACTGGTGGGAATGCAGACTGGTGCAGCCACTATGGAGAACATTATGGAGTTGCTCACTTTATTCTTAATGAAAGTATATTCTTAATACATATTTGTTAAATCAATAAATGCAGAATGATGGACTTTTGGTTGAGTTTCAGGTTCTGGGGTACTTTTTATTTTTATTTGTTTTTTAAACCTTACCTGAGGACATTTTTTAATTGATTTGAGAGAGAGAGAGAGAGAGAGAGAGAGAGAGAGAGATCAATTGATTGTCTCCTGTGCATATCCTAACTGGCGATCAAACCCACAACCTGACCAGAATCAAACCCGGGACCCTTTGTTGTACAAGCTGATGCTCCAACCAACTGAGCCACACTGGCCAGGGCTCAAGTTCTGTTTTAACATTTCCTCTTTTAACACCACTCCAAAATAATTGACATAAATTGGGGTTAGGGACTTCATTTTTAATTTTCTCTTCACCTTATGATGAAGAGCAGTTTGGATCATAACAGATTCCTCATTAAATAATTGCTATGTTCTTGTTTCAATTATTCAAATATTTTATTAAATATTTTTATAAGCTATTATGTAATGTGTTGGTAATTAAAAATTAAAAAGAATTAGATTATATTTATGTAAAAAAATTTAGAATTGGTTTTGGAAGGTTAGTCAGAAATAATTACATCATGGCACACTATATGACAACGGAGGTTGTAAGAAGTCCACAATCTCAGGGTTGCATTCTCTCTCCAAATTGATTCCCCTGAATTGCAACTGTTTTCAGTGGCCTGCTATTTGGTGCTTACTCCCATCATACCTACACAGAATACCACTGTATGATAGATATAGACCATGTAATTGTTTAATCTGGGTTTTAATTTTATGCATGGCTTCTTAAAGACAGTTCTGTTACATTTCATTTTCTGGCCAGAAGTTTTGCAGCTGTATTAAAGCTGCCAAATGAGGTGCCTAATTCCCAATATTTAGATTTTATAGTGTAACCTATATGTGCCAAGTTCATCTCCAGCTGTAGTACATGATCTACCTTGTCCTGAAACTTCTTTCTTGTTAGTGGTTGAAAGTGGTGGTAGTGGTAGCATGGGTTGGGGATTAATCAATACAAAAAAAACAAAAGGCAAAATAAAGTAATAGATTTTATTTTAATTCTTCTATTGTGTCATCAAGGAGATATAGAAGATAATAGAATAGAGACATCTTACTGCCTAAAAGTGCAGGTGAAGTGGGTGACAACATGAATAAAAGGAATTTATTATCCTAGATGTATGTCTGATAGGAAAATGTCAGCTGTCATATAGAAGTCATTTAAAATACCTCCCATCCTAATCGAAAACTGCAAAATGCTTTAGAGCAAACAATGAAGGGATGGCTATCTTGTATTGTCAGGAAAGATTTCTCAGAACTAGGTTTTAAAGAATAAACAGCAATTCACAATTTTTAAGCTTGGAAAAGCTTGTGCATGTAAAGACACGACACAGAAAAACAAATACATGGAATTATTGGTTGATTCTGAATGGATGACATGGTGAATGGCTAAGGGAGAAGAGAAGAAAGATGGTAGGAAATCAATCCAAATAGTAGACTGGCTACAGATTGTGAACATTGTGTCCGGTGTTCAAGTTTTACAATTTGATTTTAGCCATAGCGGTAAGAACTCAGTAACAGTTAAGGCTATTTTTTCTAATTTCAGTGGAAACAACATAGAAAGAGTTTTTCAAATTATAAATTTGAGATCCTTTGCAAATACTTATAATTTAAACCCTGGCTATGTTTTGAGAATAACTACTATTTAAATCACTGTTACTATTACTGATTACTATTCTATCACAAGCTGTTAGAATTTGTTTCAAGATGAGCCTTCAGGGTTCATGTTCATTCTTTAAGAGCTATGTACATCTATGAAAAATCTTAAGGTTATAGAATATTAACCTATATCATTATCAGTAAGATTCTCTTTTACATTTCAGATCCTTTTTTAGTATATGCATCCTTTAAGGACACAAGTAAATAAACTTGCTTTCCCCCTGCTGTGTGACCTATAGTACATTTTTTTGTAATTGTTTAATTTGCAGCAAATGTGAGATAAATTGATTAAAGATAGATGTGTGATCAGTCTATATAGTTTTATTATAGCTCTATTTAACTTACCCATGTTTCATTACACATTCTAACACCTAGCAGAATTTCAGTGCTATAGTATTAACTGTTCTTGACTCCTCTTAACAAGGTATTTTATATCAAACTAGAGTCCTGGTGCACAAAATTTGTGCATGGGGGGTGTCCCTCAGCCTGGCCTGCACTCTCTCCAATCTGGGACCCCTCAGGGAATGTCCGACTGCCGGTTTTGGAACAATCATAAAGGAATATAGTGATCCCGCAGGGATCGGGCCTAAACCGGCAGTTGGACATCCCTCTCACAATCCGGGACCACTGGCTCCTAACCGCTCGCCTGCCTGCCTACCTGATTGCCCCTAACTGCTCCCCGGCCAGCCTGATCGCCCCCAACTGCCCTCCCCTACTGGCCTGATCAACTGCCTTCCCCTGCCGGCCTGATTGCCCCCAACTGCCCTCCCCTGCCAGTCTGATCTTGCCCCTAACTGCTTGCTCCCTCATGCTGGCCTGATCTTATCCCTAACTAATTGCTCCCTTGCTGGCCTGATCACCCCTACCCACCTCGGCCTTGGCCCCCGCCACCGGGGCTTTATCCAGAAGGAAGTTGGAAGTCCAGAAGATGTCTGTTTGACCTGGTCTAATTAGCATATTACCCTTTTATTAGTATAGATTGCTTACAGGATTTAACCATGAACTATGTTGCTAACAGAAAACTGAGTTGTCATGGGATCTAAATGTCAGTCATTTTCTGGTTTTCAAATTGAGTCCCAAAGATTGCAATGATGATGTCATTGTGACTTTTATCCAGGCGAGTGGTTAACACTAAATATATAACTAATGCTATTGTAGAGTTGAACAAGGGGAATGCATTAATGAAAGTCTTCAGAGGACAGCAGTCACACTTCTACTACCTTCCCTACCGTGATGACATTACTGAAAATAGCCTGTCAAAAATAAGACAAAAGAGTTGGGAAATTTTATGGTGAATTAAACGAAGAAATAACTGTTTTCTCCATCTAGAGAATTGCCTGATAAATGTTTTGCAGAATTTAAGTCATTCCAAAATTCATTTCAAAGAACTGACTGCAAATGGCAGTCCCTGAATGTGTTTTTCTTTCTTCTTTTCTCCTTGTCATTGCCAACTCAAAGCATTAAGAAAATCTAACACCGAAAGGAATACTCCTGTGAGATGTGGAAATAATTATATGTTCTGCTTGAACTGATAGGCAGAGAAGCATTCGGTCTCAGATTCTGCAAAGCATGTCAATTTCGAGTTTGCATGTTTTCTGTTTCTACTACCCACCATTTGGAGAAGCAGTGATTGGAAAACAAAAGCATTATCCCTACAGCAAGGAACCAAGAAAATTGAATAGATGACATACTTTTCCACTTTTAGTGTGAAATAAATGAAAAGTGATGTTATTTCTCGCTGTAGGTTTTGAGCAGATAATAGAAAGAGTTTTGCAAATCCGAACCTCTTCAATAATGTTCTATAATAGGTGTTGTGGCTTAGAGTATTAAGGGTCCTGGCTGGTTATCTCAGTTGGTTAAAGCATCTTCCAGATACACCATGGTTGTGGGTTCAATCCCCAGTCAGGCACATACAAACATCAATCAATGAATGAATAAGTAAGTGAAATAAGAAATTGATGTTTCTCTCTATTTCTCTAAAAGCCAACAAAAATTTAAAAAAAAAGTAGGGTATTAAAAATAAATGTTTATAGTCAATATGATTTAGAAAAATTGTTTCTAGATTGGAATTGATGAAATCAATGTATGTAGCTTTTCAGTAACTTTTACTTTTTTATTGAATGTATTGTTGTGACATTGCTTAATAAAATTATATAGGTTTCAAGAGTACAATTCTATAAATCATCATCTGTATATTGTATCATGTGTTCACCACCCAAAGTCAAATCTCTTTCCATAACCATTTACCCTTTACCCTCATCTACCTGTCCCTACTACCCCAACACCCTCAGATAAAAAACAAAAAACAGATCCAGAGACAGAGAAGTATCGATCAGACCTTCAAACCTCAGAGGGAAGGTAGGGGAGGGTGGGAGTAAGGGTGAGAGATCAACCAAAGGACTTGCATGCATGCATATAAGCCTAACCAATGGACACAGACACCAGAGGTGTGAGGGTATGAGTGGGGGGGTAGGAGGGCAATGGGGGATAAGGACACATATGTAATACCTTAATCAATAAAGAAATAATAATAATAATAGTAATAATAATAATAATAAAAATGATGATGGGCACTTCTAAGATTTTATACACCTGTTTAATCAAACTTTTCCTTGCTCTAGTTTAAATTAAGTCAGCTAGGATGAATTACAGATATACAAATAAACTGTTGTGTAATATTAAGGTATGATAGACAGGAAAGTATGACATAGCACTTAACTTCAATGCAGTTGGAATCAAAGCAAAGATTACATGGGAGGGAGGGAAGGAACCACGTTTTTTGAGTTGGAAACTTGGAGTTCAAGATCTAATAATGACATTTAGGTGTAAATTTGTAAAGGTATTCTATTATTTATGCATGAGAATTTTTTTCTCATTTTTCAAATGAAGGCCTTTACTAAATATATTGTGACAAGATTAAAGAAGACAGAGAAAATAAAAAATAGACCACTATGATATTATACATATTAACACATATCTTTTGACTCTATGCTAATCATACAGCCTTTCTAAAAGGGATAGAAATATTGTACAAATGTTTAATTTAATTTAATGTACTCTGAGGTTTGATAGTCTGATCGATGTTTCTCTGTCTCTGGATCTGTTTTTGTATATCAGTTTATGCTGTTCATTATATTCCACAAATGAGTGAGATCATGTGATATTTATCTTTCTGTGACTGACTTATTTCGCTTAGCATAATGCTCTCCAGTTCCATACAGAGATTTGTGTCCCCTACAGAGAAATATGACTTTACTAGAGGCCCGGTGCACGAAATTCATGCACGGGGGGGGGGGGGGGGGCGTTGTCCCTCAGCCCAGCCTGTACCCTCTCCAATCTGGGACCCCTCGAGGGATGTCCGACTGCCAGTAGGATCAGGCCTAAACGGGCAGTTGGACATCCCTCTCACAATCCAGGACTGCTGGCTCCCAACTGCTTGCCTTCCTGATTGCCCCTAACCACTTCTGCCTGCCAGCCTGCTCACCCCCTAACCACTCCCCTGCCAGCCTGATTGATGCCTAACTGCTCGCCTGCCAGCCTGTTTGCCCCTAATTTCCCTCCCCTGCAGGCCTGGTCCCCCCAACTGCCCTCCCCTGCTGGTCTGATTGCCCACAACTGCCCTCCCTTGCAGGTCTGGTCTCTCCCAACTTCCCTTTCCTGCTGGCCATCTTGTTGCGGCCATCTTGTGTCCACATGGGGGCAGGATCTTTGACCACATGGGGCAGCCATCTTGTGTGTTGGAGTGATGGTCAATCTGCATGTTACTCTTTTATTATATAGGATAGAGGCCTGGTGCACTGGTGGGGCCAGCTGGTTTGCCCTGAAGGGTGTCCTGGATCAAGGTAGGGGTTCCCTTGGGGCATGGGGCGGCCTGGGCGAGGGGCCTGTGGTTTTTTGCAGGCCGCCCCCCGACCCGACGACCCAAGTGGGAGCCCTGGTATCTGGGGTCTATTTATCTTTTACAATTGAAACTTTGTAGCCTTGAGTGGAGCCAAGCCTTCTGCTAGCTCCATGGCCGCAGCCATTTTTGTTGGAATATATTTATCTTCTATAATTGAAACTTTGTAGACTTGAGTGGAGGCCTGGGCCCACCAGGGTGTGCGGAAATCTTGGCTTCCTCCATTGCCGGGGCAACTCAAGCCTCCTGCTCTCTCCAGCTCTGTGGCTGCTGCCATTTTTGTTGGGATGTATTTATCTTTTATAATTGAAACTTTGTAGCCTTGAGTGGAGGCCTGGGCCCGCCAGGGTGTGTGGAAAGCTTGGCTTCCTCCATTGCTGGGGAAACCCAAGCCTCCTGCTCACTCAGTGGCCACAGCCATCTTGGTTGGGGTTAATTTGCATACTCACTCCTAATTGGCTGGTGGGCATGGCTTGTGGGTATAGCAGAGTGATGGTTAATTTGCATATTACTTTTTTATTAGATAGGATTGTATTTAGATGTTTCTTATTCACCTTCCCAATATTTATTGTTTGCTATTTTATGAAATAAGAGGAAAATATCAATGTTTCCCTGGTGATACTTTTCTGGGCCTCTATACCATTTAAAAAAATTTTTTTTTCATGCAACGTATCCTACTAGAACTTTTAGAATCAAATATCTTTATTATTGCTTTCGTTACTTTTCCTGTAACAGTTCCAATAAAGTTTCAAATATTATTCATTCTTAATATTTTGCCTTCTTTCTTTAATCAAAGTATGTTTTTAAAACATATATTCTAGGCTTACCTTCCATTTTTATTTTATTCTGAAAGTCTTATAATATTTTCTTTATTTCCATTTACTTATGATTCTTTAGCACCTTAAAAAAAATAGCCATCTCTTTTCTTGCTAAGGATTAAGTTTGTAAGTAAGGTTGAAACCTGGTCCATGACACTCTAAAAATCAACCTGAAAAATTCTCATCATATGAGAGAGCAAAGTAAACACTACTGTAATCCTCATTTGGTCATTGGGAAGCAAAAGTTTGAGAAAAAAATGAGTCCTTGAAATGGTCTCCCTCTGCATTTCATTGAAGGCTTAAGAAAACTTGATATGTTTCTGCTATTGACTCAGACCTGTAGTCTCCATGACCTCTTTATCTGACAAAAAGTTCTTCAAATATCATATACCAGGCAGGTTTTTCCCTTTTAAAAATACTGAAGAAGGTGTTGGAAATATTCCCTTGCAGAAAGAAAAAAAAAGTGGAATATTGTTATGGAAGAGTCCAAAGTTCCTTCACTACTTATCATTGGTAAGTTTAGAATGAGATTTTCAAGGGCATACTCCATTGTATTCTAATCAAGATATAAGGTTGCCATTTTAGGGGGAAGATCAGATGTGCGTGCATAAAATAAAATGAAACATTTCTAAAATTATTTCCAAATGATGTAAATCCTTGCTTGTTAAAATCAGTGTAAATAATGCAGGTCTGAATTCATATTTCTAAGCAAAATGAAGATACCTTTTAAAAAATGATACATTTGTAAATTGGCCATTTAAAGTGTCGCTGAAAAATGTATAAATCAGTAAAGCAAGCTTAAACAATTATAGCATTATCTTTACTCTTAAATTATAACATATCAAAAAATAAAATTCATCAACCAAAGATCCTATGCAGATAAATTACTTCAAAACAAACCTTAGTAGTTTCAAATTACATTTCTTACCAAGTCTTATTAATTTCTGCACCCAAACTAGCTTCTTTTCCTTCAGAGTCATCCTTTTCCCTCTTGTCCTTCAGATTGGAAATGAATAGCCTTCTTTTTTTTTTTCCTTCAGCATTTTTATACTACTTTTCAAAATTGTATCTTGAGCATATGTCTCTCATTTATCCTTTCCTTTCCTAAGTGGTCTGCTATTATTCTCCCCAGGCCTCTCACTATCCCAGAGGCAAGTTCTGAGTGTGAACTAATATCTCCTCCACCCGACACCTAAGCCACCCGTCATATTACCTCCAGTCATGTCTTCTCAAGACACTGTTTTCCATATGCTTCTTCCCTCACTATGACCTGTTAATCTCTGGCTGTCTGGTGCACAGTATCAATTACACATTCTCATTCCTTTTTCCCCATAGCCTCATGCATGCTGTGTGTCCAGAACTATGCTAAGCAGGAGAGGATAAGACACAGCCCCTGTGATTTTCGATTTTACAGTCTAGTAGAGGAGGCAGCTACTGAACAAGTAATTACAAGGGCATTTGAGTTTTATAAAAGAAAACTAAAGCAAGCCACATGAACATTTAAAAGCTTCTTATTATTTTTATTTCACTTTACATAGTGTTTCTCCATCTATGCTTATACCCTTGTGAGCTTTCCTTTGCAATCAGGCCTGCTAATCTATTTAACATTCACAAAACACATCAAGCTATTTCGTACCTGTGTGTTACTCTCCACTCTTTTGCTATACCAAATTCATAAAAACCCAGGTGAGATTGCAGCCCAGATACAAGTGTCTTCTCTGGTTCCTGTGTATTCTCTGCATATTTCTATTAAGATACTTATCACATTATATGTAATTATAATTTGGTGTCTCTGTCTCTTCTCCTAGGTTGTTAGTGTTTTGAGAGCAGAATTACGTTTTACAAATGTTTATACCACTTTGGCATCTAGCATAATGCTTGTCATTTTATTAATCACTTAATAATGGTTGTCTTGGATTTCATTTAATTGTTTTCATAGAATAGTTGTTCTCTACTCTCTTCCAAGTAGATTGGCAGGTAATTAATTAAAAAGAATTACTGTAACTCATGCTTTTGCACCTTAGTGAGCATGGCGCGTGCCCATTTGTACCGTATTTCTCACCCACACTAAAATTGTTTACCTTGCCAAGCTCATTTTTGCCTTCATGGCCTTGTTCATACCATTAACTTCCTGTGTTATGTTTTTTGGTGCTTCTCAAACTGGTGTGCATGTCCCTTTACTTTTTGTAAATACAGAGTTCTTTATAATTATTGGATAAAGTAACAGAATAAATATAATGTAACATCTGACAGCATCAATTTCTCTCTAGCATTTAAAAAAGAATTTAACATGTAAATAATTTTGAATGTTTTTAAAACACTTGCAGATGTATAGTATAATATAAAATGTAAATACTTTCCGAGGTGAAACATAATGTTACTGGACTAAAAGGGTCCATTCACCTGCATGCATCAAAGCCCAATCAAGCACAAAAAGGAGTTTGGAGCAAAGAAAATAAAGATTTATTTAAGGAAACGGTGCCATACCTGTAGTCACTGGTGTGGTATTGTTCCTAGACAGGCTCCCAGATGGTTTTTAAGGGATGGGTTATATAGGGGAAACATCATTAATCATGGTGATTAAGGGAGTTAGGGTCGTGGTCTCTATTTATTGATTGGCATTAGGGTGGGGGGTAGGTAATCATTGTATCTGGTCCTGATGTACAACATGGTGTCACTCTGGTTTTGCAAGTTGTGGTCGGTGGGGTCATTCTGTTTTTCTTGCTCTCCAGTTAAAATACAACTGAGGCCTAGATTTTACTTTTACTTTGACTAAAACTTCGTATTTGTGGTCAACAGACCCAAGGCTTTGTTCCTAAGACTGTTTGATACTGACCAGAACCTAATTGTCCTGCATACAAGGAAGGGGATGGTGGGTGAATCAACTTGCAGATGAGGCCAGTTTGAATGAAAAGGACAGAAAAAAGTCATATTAAAGAAATGAAGTTACTACATGGTTTCAATGAGACTTCCATAAAATTTGAAACTCACAGGGAGCTATTTGAGATAATCTTTGATATGTCTACTCGATTTAGGTACCTTGCTAGAAGATACCTAGCAGCTCTGAAGTTTAGTGGAATGAATATAGACCTTGAAGGTATTCAGGTCTTTATAGAAATTAATGATCTATTTCTTACTAGACCTCAAAAATTAATTTACTTCTTTGAACTTTAGTTTCTTCAACCAATAAAATGGTTGAAGAGTAACTTCAGCAGGTTACTCTGGCCATTAAATGAGATGGTGATTATAAAGTGCCTGGTACATAGTAGGCATAGTATGACTGAGTCTCAACAAGTAATTTATAGAGAATACCAAAGTAACATATAAAGAAACAGAATATCCTGTCATCAATAACATATTATAATTATTTCTAAATTAGAAGTTTCATAACCAAAGGTTTTCTTTGGGCACAATATTAAAAAAAATAGTAAAGGAGAACCATGTGCCATAAGGAAATGTGCTGTGGAATAGTTCACATCTAGGTATAAGGTTAAACTCAGTTTTATTTTAACTAAAAGAACTACCATCTGGTCAGTGTCCAAGGTCTCTTAGAAATGAATTGGCGGTTTCAGTCCAATGCTTAAGGCACACAAATACCTATAATAGGATAAACCAGAGGCTACTTCCAGATTTAGTACTCTTGTCAAAAGCTCTAGTGGAAAGGCCAAGGTTCAAGTGGCACAGAACAAAACTCTTCTCACATTAAGTACTTGTCTCTTACGCAAGGCCTCTGAGGGCATTTCATTTTCTCAGAAAAGAGTATTGCAAATCATTCTACACTTCCTAGTACCACAGGAACAAACAGGAAAGCCAAGTGATCAAACTGATACACAAACTGAATAAAATTAGATGGCTCAGGCATGTGCTGTTTTGCTTCACTATTTCAGGCAAAAATTAATAATCAGCATAGTCTATCAACCTCCTCCTCAGGGAAAAAGAAATCTAGCTAGAATGCCAATGTAATTTATACAATATGTAAAAAAGGTAATTTTTTTTCTTAAAGAATTTTCCATATTAAGTCTTTTCATAAACAGTTAAAACAGAAACCTTTGTACTTTTAATTTATTAGTTTCTTAAATTACCTCTCTTGCCTTCGCTTATGAAATTAGCATGATCCAGCTGAAACTATAACCCTCCTATTGTTTTTATAGAATCTATGAAAATCATTGTCTTTATTGCTTGATAGGAGCAATTGTAAGAAAATCACTGGAAACAGCATCTTGCTATGAAATAAAATTGTTCTTTGAGTGTGTTCTTGAGCATCTATTGTATGTGGACACTTCACTGTGTACAACGATGGCACACACATGCACATTTAATGATGCAGATCATGAAGAAAGAGATAAAATCCTAGACCCAATACTGCAGAGGTAGATTCTTGATTGAACACTTTCCTGATTGTGTCATGACAGCAAATTCTAGGGTGTGAAGTGTGGCTCTGGGAGTTGTTTCTAGAAGCTGAGCAGACTTCTAATTCTTTCGTTTTTTGCCACCAGAGTTCTAAAATTCTATAAATCAATTTGACAATTCTATAATACATTATGATTTGTTATTCCCATGGGGAAACCTGGCCTAAATTTTGTTCTCTGCAACTGAATCCATCAGATATTGTTACGACTCCTTTGCAACAGTATATACTAACTAGTGCTCTGATATCTATGAAATCCACAGCACATTGAGGGACACATGTTGTCAATGTCTTCATTGATTTATAGCAATCTTTATATTTTACAACACTTATTGATGTATTTTAGTAATATGTATATTTATAGAAAATTGCCCAATGTTAGACAATTTTGAAATCCAGTATGTAGAGAATGGTGTTAATTCTGACCATCTGTGATGAAGTCCTACATGAGTAGTGTTGTCCTTTGTTTTCTCTCTTTATCTGAACATTCCCCATTCTATTGGTCAGTTAAATAAATTATCTCTTGGGATTATTGGTCAATTCTAATTTATTTTTGTTTTCTTTTTATTTATTTTTATCAAGTATCAATTATTTCAACCACATTCTTTTTTTCTAAAATTAATTTAATTATCTCTATCACTGTTTATCCCCTCTATGCCCTCTTCCACCTCCACCCCATAATCGCCATACTGTTGTCCATGTACGAGTACATGAGTTCTCTCTCTTTTTTTCTTCTTTTTTGCTTAATCCCTCCATGACCACCCCCTCTTTCCCCACCAGGGCTGTCTGCCTGCTCTCTATCTAGGTCTGTCTCTATTTTGCATGGTAGTTCATTTTGTTCATTAAATTCCATATGTGTGTGAAATCGTATGGTCCTTATTTTCCTCAGACTGGCTTATTTCACTTAGCATAATAATCTCTAGCTCTATCCACCCCGTCCCAAAGGGTAACGTTTTCTTTATTTTTACAGCAGAGTAGTATTCTCTTGTGTATATATACCACAGCTTTTTTATACACTCATCTACTGATGGATACTTGGATTGCTTCCAAATCTTGGCTATTGTAAATAACTCTACAATGAACATAGGGGGAAATATATTCTTTTGAATTAGTATTTCAGGTTTCTTCAGATAAATTCCCAGAAGTTGAATCACTGGGTCATAGGAAGTTCCATTTTTAATTTTTTTGAGGAAACTCCATACTGCTTTCCACAGTGGCTGCACCAGTCTGCATTTCTACCAATAGTGCAAAAGGGTTCTCTTTTCTCCACATCCTCACCAGCAGTTGTTTTTTGTTGATTTATTGATGATAGCCATTCTGACAGGTGTAAGATGATACCTCATTGTGGTTTTGATTTGCATTTCTCTGAGGATTAGTAACTAGAGCATCTTTTCATATGTCTCTTGCCTATTTGTGTGTCCTCTTTGGGCCAGTGTCTATTCATGTCTTTTGCCCAATTTTTAAAAAAAGTTTTATCTTTATTGTTGGAAGTATTAAAGATCTCCAATTTTTAAAAGAAGAATCTCTTACTCTTCGAGGCAGCATGGATGGACCTGGAGAGTATTATGCTAAGTGAAATAAGCTAATCAGAGAAAGACAAGTGTTACATGATCTCACTTATATATGGAATCTAATGAACAAAATAAACTGACGAACAAAATAAACCAGAGGCATGGAAGCATATAACAGACTGAGGAATATCAGAGGGAAGAGGGGGTAAGGGGTGGGGCGGGGGGGGGGGCAGAAATCAACCAAAGAACTTTTGCCCATTTTTTAATTGGATTGTTTGTTTTATTGATTTTTGGATATTAACCTCTTTTAAGATGTATCGTTGGCAAATATGTTTTCCCATTCAGTTGGTTGTCTTTTCATTTTTAAAAAATATATATTTTATTGATTTTTTTACAGAGAGGAAGGGAGAGGAATAGAGAGCCATGAACATTGATGAGAGAGAAAATCAATCAGCTGCCTCTTGCACACCCCCCACCAGGGATGTGCCTGCAACCAAGGTACATGCCCTTGACCGGAATCAAACCCGGGCCCCTTGAGTCCACAGTCTGACGCTCTATCCACTGAGCCAAACCGGCCAGGTCTGTCTTTTCATTTTGTTGATGGTTTATTTTGCTGTGCAAAAACTCTTTTGTTTAATGTAGTTCCATTTGTTTATTTTGTTCGGTTTTGTTTACCTTGCCAAGGAGATATATCAGAAAAAGACATTGCTATGAGAAATGTCCAATATATTGCTGCTTGTGTATTTTTCTAGTATTTTTATAGATTCAAGTCTAACATTTAAGTCTTTAATCTGTTTTGAATTTATACTTGTGTGCGGTGTAACAAGGTGGTCCAGTTTCATTTTTTGCACATATCTGTCCAACTTTCCAAACACCATTTATTGAATAGACTGTCTTTAGTCCATTGTATGTTTTTGCCTCCTTTGCAAAATTTCAAATTTACTTATTTCTTAATGCTTTAAATTTCTTGAATGTTTTGTTCAAAATTTTTAAAATTTATTTTTCAATTATGATTGATATACAATATTTTAGTAGTTTCAGGTGTACGAAATAGTGATTAAAGTGATCACCCTGATAAGTCTAGTACCCATATGACATCATACATAGTTATTATAATGTTATTGACTATATCCCCTGTTCTGTGCTTTACATCCCTATGACTATTTTAATAACTGGCAATTTGTACTTTTTAGTCTCTTTTACCTTTTTCAGTCATCCTCCCAAACCACCTACCATCTAGCAGCCACCAGTTTATTCTCTGTATCTGTTTTCATTTTGTCTGTTCACTTATTTTGTTTTTTAGACTTCACATGTAAGTGAAATCATATATATTTTGTCTTTCT
Source organism: Cnephaeus nilssonii (assembly GCF_951640355.1). Taxonomy (NCBI): domain Eukaryota; kingdom Metazoa; phylum Chordata; class Mammalia; order Chiroptera; family Vespertilionidae; genus Cnephaeus; species Cnephaeus nilssonii. Next base: position 53,895,269 of record NC_137085.1, on the reverse strand, counting down.
GTCTGGCTTATTTTACTTATAATAATACCCTAGGTCCATCCATGTTGCACAAATGGCAATATTTCATTCGTTTTAATGACTGACATTCCACAATATATACGTAGCACGCCTTTATCCATGTGTCCATTGATGAACACTTAGGTTGCTCCATATCTAGGCTATTGTAAATAATGCTGCAATAAACATAGAAGTGCATATATGTTTCCAAATTAGTTTTTTGGATTTCTTTAGTTAAATACCCAGAACTGGAATGGGTGGATCATATGTTAGTTCTAATTTTGTTTGAGGAACCTCCATACTGTTTTCCATAGTGGCTGCCCCAATTTACAGTCCTAACAATAGAGCACAAGGGTTCCCTTTTCTTTACATCCTTTCCAGCACTTATTATTTTTTATTTATTGATGTTCTGACAGGTGTGAAGTGATATCTCATTGTAGGTTTAATTTACAATTAATCTATGATAAAGGAGGCGAGAATTTAAAATGGGATAAGAATATATCTTCAACAAATGGCATTTGGAATACTGGACAGATACATGCAAAGAAATGAAACTAGATCACTATCTCACAACATATACAAAAATTATCTCAAAATTTATTAAAAACTTAAATGTAAACCTGAAAACATAAAATTTCCAGAAGAAAACATAGGCAGTAAACTCTTTGACATGGCTGTAAGCAATATTTTTGGATGTGTCTCCTCAGGCAAGGGAAACAAAAGAAAAAATAAACAAATGGGACTACATCAAACTAAAAATAAAAGTAAATAGAGAAGATGCAATTGGTAAGGTAGACATTTTCTAACTTTATTACTCATTTAACTCAGAAAAGCAAACAAATGACAAATGTTTATTCCATTTATTTTAATTGAAAGTCACTTGCTTTTCTTATATTTTTATAATTAGGAGTTTAGGAAAATATTTTAACTTTTACATGCCTAAAGTTTATCTCAAACAGTATTCCTTCATATTGTTGGTGTTATTGATTTGTGAAATGGAAGAAGAATCAGTACAATTTTAGTTTTTTGAAAAATTTTCAGAAATGTAAAAATAATCTTGCTGCTGTCATGTTTTATCATATATAAGTTGAAATTTGTCAGAATACATATTGAACTAAATATTTTCAGAAAATCTTTAGCTAAAATATCACTATATCATGTTGGTGAACAGCTACATACACACAAATATAAATGAATTATTCAAAATAATTATATATTTTAAAAGACTGATAATTAAGATTTGCATATAATAGTTTTAATTTTATCTTATCTATTGCTTTGCAATTAATGAATTCAACATCATATTAAATTTTGTTTTAAATTGCCTGCTAGTTACTCAAAACGAAGTGAGACAGAACACAAAATTTGCTCCTACAATTCAACCTTATTTTTCTTTCCTGCCCACTTCACAAAGGAGAGCCTAATCTTTTTAGAAATTCTGCACCTAATTGTCTGCATTGACAAAGTGTAACTGTCACCAAGGTAATTTATAAATATGCCTTTTGGGTGTTTTTTGACTTGAACTAAAGTAGTCATGTATTTATTATGAATTATTAAGCTGCAGCATTACCTAATTGTGATAAACAAATTATTAGTTTGTGGAATAGATTAATTTTAATTAAGACAGAGAAATGTAATTACTATCTATTAAATAGCATTTTTCTTTCCACTGTCATTTTTTTCATAAATATATTTTCTTGCTAAGGAAAAATCATGCAGCTACAAGATATGATAATTTAGCACTTGGGAACTGAGAAAATGTGTGCAATTTTATTTATAAGGACAACTTTTAGACAATTATTCATTACAATAAAAACATCAGATTAGAAAAGTAACTGATTTATGTACGATTATACTAATTATCTTTTATTTGATTTACTACATTATATTGACCGTACATCTAAGATGTAGCCTTCTAACTACCTGACCCTTTACTATAATAAAAACATAATTGGTACAGATGCTGATGACTGGACTAGTATAGAAACTAGCAGCTTTGTCAAATGAATGAATTATATGAATTGGAGTGAGGAAGTGATGGTTTCTGGAAAGATATAGGCAAGTGGAAGAATATACCGTGTTGATGGATTGGTAGAATTAACATCATTATAATGGCCATACTAACCAAAGCAATCTATAGATTCAATGCAATCCCTATTAAAATACCAATGGCATATTTCACAGACCTAGAACAAACTCTCCAAAAATTTATATGAAATAAAAAAAGACCCCAAGTAGCTGCAGCAATCTTGAGAAAGAAGAACAAGGTTGGAGGGATCACAACACCAGATATCAAGTTATACTACAAATCCACTGTACTCACAACAGTCTGGTACTGGCACAAGAACAGACATACAGACCAATGGAACAGAACAGAAACCCAGAAATTGACTCAAGCCATTATGCTCAATTACTATTTGACAAAAGAGGCAAGGCCATACAATGGAGTCAAGACAGTCTCTTCAATAAATGGTGTTGGGAAAATTGGACAGATACATGCAAAAAAAAAAAATGAAATGAGACCACCAACTTACACAAACACAAAAATAAACTCAAAATGGATAAAAGGCTTAAATGTAAGTCATGAAACCTAGAAGAAATCATTGGCAGCAAAATCTCAGACATCTCTCATAGCAGCGTGTTCACAGAAACATCTGTGAGGGCAATAGAAACTTAGGAGAAAATAAACAAATGGGACTATATCAACCTTTTCTTTGGGGACTGTCTTGCTGGGTTGTGGGAGGGATTAAGGGCAGAAACTGATCAGGTAGGAGTTTGGAGCCCTCAGTCTTCCTTTCTTCCATTCCTGAGTGTCCATCAAACCAGTATATTCTTTGATTAATTTCATCTATTGTGCTTGCATATAAGGATTTGTTTTATTTTTTTCCTACAATGATAAATTCAGTCCAAAATTTGAAAACTCTGAAACTAGTAGCATTAGTGATCCTTTATTGTTTTTGACTTTGCATACCTACAAATGCCTCTTACCTGTTAAAGGCATTCCTTTTCTGCTGTATTTTGTCTATACTAAGGGATTAGGTGACCTCCAGTGTGGAAACATGTATTTTCTTTTTAATATATTTTTACTGATTTCAGGGATCAATCCCACAACTGGGCATGTGCCCTGACTGGGAATCGAACCATGACCTCGAGGTTCATAGGTCAACACTCAACTACTGAGTTATGCCAGCTGGAAGGAAATATGCATTTTCAACCTTGCATCCTCAAAAGTTAGCCAAGAATGAGGCTCCAGTGGGTGTTAAATAAAGGGTTGGCAATTGAAAGCATTGATGAATGCATAAATATATTTCTATATAACTCTGTTACCCAAACTTCCCTCTATATTTCACTGGTGATAATTTAAATTAATCCATATTCTCAGTACAGAATAGGGGATATTTTCTTAGCCATCAGTTTTAAATATATCCCTCAAAACACTGACAACTACATACTAGAATTTATTGTAGGATACTTGTTAATTAACTTACTTAATACAAAGTATTAATTAAATACCAAATATAATTTCCCAAACAATTTATGTTGTATTCATCAATATACTTTGGCCTCTTTTCCTGAGAATATAATCAAATAATCCATGTTTCCTCACTTTCTTATGACTATCTAGATGAGTGTCTGAAATGTGTGAGTTTTGCCAAGGTTTTCATCATGCATTGGGGTACTTTCAGTACTAAAATTCAGGAATAATTAATGTTTTTATTAATGCATAAAGAGAAGTATATTGGATTATTTATAGCCCTGAACCTTTTTAGGGTTCTAACCTGTGTGACAGAATTTTGCATTTGTGCACTTCATGCTAAGTGGAGCAGGTATTATCGTACCATAGGGATTTCAACTTTCCCGGAGCTGTCAGAGCAGATAGGGTAATAGGCATAAATCACTTAGTAACCACCCTGTAGTGAGTTATATACAGATGATCAAAACAATTCAGAATAGATAATAGCAACTATCTGTAAGAGCTAAATTTACCTCCTTAAAAACAATGCTCAGGCATATGGTTATACTACAGAAATTCAGAGATTATTATTCCAAAGTACACCATCATGATGAGAAATAGACAAATAAATATTTGATCTCTACAGACTCACACACCCACTCTGATACTTTCAAATTTATCACCTTTTAAATTATTTGGTCTCCCCCTACACTATAAATTGAGGACTCCTAGGTCTTGGGATCTGTAGTCACATGAGGTGGGAAGGCACGTAAACCAGTCTGTTTTTATTATAAAGATATTTATTTGATTCTCTATTTTACTACGTTTCAGCTCTTACATTCAAATAAATGTGACAAAATTAATAAAATAATCTATACATCTCCATGACACATTTGCAGGCAGGGACATAGATTTAGAACTGTCCTTTTTTAAAAGAAATAGTGCATTAACAATGAGTTTTGGTGAATTATTTATTACTCATATAATTTTACCTCCATCTTGCCTCTCTCTGTTTACCTTTCACTCATCCTTCAAGTTTCTGCTCAATTTCTTCATTTCTCTGATAACATCCTCCACATGTTTATTTCAACTAATAAATCTCATTTTTTTAGATCAGTTATAGGTTCATAGAAAAATTGAGTGGAAAGTATAGAAAATCCCCGTATAGCTTTGTCTATATACATGCAAGTCTCCCCACTATCAATATCCTGGCACAACAGTGGTTCAATTGCTACAATCAGTGAATCTTTATTAGTGTATTATTTAATTCCAAAATGTTAATATGCTTTATATGCTTAGGTGTAGTGATTTTTTTTTCTTTTTTCCATTTATTCAGCATGGTGTTTTCTGAGCCCTAAGATCTGTGGTCTCATGTCTGACATTAATTTGAGGGAAATTGACAGTCATTTCTCCTTTAAATGTTGCTTCTACTTCTCTTTTTTCCTTCAGGTATTCTCATTATGCTGATGTTATACTTTATGTAGTTTTCCCAAAGTTCTTAAAATTTTTTTTTCTGCTTTTTTTTCCCAGTCTTTGTTTTTTCTCTGTTTTGTAGTCTTTGTGTGTGTGTGTGTGTGTGTGTGTGTGTGTGTGTGTGTGTGTGTGTGTGTGTTTTCCTTCTTTGAGAATACTGGCATATCCCCAAGCTCAGAGATTCTTTTCTCAGCAATGCCCAGGCTACTGATGAACTCATAAAAGGCATTCTTTATTACTGTTACAGTGCTTTTGATCTCTAGAGTTACTTTTTAAAATTTTTTTCTTAGAATTTCATTTTCTCTGTCTGCATTAGCCATCTATTCTTGCTTATTGAATGATTCTTTGTATTGATTTTTAGACAGAGAGGAAGGGAGAGGAAGAGAGAGAAATATTCATGGGAGAGCAAAACATCACTCTACTGCCTCCTGCATGCCCCCCACCAGGGATAGAATCTGCAACCTAGGCATGTACCCCAACCAGGAATGGAACCAGCAACCTTTGGTGCAAGTGATAAAGCCTAACCAACTGTGCCACTCCAGCCGGGGCTGTTTGCTTCTTCCATCAAGCGCTTATTTTATTAATTATAGTTTTTTTAATAACTATTCTGATTATTCCAACATTTCTGCCTTGTCTGACTCTGATTCTGACACTTATTCAGTCTCTTCAAGCTATGATTTTTTTCTATTTAGTATGCCTTGTAATTTTTTGTTGAAAGTTGGACGTAATGTATTGAGAAAATTGGTTTTGTTTCCATTTTCTTTGTGTCAAAATATTTTTGATTCCCTTTTGATTTCTTTATTGACCTATTGGTTGTTCAGGACTGTATTATGTAACTTCCACATATTGGTGTTTTTCCTTGTTTTTCTCATTGTACTGCTTTCTAGTTTTATACCGTTGTAGTGGGAATAAAATAACACTTGGACTCTATCAAATGTTACTGGTGTTCTTATAAGAAGAGATTAGGACATACAAAGAAAAATATCAGGGATGGAAACGAACAGAAAACAGTCCACGTAAGGACACAGCAAGAAGACAACCATGTATAAGCCAAGGAAAGATGCCTCAGGAGAAACCAAACTTACAGACACATTGATCTCAGATTTTTAACTACCAGAACTGTGTGGGAAAAAATCAGTAATTTACATCATTCAGTCTGTGTTATTTTGTTATGACAGCCTTAGTAGACTGATAACAAATATAAAACAATTTTGTTTTGAAATTATATGAAACATGTTTAAAGTATATGTTTTTAAGATCCCATCCCCCCTTATTTAACACTAGAGGCCTGGTGCACAAAATTCATGCACTTTGGGGGTTCCCTCAGCCTGGCTTTGGCCCTCTTGCAGTCCAGGAGCTCTCAGGGGATGTCCAACTGCTGGCTTAGGCTCGCTTCCCATGGGCATCCTTAGCGCTGCTGCAGAGGCAGGAGAGGCTCCCACCACCGCTGCTGTGCTCGCCAGCCCATGAGCCTGGCTTCTGGCTGAGTAGTGCTCTCCCTGTGGGAGCATACTGACCACCAGGGGGCAGCTCCTGTGTTGAGCATCTGCCCCCTGTTGGTCAGTGCACATCATAGTACTCAGTTGAGCGGCCTTAGCATATCATTAGTATATTACGCTTTGATTGGTTGAACGGATGATAGGATGACCGGACACTTTGCATATTAGACTTTTATTATATAGGATTTTCCTATAGAATAGCAACTTCAACCCTGGAGATCACTGTGCACTAAAACAAATATTTATGTTTTTATTATTGAGAAAATATAAAGATGCATATTATTTTCTGATTGAATATCTGAGAGTAATCAATAATTTAATCTTGGGATTATTATGATTTATAGTCAAAACATATTCTATATAAAGGTTTTAATATGCAACAATCCCTTCTAACTTTATTAGTTGTGCAGAGTCTAATTGCATATATGTCATTACAGGAAATCTAATGTTTGGGTTGTCCATTTGTTCACACTTGTTTGGGTGAAACCACTGAGGAAATATTTTCTTATTGAGAACACAGACCACACAAATTTTATACACATTCTATAAAATTTGTAAATCCTCTTGATTTAAATTTATTTTAGAAATTCCTGAATATTTCCTGAATATTGGATAGTTTTTTTTCCTGATATTCAGAATATGTTCATAGATTCCCTTACTTTTATCAGTTCACTTATTCTTAAAAATAATTGATTCATAGTGCCCTGTATTGATTAATAATCCAGAAGGCATTTTTACTCAAAACATTCCCACAAGATCTATAAATCTGTATTCCAGAGAGAGAGAAAAAATCTATTAGGTATTCTGTGGAGAGGGCAAAACAGCCACTGAAACCGTTTCTCTTATATTTTAACTCTTCAATTATGAATGAAAAGGGAGTCCCTTTCAATAAAACTTTCAATATTACATGATTTTTAGGTTTGTATTTCTGTACAATCCTTATACAGATTTTATATGACCATACTTTTAAAAACAAGAGAATTCTCAGTGTTTCCTTGTTAGTTCCTACTTGCCCTTTCTGTGCATGTGTGTGCGTGTGTGTGTGTATACACACGCGCATGCTTATTCAGCCATGAGCATATAAGCATATTTAAATTAGGGGTGGTATTGAAATTTGTGGAATGGAGTTGCAGTAGTCTATGGATTGCCCACTGTATTTATGCTCACATTGCTCAAATTTTCATCTACATCCCCCATCTCTACATTAATGAAGACTGCTCATACATAAGAAGTATAAAAATAATCATTTGATGGGAAGATGCTATAAATTTTTGAAAAAGGTTGCTTAGTTCATTTATTAAAAATTATGCCTAAAATTATTAATGAACCTTAATATTAAGGAGTAGCAATTTATATAATTTATTTGGCTTAGAACAATATTAACTTATTTTTTTTGAAACCTTCAGTAGAGAAAATGTAAGGTGAATCTGCTATTATTAGAGGTTTTTTTTTGTTCTCAATTATAAATAAACAATTGAATGGCACATAATATGTATTTTGTCTTAAAATTAATAATTAATAGAATATTGTGAGCAAACATAAAGATATTCCACTACATTTTTTCATTTTATTAGCAAAAAAAATTACTTTAAGCTTAAAATCCTTATGAAATTGAAAAGACAATTAATTGCAATACATTAAATTAGATTAAAGTAATTCTTGATTCAGAAAAGTGTTTTAAAATATAAATTTTCAAATAAACTAAAATTCATGGTAGTAAAATTTAAAATTTACCCAATCTACATGTCAAAAATCTCTTGTAAGTTTTATAAAGGACAATTACAAGCGTGTTTGTCATGCCATTTTTTTACTGTAAGAGCCAGGAAAGAGTCTAAATATTTTATCTGTAATAATACTCAAATAAAATAACATTATTCAAATGTTAAAAGAATGAACTACATCTTTATATATCAATGTGGATAGTTCTGTACAATAGAAGGTAGGTGAAGAGAAGATGCAGATTTATTCAAATATATTTATCAAGTTATTAAACATAAAACAAAAGAATTTTATTTTATGACAGTTATTTTTATTTATAAAAATAAAAATTGTGGGCTGGAGAAATATACATGAAATTTTTCATAGTCTTTTCTTTTGGAGGAAGGGAGAAATAAGGAGAGTAAGGAGATCTTCAACTCCATCTGTTTTAATTTATGTTTCTATTTTCTATTTTCAAAATGGCAGGAAACAATTTAAGAAAATGTGTAAGGCAAACCCTGCAGTGGTGGAAACTTCACTGTCTGTTATACTATCCTTTATAGTCATCTCCATTTTTAAAATTTGAGAGAGAGAGAGAGAGAGAGAGAGAATACTAGTCATTATTTGCAGGAAACAAAAGCTTCTACTTTCTAACATTTTTTAAGAAAACTGTCATGAATGCTTTATAGAAAATAGGCAGAGTTACTTGATAATGTAATCAGAGAGTCACAAATAATCAGAAACAACATCAGACATTGATGATAATGTAAGTCAACCCAATTATTTTTTAAGTAAGAAGATTAAAACCCATGGGGTTTAAAATGTGCACAATTGCTCATAACCCATGCTTTTTCAACCTTTCTACCCAAGAAAGAGTGGTTTTCACTTTTGATTTAGAACCTGTTATGTTCTAAACAACATTTTGTTGACATTCATATATAAAAAACTGAAATTTTCAAACAATTCCAGTTCATAATGAGTAAACCACTAAAAGGAGACAAAGGACACTAAGGATGATCTTCCAGAAAGCGTCTGCTGTCTGACTGTTCGCCTTGAACTGCTTGCCTTTCTCAGGGTTTGGATGCAATTCATAACATAAAACAAGATGTCATCAGAAATGATGCTGTTTGCCTTGAGCAAGATGCTTGAGCAAGAGAAAATCTGATCACAATGTCAAACTTGTGAAACACTGGGAAAATAGATATGCTTTATTAAAACAAATAAATAAAATATTCTATAAAAATACCAATATTTGTGAAAAGGCCCTTCTGGACAAAAACTCATCCTTCATATTCCTGGGCCCAGAAGCTGGGCTCTCATCAAGCATAAGCAATTTGCCTCTCAAGCCATGAGAGGATAGAACTTATTTAAGATCCACCAACAACATATTTGGACTTTATTACTTCTTGCCCTTCCGGGAAGGTTGTTTCAATTCAAAGTAATATTTATTCCACACACCACATGAAATATATATATTTTTTTTAGTTTTCAAATTGATTTTGTGAGTAACTCCTGTCTCCAAGACCCATCTGAATGGCTTTTAAGTTAAAGGGATCCCTGAGATTCAAGACTGACCAAGGATCTCAATGAAACAACGTAACTTCAGAGGAAAAAACAGTTAAAATAACAAATTGTCTGCAATAAGGACAGTAAAAGAATAGCCTAAGACTCATGGGAGAGAACTGAGCCTGTGGTAATGAAACTACTTTGTCTATTGCTATAAAACTGTTCGGTGAAATCCTCAGCTCTCACTGCCCTTATTGCCTTTAACAGGGTCAAGAAATGCCTGCTATAAAAAGTAAGTTCTCATTATGTTTTATCAAACACAATGCACATGCTAAAGAACCTATAGAAAATATGAAGACAAAGTTTTCAGTAAACACACTTAAACCTTAAAAAAATTACGCAGTTGAATTCTTTATTAAGATATAACTGCAGTATATTTAGGACATGCTCTTAATTAAAACTCTAGCTACATAAGTCTCAGCTGAGCTTCTTATGTTTCCAAGTTGAGCTTTGAATGAAAACATTTATTTGCCTTTATGGGAGTAATCTCAAATTACACAAATGCTACTCCAAAAAAATCTAACAAATGAATTCTCGATAATACTTTTTAAAAATTGCAATGTGTGTCCCTTTCACAATGTCTTAGGTGTGTGTGTTTACAAGAAGTAATCAAATCTATTGTGTGGTTTTTTACAATTTCCACTTAATTTTTCATAGGAATAGTTTTATTAATAACCTAATATCTGTAAAGTGCTTTCTATACAAAAAGCGTGATTTTCAAAATGTTATTGCTGAGAAAGAAGAGAATTATTAACGTTCTAAAGATATTTTAATCATGATCAGCCCTCAGGGTATTGTTTACTTTGCTGGGAAAAAGTTAATTGTTAAAAGATGCTCTAATGACCAAAAACAATAGGGCTCTTAAAAATATGTGCACCAATTTTTCTTCTCAGCCATTGAAACTCTAATAGGTTTTCCATTTATTTTACATGCTTGCACTTCCAATGCCCTCATTCTGTTGAACTTTTGTTGCCCTCTTTAAAATGGGGGTAATAATTTTGGTATCTTCTTTCCTTTTGTTCATGTAAAGAATAGGTCACAATTTATAACATCATTTACTTTTATTTCCAGATTTTGTAAAGATAAGATTTTTCCATATCATGCTCTATTTTACTTTGCTCAGTATAATACATTTTGAGTAAATCTTCCTATTTTATTTAATACTTTATTTTTTTAATTTTTAAATTACCATTGACATTCAATATTATTTTATATTAGCTTCAAGTGTACAACATAGTAATTAGATATTTATAAAATTTACAAAGTGATTCCTCCAATAAGTATAGCACCCAGCTGGCATCATACATAGTTATTACAATACTACCCCCAATGCTGGATTTTACATCCCCATGACTATTCTGTAACTACCGTTTGTACTTAATACCTTTACCTTTTTTCACCCAAGCCTCCAACTCCTCCTCCCATCTGGCATCATCAATTTGTTCTCTGTATCTGAGTCTGTTTCTGTTTTATTTGTTTATTTTGTTCTTTAGATTCCACATTTTAATGGATGTTTATTTTCCTTTTAGAAAATTATCTCAGTCATTTTGTTCAGAAACTTATGAATTCTTTCCATTTTTAATTCTTCTGAAGCAGCAATGAAGTATTGGTATTGTTAAGTGTTGTTTTAATATACATCTTTCCATCTTTAAAGATTTTATTGTAACACATTCAATGCCTTTTAAAATTTAATCATTTTTCACCTCTGACATCCATGTTCTTATTTAAGTCAAATATATACAATATATAACATTATAATTAATATAATATAATGTATACAGGGGCTAAAGGTGAAAATTATACAGCTCTAGAACATTATAAAATTCTCTATTTAGGATGAACAAAAATCAGAGACACACTTTCTTGCTCATTTTTCTTAAATGAAATTGTCTCATTTAGAACACATAGCTTAAGTATTTATACTCATTTGCTTTTAGTGGTAGTTATTTGCTTAGAAATCATTGGAAGATCATGTCCGTTGTCATCTAGTTCTCCCAGTTTATTGAGATAAATATATTACTAGAGGCCTAGTGCACGAAATTTGTGCACTTGGGGAGGGGTCCCTCAGCCTGGCCTGCACCCTCTCACTGTACAAGAGCCCTCAGGGGATGTCCAACTGCCGGCTTAGGCCCACTCCTCATGGGAAGCAGGCCTAAGCCAGCAGTCGGATATCCTTAGCACTACTGCGGGGCCAGGAGAGGCTTCCGCCACTGCAACTGCACTTGGCAGCCATGACCCCACCGATGCACTATTAGGGCTGGGGAGGGATGTGGGAGGTTGGCCAGCTGGGGAGGGACTACAGGAGGGCTCCAGGGCGTGTCCTGCCCATCTTACTCAGTCCCGATTGGCCGAACCCCATCAGCAAGCTAACCTACTGGTCGGAGCATCTGTCCCCTGGTGGTTAGTGAATGTCATAGCAAACAGTTGAGCAGCCTTAGCATATCATTAGTATATTATGCTTTGATTGGTTGAATGGCCAACTGGATGACCGGACAGTTAGCATATTAAGCTTTTATTATATAGAACATTAGCTTCAGGAATACAATCTAATTATTCAATATATGTACATATATTGCAAAATGATTTCCATAATAAATTTAGTTATTGTTCATCACTTCACATAGTTACACATTTATAGCCTGTGATGAGAACTTTTAAGGTTGACTTTCTTAACAACTTTCAAATATGTGATATGCTATAGTTAACTATAATCATCATGCTATACATTATATCACCAGAGAGTATTTTTATTATAACTGGAGTATTGTACTTTTTTAGCACCTTCTGCCTTTAACCCTCACATCCCAACCCAACAGCTGGCAACTGCCAATCTGTTTTCTGTTTTTATGAGTTCATTTGTTTTTAGATTTTATGTATGTACAAGAACAGACAATATTTGTAGTTCTCTTTCTGAATTATTTCATTTGTTTAATGACCTCAAGATTCATTCATATTATCACAAATTTCAGTATATCCTTTTTGTGACAAAGTAATAAGAATATTTTTCATTGTGTGTATATATACCACTTTTCTTTTTTTTTCCTTTTGTTATTGACTGTATTGGGGTGACACTGGTTAACAAAGTTATATACTAGGTGTACCGGTTAATAATGCGGATTTTTTTCAGTAGATGGAGTTACACATATGTTGATATATATGTGATTTGATATGTATGCTATTTTGTTGTATTGACAGCCAGCTTCAAAACTTCATATGTCACATTTGCTGAAGTTGTGAACATCATAGATATTTTTATGCTTAAAAATGTCGAATTTCGTGCCAAAAAAAAAAGAGCATTTGTGAGAAGTTTTAATTCATTACTTTATTTTGAAGAAAAATGCTGCTGAATACTTTGGGAAGCTTATGGTGCACATGCTCCATTTCAAGATACTTGTGAACGCTCGTTTAAATGCTTTAAAAGTGATGATTTCTATGTGAAAGACAAAGAACGTCCAGGTCAACCAAAAAAGTTTGAAGACCAACACTTACAAGCATTATTTGATAAATATGAGTGTCAAACTCAAAAACAACTTGCAGAAAGATTAAATGTTGCTCAGCAAACATTTTCCGATCATTTACAAGCAATGGGTAAGATTTTAAGGGAAGGAAAATGGGTGCCACATCAACTGAACAAAAGAAAAATGAAAAACTGAAAAGTCATCAGTAAAATCTTGCTTCAGTGGCACGAAAGAAAGTCTTTTTTGCATTGAATTGTTTCTGGCAATGAAAAGTGGATTTATTTTTGAGAATCCCAAATGCACAAAATCATGCGTTGATCCAGGTCAAGCATCAACATCAACTGCAAGGCAAAATCGCTTCAGAAAGAAGACAATGCTCTGCGTTTGGTGGGATCAGGAAGGTGTGGGGTATTATGAGCTTCTAAAACCAAGTGAAACCCTTAATACAGATCACTACCGACAACAAATAATCAATTTGAACCACACTTTGATCATGAAATGACCAGAATGTTCCAGAAGACAAGGAAAAGTAATTTTGCTTCAAGATGATGCACCATCACACACTTCAAAACCAGTTAAAGACACATTAAAAGATCTTGCCTGGGAAGTAATAATCCACCTGCCTTATTCACCATACCTTGCTCCTTTAGATTACCACTTGTTCTGATTGATGGCACACGCACTTTCTGAGCAGCACTTCAAAACATATGAAGAAGTGGAAAATTGGGCCTCTGAATGGTTTGCCTCAAAACAAGAAAAGTTCTATTGGGATGGTGTCCACAAATTACCTGAAAGATGGGGGAAATGTGTAGCTAGTGATGGACATTACTTTGAAGAAAGCACTTTTGATGTTTCTCTTGAAATTATCGTGTTTTTTTATTACAAAATTCGCATTATTAACCGATATACCTAGTAGGTTTCAGGTGCCCAATTCTACAACACACCATCTGTACACTGCATTGTATGTTCGTCACCCCATATTAAGTCTCCATCCATCACCATATATCCCACCTATACCTCCTCCACCTTCCCTTACACCTCCTTCTTCTCCCTTACTTATCCCTACCTCCCTTACCCCATCAATCATGGACACTATTTTCCATGTCCATGATTTTTTTCTAATGTGTTTGCCTAATCCCTCCACACATCCCCATCCAGCCCTCTCCTAACCCCACAGCTGTCAGCTAACTGTTCTCTATCTATGTCTGTCTCTGTTTTGCTTGTAAGTTCATTTTGTTGATGAGATTCCACATATGAGTGAAATTATATGGTATATACCACTTTTCTTTATCCACTCATCCATTGTTGTAATTTAGGCTGACTCCATGTCTTCACTATTAAGAATTATGCTGCAATGAATATAGGAAGGCAGGTATCTTTTCAAGAAGCTGATTTCATTTTTTTATATATATATCCAGAAATGGTATTATTAGATCATTTGACAGTTATGATGTTAATTTTTTGAGTAAATTCCATACTGTTTCCCATAGTGGCTGTAGCAATTTAAATTCCTAGCAACAGTAAACAAGGGTTCCCTTTTGTTCATATTTTATCCAACACTTTTTATAGATTGTTTTTTAAATACAGTCATTCTAATAGGTGTGATGTGATATTCCTTTGTGTCTATTTTTTTAATCCTCATTCCAGGATATGTTTTTACAGAGAGAGGAAGGTAGAGAGAGAGAGAAAAAGAGAAACATTGATGTGAGAGGGAAACATGGCTGGTTGCCTCACACACATGCCTGGACTTGGGATCCAAACTACAACCTCTTTTGGTGAATGGGTCAAACAACTGAGCTAGCCAGCAGGAGCTCCTTTGTGTTTTCTATTTTCCTCATGATTAGTGATGTTGAGCACCTTTTATCTGTTATATATGTCTCCTTTTTCCCCAATCGTCCCCTCCCCAGCCACTCCCACACCCCCAGGGCAAGCCCCCCCCCCCCCCCCGCCCCAAGTGTCTGTGTCCTTTGGTTATGCTAATATGCATGCATGCAAGTCCTTTGGTTGATCTCTAACCCTCCCCCCCCATCCTCCTCTGCCTTTCCTCTGAGGTTGGACTGTTTGTTCCATGTTTCTTTGTCTCTTGATCTATTTTTGTTCATCAGTTTATGTTGTTCATTATACCCCACATATGAGTGAGATCATGTGATATTTATCTTTCTCCATCTGGCTTATTTCACTTAGCATAATGCTTTCCAGTCCCATCCATGCTGTTGCAAATGGTAAAAGTTCCTTCTTTTTTACAGCAGCATAGTATTCCATTGTGTAGATGTACCACAGTTTTCTAATCCATTCATCTGCTGATGGGCACTTAGGCTGTTTCGAAATCTTAGCTATGGTAAATTGTGTTGCTATGAACATAGGTGTGCATATATCCTTTCTGATTGCTGTTTCTGATTTTTTGGGCTATAGTCCTAGGTGTGGGATCACTGGTTCAAATGGGAGTTCCATTTTTAGTTTTTTGAGGAACCTCCATACTGTTCTCCACAGTGGCTGCACCAGTCTGCATTCCCACCAGCAGTGCACGAGGGTTTCCTTTTTCTGCACATCCTCACCAGCACTTGTCCTTTGTTGATTTGTTGATGTGAGATGGTACCTCATTGTTGTTGAGGGGGGGTGAAATCATTTTTGTTCTTTTATAGTTTTGTTAATTAGACAATCAAAATAGTACTTTCTGAGATTAATGTTATATATTTGAACCCATTTTTTAATGGACTGTATGGTTTACTTGGCATGTGAAAGGTTAATCATACACTTTAGGCAACTTAAAGGATAGTGAAAATCAGTCCTGCCTCTGCTCTTTTCCCTGTAGGAGATTGTATTCCATATACATTTACTATTAGTTAAACTTCGACTTGGGTAGAATATGGGTAATTTTCAGTTTATCTGCTATAAAATTCACATTTAACACAAATGTACACAAAAATGCATGCATTTTTGAATCATTATACTAGTAAATACATGAACTCTGTATGTATAGATTTACAAATATTAAAGATATTCAGATTAAATAAGATTGTTAACATCATTCCTTTTTATTTGATTATGTATGCAGTTATAAGTAACATTTAAATTTCTATCCTGGTAATATCTTGCAAGTCTCTTCATTTTTACATGTTAACTAAAGTATAACCAATTCTGACATTTGGCTGAGCTTCACTGATTTTCACTTTGATCTTCTATTTTAGATCTAGTTGAATATTAAAGACATGAATCCTAAGCACAGAAGCTAAAATAATATTGCTCAGAGATTTGCCTCAGTTCTGTCAGAGTTTTAGAATAGCCCTGTACCACCCTGTTTGAGTGAGGAAAAAATGGAACAAAACAATATTTCTTATGTGCCATCATTTAGTGGGAAATGTATTGAATGGATTTTTAACACTAAAGTCTTGAAATCTATATATATAAAAGGCTAACATGCAAAGTGTCCTTTCGGGAGTTCGACCGGAAGACCAGGAGTTCGATAGCTCGCTATGATGTGCGCTGACCACCAGGGGGTGGCACAGAACAAAGGAAGGCCTCGGCAGGCAGCCAGGAAAGGGAGGCCCTGGCCAGCAGCCAGCAGCTGGGGAAGGGAGGCCTAGGGACTCTAACCATACATGAATTTAGTGCACCAGGCCTCTTGTATATTATAATAGTAAGTCTTTTTTTTTCTTTTTCATGTGTGAAATTTGCTTCCAAACATCAATAAAGTTGTCTTAAAAAATGTATTGAGAGATAAACTTTTGGCCATCATATGAGTGTGGGTTGTATAATGGAAAACTAGAATAATTCAGATAAAGCATCCCATTATTGTATCATAGCAATTAGAGATCACATGTATATTTTGAATCCCTCTGCCTAGAATAATACCTAAGATACCCTGTGCATTCAAACAAATGTCATTTCCAAATAGTCAATAAATTCTTCTCTACCGTGGAGATGGTATTAAAAGGAAATTTCTTTTAGATGTTCTCTCACTGTGGACAGACTGGAGGTCTGTAGGTATAAATGTCCTCTTTATAAAACACATTACTTATCTGTAATAAGTGGTTCTGAATTCATGCCCAGTTTTATTTTTCCTCTCCTATTGATTAGTTTTCTAAGCCAGGATTCCTGATAAACCTTCCATTAATTTTTTTCATGTTTTAACCACAGTATGTTTTCTTATGCTCATCCTGTATTGACAGTAAGAAATCAAAACTGTTGAATAACCTGATGTTTACCATTTCTTTTTATAAATGTTTCACTGTTTATAAAGCACATGTATATATAATTTTAAAAATTATATTTAAATGAACATAACAAATCTTATTATACTCATCTATACTGATAAAAGGGTAATATGCTAATTAGACTGGACATCTTCCGGACATCCTTCTGGACATCCTTCCAGACAGAGCCACAGTGGTGGGGGTCAAGGCAGAGGCAGTCAGGGGTGATCAGGCTGGCAGGGGAGATTAGTAAGGGGCAATCAGGCAGGCAGGCAGAGTTGTTAGGAGTTATTAGGCAGGCAGGCAGGTGAGCAGTTAAGAGCCAGCGGTCCTGGATTGCAAGAGGGATCCAGGATTGGAGAGGGTGCAGACTGGGCTGAGGGACGCCCCCTCCACCCGTGCATGAATTTTGTGCACTGGGCCTCTAGTTGTGTTTTAATTCAAGCAGCTGAAACAATGTAACAGTCCTCCTGGCTACTTCCCCAATACAAGACACTTCTTAAAGGATCATCCTTTTATTAGTTTGGTGTGTGAATATTTTTGTGTGTATATACACATAATGAACACATATAAAGATAATTTTATTATGTATTATTTTTAATGTATATTATAGTGATTATCTGTGTCATCAAGCTTTTGATTATTTCTTTTATTATTACAGATATGTTGATAAAGCAGTTATTCTGTTGATCCTGTCTTGGCAATACTCCTATATCAAGCAAATCCATCTTATCTTTAAACTGATGCATAATATACTGTAATACATGTTGACAGCTCCTCTTCTTCATTCTTTAAATTGGATAATCTCACCATTCTTTCATGGTCATAGTAAGAGGAAGAGTGTTTTGGAGACAGCAGGATGCTACCATGGTCAATAATAAAACCATGTTAATTCCAACATGAACTTCCTGGTCTCCCAGCTTAAAGACAACATGTTGTCACAGCAGGAGGTAGAGGAGGTAGAAATATGCAATTCTGATCAGATTAATTTATTTATACTGCCTGACAAATAGGTCACTGTAAGAAGCAATAGGACTATAGTGGTTTAGATTTTCTGAAACACACCTGAAATTATTTATTTAAAAGAAACTCCAAACCCCTCACACTTAGTTCCTTCCTTTTAATCTAATCAGGATTCCAGCCACAAAATCCTTTGCAGTGATTTGAAAGGTCCCCAGGTGTGGCTTTATAGCGTTGCCTGGTCCAAGTACTAACTAGTCCTGTAAATTCAATATTTTGCATTTACATGTGAATGTAATTTGCTTCCTAGGTTCTGTGTTTGGTACCTGCACAGCCCAAATTATTAATAAAAGTACTTCTAGTTGTGTTCATTCCAAGGGGATGAAGACATTATCTTTGTTTTACTAAATTAAGAAGAAAACAGGATGTTTAAATACAGATATATCAGTTGGTATTAAACTGACCTGTCTTTTTCACTGCTTTTGGATTTTATTTAGTAGCTTTATTGAAGCATATTTGTCATATTGAAGGTATTTTAAAAGTCTACAATTTGCTAAGATTTGACATAGGAATACCCCAGTGAAAACAGTAACACAATCAAGACATTGAATGTATGAAAAGTTAACATAAATTCCCAAAGCAGTCTACAAATTTGCAGGGCCCAGTACAAAAAAATGGGGATCCCTACCAGGAATGGAGATGTAAATCTCCTTTCTCAAGGGTTCACTGCCTCAACTCAAACTTATAAGGCTTGGGAGCAACTGTCTGCTTTGAAATTTCAATTAAGAAAAGGTACTGAGCCCCTGGCCAGGTGGCATAGTTGGTTGTAGAGTTGTCCCATACACTAAAAAGTGGTAGATTCAATTCCTGGTCAGGACACATACCTAGGTTGCTTGTTTGATTCCCAAGTCAGGGTGCATACAGGAGTCAATGGATTGATGCTTATCTCTCTTCTCGATCTCTCCCTGTCCTCTCTCTTTCTCTCTCTCTCCCTCTCTCTCTTTCTCTCTCTCTCTCCCTCTTCCCACTCCCCCATTCTCCTCTCTCAAAAAATCATTTAAATGTATCCTCTGGTGAGGATTTTAAAAGAAATTGAAAAATACAAAAACAAAAAGCACTGAGGAATGGTCACTTCTATTATTTTATTTTTTTTTATTTTTTATTTTTTTAATTTTCTTTATTGATTTCAGAGAGGAAGGGAGAAGGAGAGAGAGATAGAAACATCAATGATGAGAGAGAATCATTGATCAGTTGCCTCCCACACACCCCCTAGTGGGGATCAAGCCCGCAACCCAGGCATGTGCCCTTGGCCAGAATCGAACCTGGGACCCTTCAGTCCGCAGGCCTATGCTCTATCCACTGAGCCAAGCCGGCCAGGGCACTTCTTAAGTTATATAAATGTCTTCTCACTATGTTGTACATGTGAAACTAATATAATAATATATGTAAAATGTACTTAAAATGTTTTGCAATTACAGAAAAAAGAAAATTTACTAAATTGTTAAAATGGACTTTCCCTATAAGCATTAATTGTAGAAATATTGCAATTTTCTGTGCCTCATTATAACCCTAAACAAGTATTAAATATTCATGAATCAAGTGACCCCAAAAAAGTAAATAAATCAAAGTGAGTGAACATTACCTTTGGTAAGGAGTCTGGAGCCATAACACTTTCACTATAAATCAGAAAGATGAGAGTAAATAAATAAAACAATTATGTTTAAAGCACTTTTTCAAAAATTCAAATTTAGAAATTACCATACATGAAAACATATATGATCTAAAATGAAAATATTTTGAAAGATATTGCACAATATCACACCTTTTTAAATTATGATATCTTAGAAGAGGTGATGAAGACCATGTGACAATTGATACAATGATAAATTTAGCATAAATATAATGATACTTATAAAAAGTAAATAATCTTAAAGCTCTGTAAAGTCATTTTAATAATTTGCAATATTATACTTCAGTTTATCACTTTTAAGATTTTTTTTCACTTTTTAACATCTCTGAATATAAACCGACTATCTTATAATTAACTAATGGCCCAATGCATAAATTCCTGCACATTGAAAGAAAATTAATTAGAATAAATACTTTAATATAGCTATTCACTCTTTCTCTATAATAGAAGTGTCAACCAAATTCACAATCAACAATGACAGATTAAAATACACTCAGGCGATTGGCGCCAGTGAGAGCTTTATATGTATCACGCATTTGTGAGTCAACTTAGCCTTTTATATATATGTTTATATATATATACACACACACACATATACACACACACACACACACACACACACACAATAAACTTGCTTAATTAGACCTGCTTTCTAATTTAGCTAAAGTTTTCCTGCCCAACTTCTCTTTCAGGTAATGGTCAGCAACACAGTAATAAATATCAACATGAAGCAGATTATCATTGTAGATCACACAGGGAGAACATTGGGTAAAATATTTAACTGCAGGAGTGTTTGACTATATTCTGCGCAGTAAGAAAACCTGAAGTCATTTTCAAGGTCCACCATTTCTTACTTCTTTTCAGTCAGGTCAAGTTTCTAAGCTTTCTAAATCTCCATTTTCCAGCTAATAAAAATAAAATAGGATTCTACCAAGACTCCTATCTACCTATTCCAGGACTTCTGTGAGGATCAAATGAGATGAGGCATGGGAAAATGCTTCACAGACATTTGGTTAAAGTATAAAGTGTTTCCACCTGGCTATAAAGCAAGTCATGTTCCTGGGGTAAAGAAACTGTGAGGAAGCTAGTTGCTAGGGAGAGGAAGCCAGGCATTGCTACGTGACATCATTACCCGGATGGTCACTTAGCATATTACCCTTTTATATATATAGACTAGTGGCCCGGTGCACGAAATTCATGCACGGGAGGGGGGTGTCCCTCAGCCCAGCCTGCACACTCTCCAATCTGGGACCCTTGGGGGATGTCTGACTGCCTGCTTAGGCCCAATCCCTGTGGGACTGCTGGCTCCTAACTGCTCACCTGCCTGCCTGCTTGATCGCCCCTAACCACTCTGCCTGCTGGCCTACTTGCCCACAATTGCCCTCCCCACCAGCCTTCTCGCCCCCAACTTGCCCCCCTGCTGACCTGTTTACCCCCAACTGCCTCCCCTCCCGGCCTGATTGCCCCCAACTCCCCCCCCCCGCCAGCCTGATCGCCCTCAACTTCCCCCCACTGCCAGCCTGCTCGCCCCCAACTACCCCTGCTGCTGGCCTGATCACCCCCAACTGCCTAGGCCCTGCCACCATGGCTTTGTCCAGAAGGATGTCCAGAAAGTCTCCTGGTCTAATTAGCATATTACACTTTTATTAATATAGATAGAGGCCTGGTGCACAGGTGGGCTGGGCTGATCTGCCCTGAAGGGGGTTCTGGATCAGGGTGGGGGTCCCCTTGGGGGCCAGGGCCTGGGGCTGTTTGCAGGCTGGCCACGCCCCCATCAGGGTGAGGTCCCTGCTGGGGGTGTGTGGCCGGCCTGAGCGAGGGGCTGAGGCCCGTTTTGGGTCAGTTTGCAGGCCAGCCAAGCCCCTGGCTTTGTCAGGAAGGATGTCCAGAAGGTCTCCCAGTCTAATTAGCATATTATTCTTTTATTAGTATAGATTAGTATAGATGGCAGCTTATGAGTTAATTGGCAGAATGAGCTCGGAAGAGGACAATGATTCTCCCATGAGATAGTAGTCCTGGCAAAGAGGTTGATTTCAGCTTTGTGATTCCCTGAGCTGAGAACTCAGCCATGCTTTACCAGACTAAGGAGCCATAGACACTATAAGATGATAATTTTGTGCTATTTTAAGCCACTAAGTGTGTGATAATTTGTTGTAGAAACCAAATACAGCTAGTACTGAATTCCCTCAGTTATTTTTATTTGCTTGTTCGGTTTTGGTTTCGGTCTGTGAACTTTTCCCCTTATTTTTTACAATTTTCATTGTATATAGAATTCTGGGTTATTCTGGGTTGTTAATTGCTTTGTGTGTGTGTGTGTGTGTGTGTGTGAGTGTGTGTGTGTGTGTGTGTGTGTGTTTCCCTTCTTAGATTGTTGTTCTCTCAGCACTTTAATATATTGTGTTCTGCCTTCATTGTTTTTTTTTGTTTTTCTTTAATGAGAAATTTGCTATAATTCCTATTTTTGTTTTGTTGGCTGTAGTATGTCTTTTTTTTCATGATTTTCTGTTCCATATTTGGATATGATATACTTTAGTTTATATGTTTGTGTTGGAGGTGGCATTGACATATTGTTTGGAGTTTTCTGAGCTTTTTGGATTCTTAAGTTTGGTGTCTGTCATAAATGTTGGAAAACGTGTGGCCAATATTTCTTTAAATATTTTTTTCTGCATGGTCTCTTCCATAGTACTTTTACTTCTGAAATTCAAAATGTGCTTACATTAGTCTGTTTGATCTTGTGCCACAGCTCCTGGATGCTCTGTTCTTTGTATTTTCACTCTTTTTTACAGCTCTGTTCTACTTATATTTATTTCAAATTACTAATTTTCAAGTTTACTAATTCTTCAGCTCATTTTAGTTTTCTGAGAGTCTACCAAAAGTTATTATTTGTCTCTGTTATTATGGCTTTTATTTTTAACATTTACATTTGCTCTCTTTTTATAATTTCCATGTCTTATTTGATTTTGCCCATATTTTCCATTATATTTAACAAGTTAATTACAGTTATTTTAATTTGTTTTTTTAGAAAGTTACAACATCTCTCATATCTGAATATTGTATTGATTATATTTTTGTATCTTATTAGTTTGGTTTTTTTCCTACTTTAATATCTTTCACAATTTTTTTTTATTGAAAGTTGAAACTTTAGTCGCTAGTAGAAACTGAAGTAAAGAAATTTTCTTTCTAGAATGGACATGACATTCCATTTTCTAGGCCTCATTGATATGTTTCAGTTAATCTAGCTAGGAGTTGGGCTGGATTTGAGATTTGTTATTGTGTTTACGTTCTCTGCACTATACACTTCCAATTCCTGCCATATCTGTTGCTCATGGTAGGGGTTGGATTGCCATTATCATGTCTGTTGGACTCAGCTTTAGTTCTGACAGTTGTGCTTGTTTACCTCCGATCCCTTTCCCCTAGTGATTACTGGAAACTTGTTAGCTTGGTGATATAGAATGTTGGTGAGTTGGGGAAAAGATAGAATGTTCTCTGACTTTTTCTGAATAAGCATTGGCCTTCAGCAGTCACAAAGTCCCTGGGTCCTGTGAGTGTGACTTTTACAATTCTTCTGCCCTGTCCTGCACTGTAATTTTGAGCCCAGGTTATTTTCTTGCTTCTTCCCCAGGATAATTATTTTATCCTGTTTCTTTACCCCAGCTGCACTGAATTTTCACCAGTGGCCTTAGGGCAAAAATATGTGTAGTCCTATCCTAGCTTAATTATTCAGTGCTGGGATAGAGACAGTGAGAGGGTTCACCCTGAGATTTGTGCCCATCCTATATAGCTTCTCTTCCCCTCCCCCGGGTCACGAAAACAAAAATTTATGTAGGACTCTCCCTTAATTATTTATGTGTGGCCAGCGACAGAATCTATAGGCAGGTGGCAATCACTTCAATTTCTATAGCCTCCCTCCTCAAAAAAAATTTTTTTTTTCCACAGTAGTTTCTGTAACTTACAATTTACAAGCTTCTTAATATGTAAAAATGCAGATCCCCAGTGAGTACTCATGTTACCTTTCTCCCTGCCCGCACTTGTCTCCTCTTAAATTTGGGGCCAATTGGTTGCTCTGCTCTGTAATTGGTTAATAAAGAATGTCTTTAATATCTACTTAGTTTGGCTTTTATTGTTGCTGTCGTTATTTTAAGTATGTGAGTGACACAACTTGCAACTTTCTATGTCCTGTAACAGTAAACAGAATTACCATTTTTGTTTCAGACACATTTATTTTTCATTACATGTTATTTTTGCTAATACATAATGTATTTCTGTTATTTTACATGAAATAAATTATATTTAAAATGTTCTCAGTTTAAATTATTGAAGAGTCTACACTAATAAAAGAGAAACATGCAAATTGACTGTCCCTCTGCTATGCCCACCAGCCAATCAGGAATGAGTATACAAATTAACCCAACAAAGATGGAGGCAGCCACAGAGCTGGAGCAAGCAGGAGGCTTGGGTTGCCCCTAGCGACGGAGGAAGCCAAGCTTCCAGCTGGTCCTGGCCTCTGCTCAAGGAGTGGCTGGGGGCCTGGGTTGCTGGGGGTGTGGCCAGCCTGAAAACAGACATCAGCCCCTCACCTAGGCTGGTCAGGCACCCCAGCAGGGACCCCCACCCTGAAGGGCATGTGGCCAGCCTCAAAACAGCCCTCAGCCCCTCACCCAGGCTGGCCACGTTCCCATGGGTGAGCATCCCCACTGGGGGGCATGGCCAGCCTGCAAACAGCCATCAGCCCCTCACTCAGGCTGGCCATGCCCCCCCAGCAGGGACCCTCACCCCATGGGGGCATGGCCAGCCTACAAACAACCACAGGACCCTCTCCCAGGCCACCCCATGCCCCAACGGAACCCCCACCCTGATCTGGGACACCCTTCAGGGCAAACCAGCTGATCCCCACCCGTGCACCAGGCCTCTATCTATACTAATAAAAGGGTAATATACTAATTAGACTGGGAGACCTTCTAGGAGACCTTCCAGAAGTTCTTCTGGACAAAGCCATGGTGGCGGGGCCGAGGTAGAGGCAGTTAGAGGCCAAGAGGGGAGGGCAGTTGTGGGTGATCAGGCCAGGATGGGATGGCAGTTGTGGGTGATCAGGCCAGTGGAGGGGGCAGTTGGGGGTGAGCAGACCAGCAGGGGGCCAGTTGGGGATGAGCAGGCTGTCAGTGGGGGTTAATGGGGGTGATCAGGACAGCGGGGGTGGGGCAGTTTGGAGCAAGTAGGTCAGTGGGGAGGGGAGGTAGGGGTGAGCAGGCCAGTAGGAGGGGCAGTTGGGGGCAAGCAGGCTGGCAGGGGTGCAGTTGGCGGCAAATACACTGGCACGGGGGGCAGTTGGGGGTGATCAGGCTGGTGGGGGGTGGCATTTGGGGGCAAGCAGGCTGGCAGGGGTGCAGTTGGCGGCGAATACACTGGCATGGGGGCAGTTGGGGGTGATTAGGCTGATGGGGGGGCATTTGGGGGCAAGCAGGCCGGCGGCGGGGGGCAGTTGGGGGCGAGCAGGCTGGCAGGCAGAGTGTTTAGGGGCAATCAGGCAGGCAGGCAGGTGAGCTGTTAGGAGCCAGCAGTCCCAGATTGCGAGAGGAATGTCCGAATGCCAGTTTAGGCCCAATCTCTGTAAATTGGCAGTAGGACATCCTTCGAGAGTTCCCAGATTGGAGAGGGTGAAGGCTGGGCTGAGGGACCCACCCCCCGTAAACGAATTTCATGCAACGGGCCACTAGTAATATATAAAGATACAACCCCCCTCCCCACACACACACACACACACACACACACAAAAAAAAAAAAAAAAAAAAAAAAAGCTCTTAAGAGAGTGCTTAAAAATATAGCTGGTAAGAGTATAAAGCAGTACTGAAACCAAAATGTTTTAGAATATGTATTGTAGACTTTTATGGGGATCATGGAATACCCCAAGTAAAGGAGCAGATCTGTTTGTGTGTTTTTGAGTTGTATCTGCCTGACAGTACTTCTGCTTGAAAACGAGTGACACTTTGAAAACATGTTGATGATTTTAGCAGTTCTCCAACAATAATTTCCTACATCTCTTTTAAGATCTGTAATTTAAAGTTGCTCTCATTTTCTATTATATTTGCACTGTAATGCCAGGTGTTCTGTACATCTAAGATTCAGTAATGATTGACATTCAAGGTCCAGGTGGAATAAATGATAATGTTAAGTGGTGAGCACTTTTTGGAGACTTCTTTTAAGTAGTTAGTGTATTAGTAAATATTTGTCCAATGAAACAATTTTTCTTTTTAAAGAACTTTATAACTCTTGAGACTTGGATAATGAATGGTTAGATAACGTGAACAACTCTGTAAACTAGAGCTTTAATCAATGGTAACAAAATTGATGTTATTTTGTATTGTATGGTTCAGAATATTTTCCTTGGAAAAGTGTCATGCATGATATCATCTGTGGGTTTATGTGTACATATGTATCTATGCAAACTGCCCCCCCCACATACACACAGGTTCTACCCAATTGCCATAATCAATTAATTAGGCAACTAAGATCCTATGTATCACATTTATAAAATGGTAATGTATATGTTAAGTGAAATATGATATTTTGCTCTAATTCTTGTCTTAATGAATTCCATTGTTAATCCCACATGACTCATCTGTCAGGAAGTATGAGATTCAAAACTGTTCCTTTTGTTGCCTTTCACTCACTGTGAAAACAGAGAAAAGAACAATCCCTTTGGCACATTCATCAAAACTATGATCAGGCTGATTAAAATGCAGATATACTGCAGCTTATGTTTTATCTGCAGTCCAACAGAGATACCTGAATTAATTGACTCTCTTTAACACACTGTTTCCATGCCTTCTTTACTATTGTTGCTGCTGTTACTAGCATCTAATTAAACAAGCACAACTGGAAATTTTGTATGTACATTTCCTCTCTGTGTCTCTCTGATATAATTTAAAACCTGTCTTCCTACCAGTAATGTACTCCTCAGGCATAGCATAGGGCGGAATGGTAATTTAGTGGTGTTCTGCACTGTATTACCATTGTGTGAGGAATCACAAATCTTATACATTTTTAAATTTCAGTAATTTCTATTTGTTGTTTTTTCCATTTCTTTTAAAGAATTTTCCACTTGGTACAAATATGCAATTTATAAGGATATGTACACAACATATAAGGACTACAAAGCCAGATGCCAAATAGTATTTCTATGAAACACACAATAATCTTATATAATAAACCCTAATATGCAAATCAACCAAATGACTGAACACTGACAGAATGACCGGTCGCTATGACGTGCACTGACCACCAGAGGGCAGATGCTCAACAGGGGGAGTGCAGCTCAGACAGAGGCCAGGCTCATGGCTGGCGAGAGCAGAGGCGAAGGCGGGCGCCTCTCCCGCCTCTGCTAGAGGCAGGTGGTAAGGAGCGATGGGTCCGAGACTGCGAGAGGGCACAGGGCAGACTGAGGGATCTCCCCTCCCACCCCGCCAGTGTATGATTTTCATGCACCAGGCCTCTAGTGCTAAATAAAAATCTTATTTAAATTTTCAAGCAGAGGAGGGCCTTTATGTGTATTTTTTTAATTGAGGTAACATTGGTTTATAATATATAGGTTGAAAGTGTAGGGCAAAATAACCCAACATCCGTATGAACTACATTGTGCTCTTCACCAAAAATCTACTTTCCATTCATCACCATATAATTGACCCCTATTTCCTGTTTTGCTCTTCTACTCCAATTCCCCTCTGGTAATTACCAATGGGTTGCCTCTATGAGTTTGTCTTCATTTGTCTTGTTGGTTTGTTCATCTGCTTTGTTTTTCTTTTTGTATTTCACATATGAGTGAATTCATATAGTACTTGTCTTTTCTTTCTGACTTATTTGACATAGCATAATATGCTAAAGGTCCATCTATGTTGTCACATGTGGCAGGATTTCATATTTTTTATGGCTGAGTAGTATTCAATGTATATGTGTGTGTTATATCATCTACAGTCCAACAGTGATATCTGATTTATTTGAATCTCTGAGATTCCACAGTCTGTTTCATGCTTCTGTGTCTCTGGATCTATTTTGTTCATCAGTTTATTTTGTTCATTAGATTCCACATATGAGTGAGATTGTGTGACACTTGTCTTTCTCTGACTGGCTTATTTCACTTAGCATACTACTCTCCAGGTTCCTCCAGGCTGTCTCAAAGGGTGAGAGATCCTTTTTTTAATGCTGCATAGTATTTTATGGTGTAAATGTACCACAGCTTTTTTATCCTCTCATCTACTGAGATGCCTGAAAGTTAAGGCCAATTAAAACACAGTGGCCTTGTTGTCAATGCACTGAATGTCCAAGGCCACTCTGCACCTAGGCTAAGATATCATAAGCAGGTGCAAGGACACAAGCACAATAATCCCATGGTATACTGCACATGTGTGCCCTTCTGTAGCCAAAATATGATTGATGTAACTATTATCATGAAGCCTTCTTTGTCTCTGGGATAATATATAAGTTACTGACCAGCTAGTGTGCTGGATTGTGAAGAAGCTGGAGAGACAGAGCTGAGAGCTGGTATTGCTATGGTGTGAGGCTAAGAGCTCACAGAGAGCTCAGATATAGCTACCATATTAACCAGCCAGTGTGCTGGGCAGAGGAGTGTGTTGGAGAAGCTGAGGCAAGCTCCGAGGATGTAGCTACAAGGTGTACTGATGAGCCAGAGAGACAGGAGAAGATGCTGAGGCAGAGAGCTCAGGTGCCATTACTATGTGAGGTGGTGAATCTAGGGGGCAGCGTGTGGCTGCTCAGATAATAACTGTGGGTACAGAGACTGCTACTACTGTGTGGGAAAATATGTATTTACCAGCTGGCGTATGGCTGCCTGTACAGGACATGCTGTGAAGGACTGTTTTGTCTGATGGCTATATGGCCACTGGCTTCTGCAACAAAGACTCATTCTTAGACACCCACAACTTTTCACAGCTTCTCCATCTAAGACCCGGTGTCTTAGGAGGTCCAGCCCCAGGCAGAGGGGCTCAAACCCAACACCTGTAACTAGTGAGTAGAGGATAAAGGAGGAACTTGGACTAAGATCCCAACAGTTAGTACAGTGGGCAGGGTTCGAGAAGGAACCTGCCCTGGCGTAGTCAGGAAGAATTTAGAGGAATTCACGGACTCAGCGTATCAGAGCTGTGCAGTGCTCTGGCTGTGCTCTAGCTGTCTCTGACATCTGCCAATGGGCAACTGGGCTGTTTCCGGATCTTAGCTATTGTAAGTTGTGCTGCTATGAACATAAGGGTGCATACATTCTTTCTGATTGGCTTTTAGGTTCCTTAAGATATATTCCTAGAAGTGGGATCACTGGGTCAAATGGAAGTTCCATATTTAACTTTCTGAGGAAACTCCATACTGTTTTCCATAATGGCTGCACCAGTCTGCATTCCCACCAGCCACATACCAGGGTTCCCTTTTCTCCACATCCTCGCCAGCACTTATCATTTGTTGACTTGCTAAATGCTTTATTTTAAATCCTCATTCGCTTTACATCACTTAAGAGTTCTCAATTACTCTACTAGATGACATAATGTAGAACCACTTAGCTCCTGTACACCTACAAATAGAAAAGGAAAATATATCCGAGAAATATGAAGTTATTTTAAGTCAAAATCAACTTCTTCATTCTACGTTAGTTTTTATACTACAGAATTTAAAGTGGGTATCTTTGAGAATTAACGTCCTTTGTATTAACTTCATATCTATGTAGCATTTGGTTCAGCACCATAAACAGCAGGGAATATATTATTTACACTGAATGGCCAGATTATTATGATCTCTGAGGCCCGGTGCATGAATTCGTGCATGGGTGGGGTCCAGCCAGCCTGGACAGGGGAAGGGGACATGGGTGGTTGGCTGACATGCCTGCTGGTCAAACTCCTAGTCGAGGGGACAATTTGAATATTAGCCTTTTATTATATAGGATTATTATATAGGATATACAAGGAGTGGCCAGATTATTATGCATTCAGAGATCATAATAATCTGGCCACTCAGTGTATTTTTGTGACTGCTCCCCCACTCTTGTTAACAAAAATAATTTAACTCAAGCATTGGTAATTGTGGAAGCAATCCTATATAATAAAAACCTAATATGCAAATTATCCCCTCGAGCAGTCGATCAACCTTGAGACCGGGAGTTCGTCGCTTCCTATGATGTGCACTGACCAGCAGGGGGTGGTGCAGAACATGGCAGGTGTCGGCAATGCAGCGCTGGCAGCAAGCAGCAGTGGAGGTGCTGCTGGCCCCAATGGGCCCGACAAGAGTGGGACTGCTGTGAGATGGTGGAGCAGGCAGTGCCAGGCCAAGGTGGGTGCGAGTGGAGGCCCGATTGCCCCACTGATCACCCCACAGATGGCGCAACCAGCAGTGGTATTGGGGGGCGGGACTGCTGCCTGGCTCCCAGTCGCTGAGGGAGCCAGGCAGGGGGGCCCGGCCCTGATCAATCAACACGAAGGTGTTATGGTGGAGCAGGTGAGAGGGCAGCGCCAGGTCAAGGCAGGGTGCTAGGCAGGGCTGCGGGGCTATGAGACTGGGGGCACGAGCAGGGGCCTGATATCCGCAGGCCACCCTGAGGGACCCCACCAGTGCACGAATTTGTGCAATGGGCCTCCAGTTTGGATATAATCACATTTCAATTATTGTTATGGTATAACTATAAATTACACCATCTGATGCTTCTAGAGAAAACAATATGTATCTGATCGTGCACAATTGTAAGAATGAATTAGTTAAATAAATTCTGAGGGTGAAGTTTTAACATTTGGTGTTTGGAGTTTGGAGGACAGACATTCAAATATTTATGTAGTTACAACTTGGTGTCAACATTTTGGAGGCAAGATTTTAGGATGAATTATTGTTATTTCATGATAGAATAATAGTAAAACTCTAGCTACAGAAATACTAGCATGAGTACATAAAGGCCTCTCTATATACATCCCTGTGTATAGTTTATTGAAATATAAGTTATAGCAAAACAGTGGCAATAATTTAAATAGCTATAATAAATGACTCTTTAAATATAGTAAAATATTAGAATATAATAGTAAGCAATATTTCTAAAAATTAAGGTAGATTTATATGTACTGAACTAGGAATCTATTCATGATATATTTTTAAATAAAAAATTAAGTTGTTTAATGTTATGTATGATGTTATTTTATTATATAAATGTATTAATTACATGGATAAATGTTTATGCATATACAGTTTTATGACCTGGGTGAGAGAAAGCATCAAACTGCTAGCAGTGGCCACCTATAAGGTTAATACTTGAAAGATCAGGCAGAGGAATTTTCCTAACTTAGAGAATTTAAAAGGAAAAAGCAGGATTTTAGATTATTTTTACTATTTAGTAATTTTTATCCTTTCTATAAAATATTATGCAATTTTAAAAAGAAAAAATCTTTTCCAGTTGTGCTTTCTTGGTGCTAGGTAGTAATACAAAAGTTTTAGCTTTGTGTGTAGATGTCATCTATTAGTGTTGATGATTGACTAAGCAAATACATTTCACACACCTTCTCTTGGGATTCTGATCCAATTTTCACCAATGCAGTGGATTAAATAAGATAATCATTATATTTCCCTTCTTCCAGCACAATCTGACAAATCCAGGCTACCAATGCAATTCTGTTTGATGAGGTCCTTTAGGGTCCCATCTTGCCCATTCCATATTGTTTTCTTCAACAAAGTCAGAATTGGGTGGCTGCATATCTTGATGAAGAAGGAGAGAAAGCCCATAGAAACAGTTTCCTGTAGGTAGGGGAGACCCTCAGGCAGGAACATGCCATTTTTGCTGTCATTCCATTCCTGATAACTTGGTCACATGACCACACGTGTATATGTATATCCTTTTTCTTACTCTGCCATTAATGTTTCATGCATACATTTTAATTTCAATATAATCTTGAAAATTTGTTATTTGTGTCAAAAATTATTGCAATGTCTTGGAGTGGATGAAAAAGTTCTGTATTTTGTCCAATAGAAAAATGAGGTTACAAATATTAATAAATAATAAATGTTCCTTTCAACTTTATTGGCCATATCAATTAAGTGTTGCAAATCTGATGGCCTCTTTTTATTCTAATAGGTTGCGTTCTTTTAAATTTCAAATAAGTTTGTCACATTAATTAGAATCTTCATTCAGAATATAAATTATAGCCCTGTCCAGCATGGCTCAGTTGGTTGAGTATTGTCCCATGCACAGAGAGGTGTCAAGTTTGATTCCAGGTCAGGGTACATGCCCAGGTTGTAGGCTCAATGCCCAGTAGGGGGCATGCAGGAGGCAGCCAATTGATATTTCTCTCTCTCATAGATGTTTTTCTCTCTGCCTCTCCCTTATACTCTCTCTAAAATGTGTGTGTGTGTGAGTGTGTGTGTGTATGTATATATATTACAAATTTACTCATAAGTGCCCCCTAAAGTAGTTGTATATATTACAAATTTACTCATAAGTGCCCCCTAAAGTAGTTGTTAGAGATACTGTAAGTGACGTTTTTATAATTTACCACAGTTTGTTATAAAATTGCTAATGTCCTGCAATAAGAAAAATAAATCATGGCTTTAGCCATTTCCTTCTAAATTTTAAAATCCATCAACCTTGGCATCTTTAAAATAATGTGTATATTTTCAGATTTTTTAAATTATGTATTGGTGCCAAAATCTAGTACAGTCTAAGTTTTTAATATGTCTCAAACAAAACAAGTATTATTTTCTATGAGACTAATGAAATCCTTTTTTATTTCTATCTAGTATTTTAACATTTCACTTTCTTTAATATCATGTAATTACTTTTAACAGAGGTTGATTTAGGTCATTTCCTAATGATGCATCAGTGAGCATAAATTGCTATTCAATTGTGTCAACTTTCTACTCTGAGTCAATGACCCATAGAACCACTTATACCACAAATGTAAAATGATTCCGTTAACATACAGCAGTTTTCTAGTTTCCCTAATCATTAGAAAAAGAGCATTTAATATAGACATTCTCCATTCTGCTGCTGTAACCTATAAACTAAACTATCTCTTTTAGTGTGAAATTTCTTGTTACTCTTGACACTCTCTACTATCCAATCACATTTCAATTCTTTGTCATTAAGTTACTATCTTGATAAATATTCTCAAACTGTTCTTTCGAAGACCACATTTTAGTCAACAAATACCTTTGTCCTTCATCCCCAATCTTACAGTCATTACGGAAGGCCCAGAATACAAAATTCGTGCACAGGTATGATCCCTAGGCCTGGCCTGCAATCAGGGCCATCTTCCCCGGCTGCCAGCAGCCAGCCCCGCCCCCTGATGCCACCCACCCCTAGTTCCCTGTTCCCCATTGGGCGATCAGAGCCTGCCAGCCAGGGGGAGGAACTGAGAGGTTGGCTGGCAGGCCCCAATGGAATGTCGCTCTGCCGTCAGGTTGATTTGCATATTATGCTTTTATATATATATAGATTGAAGATAATGTAATTTAGTGGTTATACCACATTTATATATGCCTGAAATTCAAATTCCATCTTTGTCAACTTTTTAATGTATGCCTTTAAATAAGTTACTTAAACTGTCTAAGCCTTTTACTTCATATAGCTAATACTAACTACTGTTTTAAAGAGATTATTTTACATTGAGTTAAATAAGGTACAAAACACACTTACAGCCAAGCTGGTTTTGCATAGTGGATAGAGCGTCGGCCTGTAGACTGAAAGGTCCTGGGTTCGATTTCGGTCAAGGGCACATGCCTGGGTTGCGGGCTTTAACTGCGATGCGGGGAGGTGCAGTAGGCGGCCATTCAATTATTCTCTCCCATCATTGATGTTTCTATCTCTCTTTCTCTCTCCCTTCCTCTCTGAAATCAATAAAGATATATTTAAAAAATTTAAAAACAGGAAAACAAAACAAAACAAAAAAACACACTTACAGGATCTGGTACATATCACTCTATATAAAAGCCTAAGCGACCGAACGACTGAACAACCGAATGACTGGTTGCTTAGGCTTTTATATAGAGAGATATGTACCAGATCCTGTAAGGGTGTACCAGACCTGGCCTGCAGGGATCGGGCCGAAACTGGCAGTCTGATATTCCCCAAGGAGTCCTGGATTGCAAGAGGGCACAGGCCAGGCTGGAGGGACCCCACCAGTGCATGAATCCATGCACCAGGTCTCTAGTTAGTAGTAACTGTTAATGACATGATTTTCATTCTCATTATTATTGATCTGTCATATTCTGTGAAGTATATGATGTCAGTTCTCAACTTACTTCTCTGAATACTTCTTCTTAATGTCTTTGGTTATTATCCCTACATTTCAATATTTATATTTATCTATTCCTCAAATCTTTTTTCTACTCACAATCTCCCCTGGGTGATCCTTACTCTCTCTCTTTGCTATGGACTGTATATTTGTTTTCCCCCCAAATTCACATGTCAAAACCTTAATTTCCAAGTGAAGATATTTGGAGATGGGGTTAAGCCCTCATGATGGGATTAGTGCCCCTTATAAAAAGAGATGAGACAGGAGTGAGTTTTCTTCTTCACTCTGCCATGTGTGAATACCACCTGTCATCTGCAAACCAGGAGGAAACCTCTCACCAGACATGCCATACCTTGACCTTGGCCTTAGCAGCCTTTAGAACTGTGAGAAATAAATCTTTTTTCTTTAGGCCAACCCGTCTATGGTATTCGGACTAATGGCAGCCTGAACTAAGACACTCTCGGAATCAAAAATCACTTCTCAAATATAACCAATTCAATTCTGGAATAAAGATCTTTAAGGATACTTACTATCTTAAGATCACCACTTGAATTTCATATTTTCTTCAAAATATTTCTTTCTAATTGTCTTTCTGATAGCTCAATGTCCACATGCTTCAGTTGGAATTAATCTGGTCCCTAAACTCATTTTAATTATCCTCACATTTCAATTAGTACTGCTGCTTCCTTACTCGTAGTCATTCACACTTTTCAACCTGTTATAATCTCTCACAGTTAAATATTTGCCTAATAACGTTGATTCCACCTTCCGTATAGTTCCACTCACACTCCTGTTACACTCAAACTCTTAGCATTGTTTTCTAACTGTCAGCATCTCCTACATCCATCTGCATTGGGGTCAGGTTAAGCCTGTCTATCCACACACAATCCAAGGATTTATTTGTTTCCCAATCTTTCACTAACATACAAGGATAGTCATAATTCAGTCCTATGTAATTCACCATAAAAAATGACCCTCAATATTTCTAACTGGAAATAAGTGAAAGGAGAAAAATATTAAATTATTTCAGATGAAAGGGAACAGGATAAGGAATTATCTAAAATTATTGTATACTAAAGTCTTGGGAATGGTTTACCTGGATATAAAAGTCATAGGTTGTATAACAACCTTTTACATATAGTACTTAAAAGTATACATTTAGTAAAGGGGTGCTATACAGACATAATACTATTAAAAGAATCTACAGAAATTGTAGGAGGATGGTTCTTGAAACAGCCTTCTTAAATTATCAAAGGTATAGTCAACTTCTAAAGTTATTCTGATACAGTAGGCAGTTAGGAACTATACTAGTAAACTAGGTAGGAGTCACCAGGGTGGAATGTTCTGGGTGCGTAGGAATAAACAATTATAGGATGGGACCTTGCCCCCAGGTTGACCTTTCCTCCCCTAGCATATAACTAGTCCTGTGGTTTAGGCCCTCTGACCTTTCCTATCACCGGTCTTGCAGTTTGTTGCAGTTTGGACCCTCACCTTGCCTTTCCTCCCCTGGCGTGTTGATAGTCATGTGGTAGGGAAGGAACAAGGGGGGGCGAGAATATCCTCATAAGACCCCATATAAACCCTGGCATGACCACTCCCTAAAGCATTAAGCCCTAGAGGTAACAGATAGGGCTTAGTTGTGTTTCATCTCCAGGCCCAGAAAAGCAGCAAGGACAGGAAAGGCAATGCCATGACTGACATCAGCAATAGCAGGGATGACTAATGACTTCCTGCTCTGGTGCCAACCAATCATTGGAGACCACAACCCTGAGGGGGCACATATGGAAAGATGATGAATATTCTATTGAGATCCTCCCTTGGGACCTCCACATAAAACCACTTAAGATGAGGGACCCATCTGGGTTCTGTCTTTTGAGGAGCCTATACCTTCTTCCTTTCTTCCTTCAGGCAGCTCTCTCTCCCCCTCCCCCTCTCTCTCTCTCTCTTTCTCTCACTCACTTTCTCTGGGGCATGCACACTCCTTTCCCCACCCCTGTATTTCCCAGATGTGTTTTCTTTGCCTTCCTTTCTCCTATGCTCCAAGGACCCTTCTTTTGCCTCTGGAACTTACCATTTTGAGGGTTGAAAGAATTGGCTGAAAGAAATAAAATTAATTATAAGTAGCTCCGTGTGATGTGGCCCATAGATCTATTTGTCATATACTGCTTTATATGGAATGTTGTTGATAAATAACATTCTATATAAAGCAGGTGCAGAATGGGGCAGATGTTGGGAACGGATCTAAATACAAATATAGTTTTTCACCCTAATTTAATCAACTGAAATTTTTGTGAATGTTCAGAATAAAGGAGCATATATTAAAGACTGCATCTTGACAATGAAAAGGGCAAATGAAGATTTTGTTTTTCAAAGTTTCTTATTAAAGTATAAATTCACCAGGAGGGCTGATACCTTAAACTTTGCCAGCTAACACCTTAGATTTCAGCTATCATCTTAATTAACAGCTAACCCTTTAGCAGAGACTGGCAACCATATACAGCCTGCCCTTGAGAGCCCAAGGAAGAAGAGGTGAAATGTCAGGAGAGGCAAATGAAGCTGATTCTTAAGAAAAGAGGTGCCCAAGATTAGAAAACCTACAGCATTATTTGCTGACAGCCAGCTTAGCAGCTTAAACACCTTGCTTTCTTAAGAATAAAAACTATTCCTAAGAAATATGAAATTAAAAAAAAGCAGGAAAGGTTTTGTGTTCTCTCCCAGCCCACTTTCATCACCTTCTTCACTCCTCAGAATGAGGTTTGTCCCTGGTAAGACAGTGATATATATTCAAGACAGATTGCTATGAGAGAAAGGATCTATAAAGAAGAGAAAAACCTTGCTGATGCTCCATTGTAAAGAATTTTAAATACTAATTAATGGTATTTATAATTCTCTTCAGGTTGAAGTAGGAAAAAATATATCACCATGAATTTGAAACTATAGTAGCCAGCCAACAGGGTATGACAAGAACTAGGAAAAATAGGGGAAGTAGGAAACAAAACAAAACATACTTTAATTAAAATAACAACAGAAGAAAAACAACAATACTTAAAAGAAAAGATTGCTTGATAGTCATTCAAATGGAGCTATTTATGGTGTCATTACATCCAAACTCTTTCCATTGATAGGATATAAACACAACTCTATATTCATATAAACATCTCTGTACATCTGCATGCATAAACGTATAAGCACACCCATGAAAAATTCAAGGATGTGTAAATTGACAGCTTAAATCCAGTGAACTCAATTAGGCAACCTGATTTGGCTCAGCAACATGTGGAACATAAAAGACCCCAATAAAGTGATTTTTCTTAGCTCTGCTGAAACAAATTCATAATTTGGAAATAAAACTCTTGCTGTGTAACTAATAAAGGGTTATAGGTAATTGTGCTGCAAGTTACTGAGTACCCCAAAGCTTGACAGTGTTTAATTTTTCCTGTTGTGTCATATCCTTTACATGTATGAAAACCCTGCATATTTATGCTTCATAGGATCTTATGATCCCTTTAAGTTACCCAATCTGTGTAATTTTTGTGATACATATTTATCATTTTTATGTCCATTTCTATATCAGACTATCTAAAAATGCATAGAAAAATATCAGATTACAGTGACAACTTCAATCCCAATCCAATGTCACAATGTTGTTGCTATCCTTTGTTGTTTTCATATTTGCAATTCTCTACTCTGACAGAAAGAAATCTAGTCCTGTTACCCCAAAAATATTCATTTATTTGCTAAAATTTTAAACATGAAAAAAGTAGCTTCAGAATTGCTGTTGCCTCTGCAAAAATAAACCTATTTAGAGTTTAATACATGCTTGGAATTATTTTTTTCTTTTGGTCTTTAGCATGAGGATATATAATTATTCACAAGTTACGAGGATTCTTTCATTTTTATTCCTTTCAGCGTGATCGTTTGAAACATGGTTTGCTCTTTTGAGTCTATGATGAATTTTATAGATTTTTATTTCTTCCTTATGGATTGCATTTATATATTAATCTATTTCTTTGTGTGTGTGTTTTAATTTATGAGTATGTGAAACATTAAAATGGTTTGAAATGGCAGGACAGTGCAAAAAGATATATTCAAAGAAATGTTATCTTTTCTAATTCCCTATATCCTTTCTGTTCCATTTCTACCCATGCCATATAGAGGCAGTTTCATTACTCTCTTGACTACTTTTCCTGTGTTTTTCTGTTCAAAATTGCAGATATATATGTATTTTTGTATTTCTCTTTTTTCTTACTTAAAATACAGCATACTGTACATCTGAGATCAGCAAGATTTGTTTAAAGTCCAAATAAAAAACAGTGTAGGTTTGCTGGGCTAAAGGGCAAATAAAGTATATTATGTAGATGCTCTATCCCAGGGGTCCTCAAACTTTTTAAACAGGAGGCCAGTTCACTGTCTCTCAGACCGTTGGAGGGCCGGACTATAGTTTAAAGAAAACTATGAACAAATTCCTATGCACACTGCACATATCTTATTTTGAAGTAAAAAAGCAAAACGGCAAAAACACCCGCATGTGGCCCGCGGGTCGTAGTTTGAGGACACCTGATCTATAATAATCTATAACAATAAAAGCATAATATGCTAATTAGACCAGACAGCCAAACGTCCTTTCGGACGTCCTTTCAGACATCCTTCTGGACAAAGCCGCAGCAGCTGTGAAGGCCGAGGGCAGGCAGCTATGGTGGCCAGCCACGGCAGCAATGGTGGGGTGATGGGGGCAGCGCCTTCCCTGGATCGGCACAGTCGCCTCCTGCAGAGGAAGGCCATGGCTGCCTGCCCAAGGGAAGCGGGCCTAAGCTGTCAGTAGGACATCCCCTGAGGGCTCCTGGACTGTGAGAGGGGGCAGGCCGGGCTGAGGGACCACTCCCCCAGTGCACAAATTTTTGTGCACCAGGCCTCTAATTGTATAATAAAAGAGAAAAAAATCTATAATTTTAACATCTTTAAAATATAAAAATTAGCCATCTTTATGTCCCCTATGGGTAACTCTCTATTGAGGTCCTTTGCCAATTTTTTTAAATTGGATTGTTTGTCTTCCTTTTGTTAAGTTGTATGAATTCTTTATATATTTTGAATATTAACCCTTTATCAGATGTATCATTGCCAAATATGTTCTCCCATACAGTGGGCTCCGTTTTCATTTTGTTAATGGCTTCTTTTGCTGTGCAGAAGCTTTTTATTTTGATGTAGTCCCATTTGTTTACTTTCTCCTTAGTTTCCTTTGGCCTAGGAGATGTATCCACAAACATATTGATAAGAGAGATGTCTGAAATTTTGCTGCCAAGAGACAAATTATTAAAATGCTCAAAGTCACTGATCATCAGAGAGATGCATATTAAAACGACAATGAGGTATTACCTCATAGCTGTCAAAATAGCTACCATCAACAAATCAACAAATGACAAGTGCTGGAGGGAAAGAATATATTCACCCCTATGTTCATAGCAGCATAATTTACATTAGCTAAGATCTGGAACCAGCACAAGTGCCCATCAGTAGACTAGTGGATAAAAAAGCTGTGGTACATTTATCCAGTGGAATACTATGGAGCAGTTAAAAAGAAGGATCTCTTACCCTTTGGGACAGTATGGAGGGACCTGGAAAGTATTATGCTAAGTGAAATAAGTCAATCAGAGAAAGACAAGTATCACATGATCTCATTCATATGTGGAATCTACTGAACAAAATAAATAGATGAAAAAAATAGATCCAGAGACATAGAAACATGAACAGACTGTCAAATCTCAGAGGGTAGGTGGGGGTGGCTAAGTGGGTGGGAAGAGATCAATCAAAAAATTTGCATGCATATATGTATAAGCCAGGGACACAGAAAATAGGTTGGTGAAGGCCTGGGGGGTGGGGCTGGGGCAGGCTAGTAGGGCCAATGGGGGTAAAAGGACACATATGTAATACTATCAACAATAAAGATATTTTCAAAAATTAAAAAGTATATAAAAATTGAAATTGCACACAATTTTTCACAATACATATTTAATAACTACAAGATTGGAAATTTGGGGGGAGATATTTTCTTAATTAGGGTTCAAAATAAGTGATCTCTATTGGCAAAATCAGTCACGAAATTTCATTTGTTAATGCTGATCTGTAATCAGATTTTACATATGTCATCTTTAAATACGTTTTTTTTTTTCCTCATAGAAAGATATTGCCAAATTCTGTAATCAGTCTATGAGCATATGGCTTTAAGTGAGTATATTTATCACTTCAAAGACATATATAGAATTATATTAAAATCTTCTCTTGATATGTGCCTTATAGTACGTCATCACATTCCAAATCAGTCACTTCCAAATGAAGGTTAGGTGGATGATCTTCAATTACACAGTTAAATGGATTGTGAAATATGAAAATTTCCTCTGTGTATGCATTGAGGTCTGAAAAAAGTCTGTTGATGTAATTTTAACTTAGAAAATATATTTGCTGCAAGTTTTTGTGAGAATAGAGATTATGCACTTTGTTTTAACTTTTGACAGCATGAAAAATGTATTATGTAGCTTGACATTACGTTTGATTCAAACATTAGTCTTTCTCAAAATTACTTTGCCACAATTTAAGTTTCACATATAAGCACTGTTTTAACCTCATAATTTTAGATTTAATTCACTAAAAAGTATATTCAAGCATATGCCAAATGTTTATTTCCAAATTTCATTCAGTGCTCAATAATAGTGCTTTTGGAATAGTTCTTCCAATACAGAAGGACTTTAATCTTGGATTTGAGCTTAATAAATTGAAGTAAAACTTCACCATTGCTAAAGCATGAAACTGCTGTGTAGAAGGACAAATCATGATACTAAGTTTCCTTTATGGTAAAAACTCATGGAATTAACAATGACCAAGTTGGCAAGTGTGAATGACATCCACCATTGACACTACTGGCTTAACAACATGCTAGATTTACATATTTCCCTCCTCAAAGTACCTGTTGATAAATGATAGGCTTTAAACATCTTAATTTTTCACTATCTTTGTAAATTTGTCCAAGGAAGCCTTTTTATTTTCTGGTACAGTTATTTTTACTATTGTGAATGGTAACACTTTTTAGCAGATTCCACTTCAGGTTGTACTAAATAAGTGTCTTCTCAACTTCTTTTAAAATATGTTTGCATGTATTTTTGTTCATGCAAGACTAATCATAGAAGGAAGTTCTCTAAATTTTAATCATGTCACTTTGTTATTGGCTCCTTGAATAAATAACTAAGCAGAATCAATTACATCTTCCTGTTTTTCAAAATCCAATGCAAACAACACAAAATCAATTGCTTTGATATTTTAAAATGATCTTTTTACAAATATTTAGTAACTACTAAATATAAG
Source organism: Cnephaeus nilssonii (assembly GCF_951640355.1). Lineage (NCBI taxonomy): Eukaryota > Metazoa > Chordata > Mammalia > Chiroptera > Vespertilionidae > Cnephaeus > Cnephaeus nilssonii. The sequence goes on along the minus strand of NC_137085.1, from coordinate 53,853,667 downwards.
TTATAGGATACTTTATTTTCTATATGGAAACAATTTAATTGTATATTTCACGTTATTTTATAAATATAAAAATACTATATTTGGTAGTTTGTTCCTAATTTACTATTGATGTTTTCTTAGTGTTCTCAACTCTTTAAGAAACTATTCTCATATTCTTAAAGAAGTTTATTTTCTGTGGATACATTTCTCGAATCAAAGAGTATTTGATTAACTACCCATCAGTGAATGGCTTTTATTATGTTCCTAGCAAATGATCCACTTGAATCGTACTTTCATTGTAGCTTCATTTTTAAGCTTTATTTTTATAAAAAATTCTACTGTGATGGCAAGAATGTGGAGGAATTGGAACATTTGTGCATTGCTAGTGGGAATGTAAAATAGGGTAGCCAATTTGGAAAACAACTTGGCAGTTTCTTCAAAAGTTTAATCTGATTTTACCATGGCATCGAACAAATCCGCATTTAGATGTTTATGCAAAAAAAAAAAAAGAAAGAAAAGAAAAGAAAACATGTTTACACAAAGATTCACACAGATATTTTAGAAGGATTTTTGTTTTTTTGAATAGTCAAAAGTGGTCTCATGTCTGACACTAATACTCAGGGACCAAAATAACACCTTGCACCATCAATCATAATGGGGGTTTATGAAGCCCAAGTTATATAAATCTTGTCACCAGTCTGCCTCACAGTGAATCTATGGGACCAGAGGCCAATCTTAGAGTTTTATCCAGTTTCCCAATAGTTGTAGAAATAGTTATACATAGAAACTGAAAGAATACCTAGTGGGTTTTCTGATTCATAGAATAAGGTTTATTATAGTACATGGGACTGAGTTTATGAATTCCTTATATATTTTAGATATTAAGCTCATATTGAATATTTGTTTTTCCCCTAGTCCCCTCCACTACTAATAAAAATTTAAAGCGTTTCCACATATAAGTGACACCATGCTGTATTTGTCTTTTTTTGTCTGACACTTAGCATACCAGTGTGTCCTCTGGGTTCATCCATGTTGCTGCAAATGGCAATCCCTCTGTCTATGTGTGTTTATTTATTTGTGTCACATTTTCTTTGTCCATTCAACTGATGATAAGCACTTCAGTAGTTTTTATACCTTGGCAGTGGTGGATAATGCTAGAGTGGATTGCTAGATCATATGCTAGTTTTATTTTCAATTCTTTGAGTAATCTCCATATTATTTTCCAATATCAGTTTACATTACCACCAACAGTGTACAAGTGTTCTCTTTTTCCACATTTTTATGAGCAGCATTTCTATATTATTGAATTTATTGGGGTAACATTGGTCAATTAAATTATATAGGTTTATTATTCAGATATGTTATTCTATAATATATCATCGGCATATTGTATTATGTGTTCGCCTCCCCAATTCAAGTCTCCTTTCATCACCATTTATCCTCCCATTATCTTCTTCTACCTCCTCCCACCCTCTTTCCCTCTGGTAATCACCATACTGTTGTCTATGTCTATGAGTTGTTATTTTTTGTAGGTTTTTTTTTCTTTCTTTGCTTACTCTTTTTACCTTTTTTTACCTAGCCTCCAACCCCCTACCCCTCTGGCAACTGTTTGTCAAAATTTTTATAGACATCCTAATAAGTGTAAAGTAATATCTCATTGTGGTTTTAATTTGTGTTTTCATGATAATTAGTGATGTTGAGCTGAATTTAAGGTACCTGTTGGTCATGTTTGCATTATTTGGAAACAGGATTATTTAAATAGTTTGTCCATTTTTGTTTGGGTTATTATTGAGTTTATAAATTCCTTATATATTTTAGATATTAATCTCATATTGAATATATGGCTTGCAAATATTTTATCCCATTTTATATATTTTCTTTTAATTTTGTTGAGGTTTCCTTTATTGTGCAGAAGTTTGTTTTTTAGTTTAATGTAGTTCTACTTGTTTACACTTGCTTTTTTCTTTACTTCTGGTGTCAATTCCAGAAATTCATTGCTAAGACCAATGTCAAGGAGCTTACCCACTTTGTTGTTATTGTTCAAGTCTAGGTTATTAATAGTAATACTATTAGTGAGGAACACCTGAGACACTTGCCCAGGCACCTGTTACTTGTAGCGAACCCCACAGAGATTTCCCAGAATGCAGTGTTGTGGCTGGACTGGACCTTGTGTTTATTAGTATGATTGCAGTATGCATTTCAGCAAAACCCTCAGGGAAGTAACAAAATTTATTACTCTCAGGCCCTGGAGGGCACATGGCATGCCCAAAGATCCCTCAGCAAGGTCTTAGATAGAGAAAGAGGACCTGGGACTCTGCCTTTGTTAGAGCCCTAAGGTGGGGTGTCTAGGGCTTAATGGGCTCATTCTTTATTGGCTTATCTATAATAATAAAAGCCTAATATGTTAATTAGACTGGATGTCCTTCTGGACGACCTTTCAGACGAAGCCGGGCTGCAAGGGAAGCCCGGGTCCTGGGTGCCAGAGGGAAGCCGGCGGTGGTAGCCGGGGGAAGGAAGGCCTACTGCTGCACACATTTCGTTCATTGGGCCTCTAGTTTGTAATATAAGAGCAGAAATTAGAGAGGTCACTTAAAGAGTCCGTTATCCAGGTTACCCTGGGCTTTCCTAAAGAGGAAACTTCCTGAGTGTGGGTGGCCTAATTCTTTATCAGGTTGGTTTGCTTGTAGCTCTTCATACAGCTAGCAGTTGCGTATTCAAGATGGATGCTTTTTGAAATATGTATCTTGGCAATCAAATTTGTAATGTCATGCACTTATACTGCAATAACAATGCTTAATGTCAGGCACATGACACTGTCTGGAGAAAGCTAAATGCAAGATGCCTTTTAAGAAATGGATAGTCCAGAAAATGTGAAATAATAATAATCATCTGCAGAGCATACTCACTTAATATTTGTACAATATAATTATATTTAATACATGTTTGCTCTCCTGACCTCAAGCTTCAACAATAATTCAATAGAGAATAGAAATAAAGAATCTCTTCCAAAAGGGATATAAACAGTGATGATGTGCTTGGAGCTGATGAATCACACAAGTGTCGTTTTACTCCTTCACACATATGGTTAATAGGATGAATAAAAAACCATCTCCTTTAAAATATCCCTTCATTGGCTAATTAGCTATGAACTGACAGTCCAAGTATCCATAGTTATATTGAATTGATTGATTTTATTAGCAGTTTACTTATTAGTACAATCATTTCAGAAAGAAAAAACCTCAATTTGATCATATTTTAAAGACCCTAGAGTACTTCAGTCATATTATACTTTATTTTAGCTTCCCCAATTGCTACACCAATTATACAACACTGCACTCTCACTCCAATATGATAAATGGCCATGAGCCAAACCAATTTTTAGTGCTTTTTCCCTCTATCTAGAGATAAACACTCATTTGGTTTTAATATCACATTATGTGAGTGACCTTATTAATGAGGTTAATTATTTAATCTCATCAAATTCATACTTTAGTTTAAAACCCTAACCAGTAGAGAGTCAAGGGTTATAAATTTCCTTGCTTGTTTGAGCCGAGCTAAGGTATAGAACATATGACAGATAAAACACATTAAGTAGAAATATACTTCCTACGAAAGAAGTTTAAATGCATCTAAACTATAGTGAAGGAAGAGTCTCAAAAGTTACCCTTAGATCTATAAAACTATATTTAATTATAAACATGAATATAGTGATGAATATGATAATTACTATAATTTATTCCTACTAATAAATTCAGTGAGTAGCTGATGATATGTTTATCTTTTCGGTATAATATAGATATGTTATTTTGATCTTTGGAAATGTAACATAAAACCTTAAAAGACATTTCAGTCAAGTGGTGCAAAATTTGTAATTCATGTGATCACACTTTCACACAGAGAAGACAGGAAGTTCAAAATCGGGATACCAAGATTTAAAGATGAAAACTCAATGCAAAACACGTTGATGTGCACAGTGAACATTAATGGCATTATCATTTACAATTGGAAGACAGAAATGCAGAGAGTAGTATATAAACTGCAGAGTTCAGACACTCTTTCTGATCAGTTTCCTTAGAAATGTAACCTGTCATTCTCATTGGATCAGGATTTGGTTCTCCCATGAGACCATACATACAGATGCATATTATCCCTTAACATTCTCTGCAGTGTAACATCTGCAAAACATGGAACCATAAACAACAATTTATGCCACACCACTAATGGAGAAGAACATATCGCAGTGGCTTTCCAAGCACCTGGGTAGATTGACATTTCTTGACAAAACTTCCCTCCAAGGGGGGTATTTTATGGAACTACCAACTCTTACATAGTACCAGAGTGTTCACTTTTCTCTGTGGAATGCAGCTAAAAAGACTGTTGATTATTGTTTAACATCGACAAAAGAAAAAAGTCTTAGTTTAAACTATTCATAAGAATGCATCTATTATCCTCATGTTTATAACAAGATATAGCAGCAGCTCTGAAAACAATCTATTGTAACTAAAGATCCTTTTCAATGTTTAATAAGAATTGTGAATTTTATTTTCCATATCCAACAATGTCGAACACTAAACTCTTTACTTTTTTTGTAGGTATTATACCTTAAATAAGATTTTTTTTTCTGTTGTAAAGATACTTTGTAGGGAAATAGGCAAGAAAAATACACTAAAGCTGTTTGTCTAAATACAATAGGTGTGAGATATTTCTTATGTGACTCAATGATTTCAGGATTGAAGTCATATTTGAACAGTACTTTGTATTTGCTTATGCAGCAAAACTTGTAGATCATTATTAGGTACCTAATAATAGTCAGTTTTCTGTCCACAGTCTCAAGAGCTACAAATATACATCTATCATGTCCTGTTTGCAACTGTGTGAGTCCATGGTTGAAATGGAAATACAGAGTTATTGGATCTCAACACAGCAAGTTAGGAGCTAGATGCCTGACAAGAAAATATTTCAATGTTCCATTGCAGTTCAGCTGCTATATGAAGTGACTTTAGAAAATGCTCCAGTGCATACTATAATAACCTGAGGTGACAGAGGTAATGAATGCTGCAGCACATTACAGTGGGGCTGGGTTAGTTCAATAAACTTTCAGAGAATAGCAACGAGTATATTGCAGACACTGGAGGTAATTTTCATACAGAACCCCATAACTGATTCTTACCAGTTGTCTTGATAAGCATATCATGTAATTAATCCACACCAGCTTGAATTTTTTCATACTCCTTGACTAATGACTAAGATTCTCCTAAAATTCAAATTATGATTATTTATGTCCATTTCATTCAATGTAGCTTTATGCATTTCCATGTTTTATTATATGCCAATAAAGGCTTTTATTTATAATTTCATTGAATGAATAAAGAACAGTTAAATGGTCAAATAATAGATGTGTAAGTATCCTTGTGATATTCAATCTATCTTCATGGTGCTATGCTCTAAAATCCATGAAGAATTCTCAAGGAATAATTATCTGCTTCTCTTTTAAGGAACAACAGTGTGAGAACTTCTGCAATCTGCTTATCCGGTGAAACTGGATATTTTTTATTTAATTAACATGATTGCTTCATTGTTATGTAGAAACAGACTTCTTTTCTTATGGTGTACTGTTTCAGAGTTTTAATTATTGCTATTTACTTAAATGCTATTTGCTTCAAATTCTTCAAACATCACCTGTGTATGACTCTTACTTACTATTGGAACTTTATTTATGTACATGTCTTCCTCTCAAGTTGTAAGAATTTAAACTTAGCACCCATGGTCTGCTTTATTATTTTATCCTTATCACTGCCTTATGGTTCATAGTAGAGGGTAGAAGGAGGGTCATTTTCTTGCACATTTGTCACTACATGGAAATCACTCTACAATGAACCTCATTGTCATGAAAACAATTATCTGACTTCAATACCATCACTATGATACAAAGAGCAATTATTTAAATATACAAAGAACATTCTTTTTTTTAGTAAAAGTAGAGAAAGATTATTTGTTGGAAAAAAGAAAGGTGTAGTATAGTCCATTTGAAAAGTAATAGCACTCATGTTAGTTGGCTATAACAAGTGTGTCAAAAATAAGTCTCTATCTTTTTTATAAGTAGTAATATTTGTAAGAACAAATATTAGAATGAGATAATTTAGTTCTCTTTTTCATTTTCTTATATATTTGAATATACTTAAAATAGAGAGATATATACTCTTGTGCTAAATTTCATTTTCAGAAGAAATAAAGCAATTATGTTTCTCTACATGTTTTAACAGATAAAGAAGGTTATTTTATCCTTGTCTCTTAAGCTAAAATCGTTGAACCACTATAATATAATGAAACTTTTATTCCCATGCTATTTAAAAGCTCCTCTCATTGTATAAAAAGGAAATTAGGAATGCTGACAAGTTTCTGGAAAATTCTATGTAGAGAGATGATAGCACCTGTTTCTTCCCCTGTTCTCTGTAGTCGCAATAACAAAGGCATGGATAAAAGAGATGTAGACCTTATTGTGAGAGATGTATCTAGTAGGATGAATAAATGAAAAAGTCAGTTTGTGCACATGTGAATGAGGTCTAGAAGAATAGTACCAACCAATCTGTGCTTCACACAAAAAAAGTAAATGTTTCTGGTAAAAAAAAAAAAAAAAGTAAAAGAAATCAGTCTGAAGCCACAATTTTTTCTTGCCAAGCAGGACTGATTTTCAGAAGCCTGCATCTGTTACAAACAGACCAGACAAATACACACAGAAATAGAAAGCTTCAAAGAAAGGGTGTGATTCACATGCCTTGCTTTAGTAGCAGTAATCATGCTATCTTTTGAAGTACATTGGTTTTCCAGGCATGTATCCTAAAGTTGCCTTCATATTGCTGAAAATCAGCTGGTATTTGAAAGCTTGCCAGCTTGAAGGCCATTAATTGACAACCTGGAAAGCCTAGCTTCACAGGAAAGGAAATTATACAAAGAGGTGAGCCTTGAGTCCTCGCACCTCCCCCGGAGAAACAGCAGAGGGAGCTGCCAATCTTTTCATGACTGAAGCCTGTGCAGTGTGCAAGTTCAATGATGGAGCTCTAAATGAGAATTTCACTGAGCAGAAATCATTATCATGTCTTTAACTACCTTATGGCAGCTGATTTATATGATTTCCCCAAAGAACAAATCCAGAATTATTTGTGGGGGAAAATGTAAAAACAACAACAACAAAAATAGCTTCTTGCTCATAGTTCTAGTTGCTTAGATTTGTGTGGTATCCAAAATAATGTGACACTGTGGTTCTTTGAAAGGGGCAAAAGGCAGAGTTAAGCCCATTGTAACCACAGTTATCGCAGGCTATTCAAATCTGTCTCATCTATAAGGATCCTGTGTGTGTGTGTGTGTGTGTGTGTGTGTGTGTGTGTGTAAATATAGGCAAAATTTTTTGGTCCTTTTCTAAGAATGTGCCTCAGGAGGGTAGCAAGGTTTAAAAGTGGGCCCACTGAGCCATTGTGAAGATTTTGTTACAGGTTTTTTAACACAGAAAAGTGATTATATAGCACTAAAAATATTTATTCAGTGTCAACCATGAGTTGCAATGAGGCACACATCTCTCTCTCTCTTCACTGGAATGCTAATTGCCTCAAGCGATCTTTTTGAAAATACAACAGAGTGGTAAACTACAAAACAGCAGAAAACCTAGCAATGCTAACTGGTGAGAGAGCTTCATAAGAATTCAGAATCAGTTATTATAAAGTTTGTTCTGTTGACAACAGTGGCAATTAAACATGGTGCATTGACATGAAGGAGTGTTGCATTGCATTTGCTGAGTGAGAAGGGATTCTGCTAGACAGTGCCTCGTTGCTTTTATTTCTAAGTTATACACAGCTTCAAACTTAACAGGCCTTGCTGAGAAAAAGATTTAGAAAGTAGTCACCCCTACTTCCCACTACCAGCATCTTGATTTTTCTTTAAAAATGTGGTCCATTTCTCTTTTCTGATGCATTGAAGTAGAACCTGGAAAGGTAAAGATATGATATTATTCACATTTAGATTCACATTTGAATAAAAAAGAATATAGAATGATCCCTTTAAAAAGTCAGAACAAGAAAGCCCTCTGTTTCCGTCATTTAAATAAGAGGTGTGCTTGCCAGCCCTACATGCTGCAACTTCTACAGCTCTTGGGATGATGGTGCTGTATTGTTTGAAGACATATATTCCTTATTCAAAGATCACAGGGTATCCTATTTATTTTTTTTTTACTGCTGTGCTATTTCTCATACAAGCAACTTCAAACGGAAATATTCTTAACTCATAATTTAAGATAATTTTTCAAGCAACACTTAAAATCTGTGAAGACTTTTGAGTCCCAGTGATACCGTTGTAATAATCTGGTTATTATTAACAGGAAAGGGGTAAAGGAAAGACTACATAATATAGGCATGCCATTTATACAGCTTTGCTAATTTAACACTCTCCAAGTCTGTTCCCTGCTGATCTAAGGGGGAAGAGACTGGACAAAGGCAGCTTGGATGCCTGTCCCGTAAGGTCTGAGTAACCGGAAGGCCCTCGCCCATCCATCACACAGGGGAGCTAGTTAGTGGCCAGAATAGGCCTGGCCATTGCAAGGGCCCAAAACCTGAATATATAACCTTCTGAGCAAAGAAGGCTCTCTCTCTCTCTCTCTCTCTCTCTCTCTCTCTCTCTCTCTCTCTCTCTCTCTCTCTCTTTCTCTCTCTCTCTGGTGCACCTGGCTATTGTCTCTCCTGTTGAAGGGAACACATTCCCCTGCATTCGTCCATGTGGCTCATGGTCATGTGGGACCCACACAATGGAGTGCTGCACTTGAATTAGCCTGAATGCTGAACTGGACCCGGCTGCAATGTGGAATGGAAGCTCTGGAAGTTGGCCTTGGCTCTGTTGGAAGCCCAGCTGACCTTTTATCAGGTCTGGTTTAAGGGCCATGGGGCTTTACACCTGGAGGAATGTAACTCCATGCAAATAAAGCCTTTTGCTACATCTCCAAGTCTGTTCCCTGCTGATCTAAGGGGGAAGAGATTCTCTTGCGGGGGCTTCCGAAAGTGCTCATTTCAGCTGTACCCCAGGAACCTCACTCATATATGTCTGGGAACTCTGGCCCATTAATTCCTCTGGCAACACCAGGATATTCTAAAATAGTAGTTAATATTGTTTTAAATGTTCTTGAATGACTGTTGCAAAAAAGTATATTTTTAACTATATACTTTGAAATGAATTTGGATTTTAAGAAAAGTTGTAAAGCTAGTACAGATTCTACCCATATTGCCTTTACCCAGCTTCTCCAGATGTTAGTATTTACTTACCATGGCGAATTTATCAAAGCTAAGATATTACCATTGGTGCAATCTTTCTAACTGAATTACACATAGGAATATATGAATTTTGAAATTTACTCACACATTTCCCCAGTTTTTCCTCTTTCTCTTCTAGGATATAATTTAGGATACCATGTTGCCTTTAGTTGTCATGTCAACTTAGTCTCCTCTAATCTAATAGTCTTTCTTTTTCTTTTATGATTTTGACACTTTGTAAGAATCGAAGTTATTTTGTTGAACAAAGGTATGTTTTCTTATGAGTATAATGAGATTAAGGCATTTAGGGAAGAATATCACAGAGATTATGTGTCTCTCTCATATCTGGCAATTCTCGTTAACTAGAGGCCTGATGCACGAAATCCGTGCACTGGCGGGGGGGGGGGTGGGGGGTATCCCTCAGCCCGGCCTGTGCCCTCTCGCAGTCCCGGACTCCTCAGGGGATGTTCATCTGCCAGCTTAGGTCCGCTCAGCCTAAGCCAGCAGAAATCCCTCTCGCAGTCCAGGACCCCTCGCTCCTTTCCGCCCACCTGCTCGCAGCTCCTTAGCGCTGTCGTAGAGGCAGGAGAGGCTCCCATGACTGCTGCTGTGCTCACCAGCTGTGAGCCCAGCTTCTGGCTCAGCAGCACTCCTCCTGTGGGAGCGCACTGACCACCAGGGGGCAGCTTCTGGGTTGAGCATCTGTCCCCTGGTGGTCAGTGCACATCATAGCAACCAGACATTCCACCGTTTGTTTGGTTTGCATATTAGGGTTTAATTATATAGGACTAGGGGCCCAGTGCATGGATTTGTGCACCTTGAAAGGAATGGTGGGCCACGAGGTTGCGGTGAGCACAGGGGCAGGTCTCGGCCCATCCTCCGCATCCCCGCCTGGCTCCTCCCACCGTGCCCCCCAGTCCCCTGTCTGCCAGCAGCCCTGCTCACACCCATTGACAGCGCGGAGTGATTGGGGCCAGCGCCAGCAGCGGGTGTGAGCAGGGCTGGCGCTATCAGTGGGCACAACTAATGGTTGTTGCCACGATCGCCCCTCAGGAGCAGAGGGAGGTGAAGAAGCCCTCAGGGGCAATCAGGGCCAGTGCCAGCAGCAGGTGCAAGCACTGGGTGGGACTGTGATGTGCGGGAGCAGAGAACTTTAAGTAACCACCAGAGGCTCGCCCCAATGACAGCGACTGGTGCCCTGCCTTGGTCTGGCGCCCCCGCTCACCTGCTCCACCATCCCACCGTGGCCAACACCCGCCATATTCCCCACTCTGCCACCTGCTTCCAATGCCTGCCATGGTCCACACACGCCCCCTGGTGGTCAGCGCATGTCATAGTGACTGGTTTTTCAGTTGTTCCACTGTTCGGTCTATTTGCATATTAGGGTTTTATATACACTGAGTGGCCAGATTATTATGATCTCTGAATGCATAATAATCTGGCCACTCAGTGTATTTGTATCTCAAATGGGTACCAAAAGTATTCTAGACTTTTGCTGGAGATCAACACCAATTTGCCCTGAGCTTTCTATCAGCCAGTGCAAAGGGGAAAACTGATCAGGTGCACGATTTATAGTATCTTTGATATCAAATAAATGAGGTACTCAAGAGAAGTACACTGAGTGGCCAGAATATTGTGCGTTCAGAGATCATAATAATCTGGCCACTCAGTGTATATAGATGGTGATGTTATACTTGATCATTTGGACAAGGTAGGGTCTGCCAGGTTTCTCTATTGTAAACTTACTGTTTTTCCATTTTAATATTCTATTAATGGGAAATGAGCCTCTCTGAATCCAGCTACACTCAAGAGGAGGGGAACGAATTTCTACTTACCTGAGATAAAAGTATCAAAGAGTTTGTGGACATATGTTAAAATCATCACCGTAATTAATAAATATTTTGGCTGATAATTTGGGAGATAATTTAAGATTATATAAATAATCTATTCTTTTAGTGTGTGTTTCTTAAATGCATTTTTTTTAGTTTTCAGACTTGCTTTTTATGCAATCTGACAATATCTGCCTTTTAATTTGAATATTTACTACTACATTTTCACTTAAGTTGACATAATTATGTTTAAATTCACCACTTTCTATATGTTTTCTATTTGTCCTATCTATTTTTTGAACAATTTTTCCGTTTTTTTCTCTTTTTTTTTTCCTGATTTCTTTTGGGTTATAATTTGATTTTTTCTCCTTTGTTGATTTATTGACTACAACACTTGATGTTATTTTATTGGCTGCTTTTTGGCTTATCATAGACATCTTTAAATTACCACAGCCTAAATTTATGTGATAATAGCCTTAATATAATATACATGTATTTATCCCATCCTATTCTTTGGGCTATAGAAGTCCTACATTTTATTTTTACATATGTTTTAAAACCTGCTCCATGTTTATATTAATTTCATTTAAATAGTTAACTACCTTTTAAGAATGATTTATATCACATTGTATACATTAAATTTCACAATGTTGTATGCCGATTATATTGTAAAACTTTTGGGGAAAATTTTTTTAAAAAGGTCAGTGATTGACAGAGGTGGGAGGGGAAAGATGAATAGTTAGAGTCCACAGGAATTTTATGTCAGTGAACATACTCTGAATAAGATTATAATGATGGTTATATGTCATTTTAGATTTGTCCAAACCCTTAGAATGTCTGATATCAAGATTGAACCTTTAGGTAAACTATGAACTTGGGATGATTAGGATATGTCAATGTAGGTTGATCCTTGGTTAAAAAATGAACCATTCTGATGAGCGATGACTTAATAGGAGATGCTGTGCATGTGTAGAAGCAGAGTGTATATGAGAAACCACTGTACCTTTCTCTTGATTTTGTTTTAAATCTAAAATGATGTTTAAAAATCTTTAGAAGGATATATGTTAAATGTGCTTTACATAAAAGGAAATGTGTTTATTATTTATCCATGTAGTCATCATTTCCAATGCTCTTCATTTCTTGTGCAGTTAGTTCCATATATCTATCTGTTATCACTAATCTTGCATCTGAAGGACTTCTTCCAACATTTCTTTAATGTGGCTCATTCCATAATCAACTCCTTTAGCTATTTTATTTGTACAGTACTTTACCATTGCTTTGGATAAATATTTCTCCCAAGAATCCCATTCTAGGTTGACATTATATTTCATGCATTAAAAATTTTGCTCTGCTGTATTCTAGCTTGCACTGTTTCAGAAATGTTCTTCTGGAATCTTTATCTTTGCTTCTCTCTGCAAAATATAACTTTCTTCTCTGGTGGTTCTTAAAATTTTCTCCTTATTACCAGTTTTAAGTAATTTGATTATAGTACACCTTTGCATAGTTTCTTCATTATTCTTATGCATTAGGCATTTTTAAGTTTCTTGGATCTGTAAAATGTTTAGTCATTATTTCTTCAAGAATTTTTCTTTCCCTCCTCCTAATTTGAGAATCCAATTACAGCTATATTAGTTTAGTTGAGATAGTCTAATGGTTCACTGATGCTTTGTCTGTGTGTGTGTGTGTATGTATATATATTTTTATTATGTATAAAGATAATATCTTACTTTCTCCTTGTTTTGGATAGCTTATATTTTTATGATTTTAAGCTTATTAATCTTTTATTTTGAAACATTTAATTTGCTATCCATCCTATCTAGTGTATTTTTTCCTCTCCAACATCGTACTGTTCACCTCTAGATGTTTGAATAAACATATATATTATATTTATATACTTCCAAGTTATACCAACTCTTTCAATATCCTTGTTTGCTAATTCTAACCTCTGTGTCAGCAGTGAACAAGTGTCTGTTGATTAATTTTTCTTGCAATACATCTTACATTTTTGTACACCCGGTACTTTTTTATTGGATGTGAAACATATTTTACCTTGTTGGGTATGGGATACATTTTATCCCATGCTTATCTTTTAACTTTGTCCTACGACACATTTCTATTACTAGGAATCACCTTGACTTTTGAGGATCTTGCTTTGTAGATTAAAGCAGGATAAGAGCTATGTTAAGTCTAGAGCTAATTCTAATTAATTTTTTTCTGAGTCCATGGCCCAGTATCTTATGAATCAGTAGTTTTTTCTAGTATGGTTGGAAGAAATAAACAGAGAAATAGAAATAAAACAAGCACATAAAGGAGATTTTTTTAAGTCACTCTCTGTGAATATCATGTACTGTTCACTCTTATCTTTTAGTAGGATCATTTCCTCTTGGGACTCAGGTAGTTTCCTCATGAGCATCAATATTCTCTTCCATACTCTTGGAGCAACCTTCTGCAGGTCTGCAGGGTTCTCTCTGTATGTGCAGCTCTCCTTTCCAGCACTGTCCAGTGCTCTAGCTGCTTTGTCGTTCAGAGCTTCTCAGAAGTCCCTCCCTAATTCAAGGAGTCTGCTGGACCTGCCAAGGCTTCCTCTCACTGCGTTGTAGTTTGAAATCACTTTCAAGGCTGCAGGCTCTAAACTCTGGCAATCATAGGGTTCTTCTCATTTTCATTCTATCTCTCAGGATCATTGTATTTTGTTCATGACACCAATGTCTTAAAAACAACTGTTTATTTTTTAAATATATTTTGTTGATTTTTTACAGAGAGGAAGGGAGAGGGATAGAGAGTTAGAAACATCGATGAGAGAGAAACATCCATCAGCTGCCTCCTGCACACTTCCTACTGGGGATGTGCCTGCAACCAAGGTACATACCCTTGACCGGAATCGAAGCTGGGACCCTTCAGTCTGCAGGCTGACACTCTATCCACTGAGCCAAACTGGTTAGGACACAACTGTTTATTTTTTCTGCAGTTGTTTTCTTTTTTATTGTTTCACGATGATGGATAAATCATGTCCCTTTTAGTCCAACATAGTCAAAGGTAGGATTCCTTTAGCTTTTCTTGATTTCATACTGGATTCACTTCTCCAAAAGTTTAGCATATCTTTATGACCTCCCTCCTAAAATATGTGTGTGTGTGTGTGTGTGTGTGTGTGTGTGTGTGTACATATTATATATATTGCTTAATTGCTTCACTTTTTTTCTGTCTTTAATGTGCTACTCCAATCACACCTCTTTATCTTCTCTTCATTCAATTCATCGCTGTATCTCTGAAGATAGAATAATGCCTAGATTAGAGTAGCTGCTTAATAAATATGTTAAATAAGTGAATAAACACTAATTGATACATTTTAATTGCTAAACTGCATGAGGCTAATTAAGCATTCCAGTATGTGGTTTTAAGCAAGCGATGCAATGATCCATGTAGAAAATCCATGAACCCCTCATCATCTTTCACCTCTCCATCTCAGAGATGGCACTCTTGGTAGGGCACAGTTATAATGGATTGCTATGGAAACTGTGGGATTGACCTCTTCACGCAGTTATTCCTTTAAACTTAGTATAAAGGTTTTCCTGCAGTGATCAGAAATTTCACATCACAGTCTCAGGGTATTTTCACAAGATGTTTGCTTTTGGTTGTCAGCTACAGGAAACAATTTCAGAATTCCTCTTTTGATATTTTTAAGTGAAATTTTACTTTGGGAATAGTTTGCTATATCAGTTATATTTAAATATTTTGAATTATGTATTCTGTTGATATGTACATTCCACTTATGTGGCAATATTGCTTTGTTCCAATTCCTGAACAGTGAAATATATGTATGTTTCTTTTGTAGGCATATTTCAATAATGGTCTACTAGAATCACTGAATTCAGAGAATATGGAACATTAAGATTAATGAAAAAATTAAACAAAAGTTATTTCAAGTCAATGTTTGTGGTTTCAAATTGGGGTCTTGTCACCAACCTAGGTGAAATTGAAAACAATTTTAATTACTAAGACTCAGTTTCTTCTCCCATATAATAGGATCAATTATAACTGCTTCTTAGGTTTACTGCCAGGTTCTAAACAATGATGCAAACCCTTGCTAGGATTTAGTAGTAGGAATAATGACAATTGTGTTAGTATATTTGTCATCACTATCAAGATGTTTAATAATATTAATATAATTTAATATTAATAGAAAATGTCATAAAATAGTTATATTACCTCTTCACTGTAGGAAAATGTATGTAGGGGTTTATATTCTACCAAGAATACTTCTTGTAATTAGGTGTAATAGTAACTAGTGAATCGCTCATCCCTTTAAGTAATTTGTTATTGATAACAGGCTATATTTCAGATCCAGTTGACAAAAAACTAATTTATGATGACGAAAGTACAGAATATATGGGATAACATATGTCATTAACTGGATAGTGAGTTTTCCAGAAAACTCTTCAACAAATCTCAGATATATTTCTCACTTTTCCACTAGTGATTGAGCTCACCTTACATCTGCTTAATTAATAGAGTTTAAAAGTCAGCACCCTGATAGAGTTTCTAACTTTTCCAAGGTGAATGGTGATAACTTACAATGCACTGTCTCTGTTTTTACCCTGAGCTGAAGGCAACACAGATCTTATTAAGATCAGAACTACAAACAGAGAAAAAATAATGAAGCTCTCGAACAAAAAATATATATCTGTATCTGCCTTTCTCATCTCTTGTGTTTTGTTTTGGCTTCATGCATTCAACCTCATTCTGCCACTGGCATTGACTTGCATACCGAGTTTTGTTATAGTCGTGACCTCCCACTAAAATGTGTTTGGTGAAGATCCTTTTGTTTTGTTTCCTTCAACATCTGATTTCCTATGTATGGAATCTTATGCATAGTATCTTAAAACTATCTTTGGAAAAAAAGGAAACTATTTATTCACAAGGTGACTATATTAAATATTCTTATATTTACCTGTTGAATATTTTATTTACTTATTAAATTGATAAATGTTTTCAGAAATAAGGCATCATTTTGCTGAACATTTTTGACTTTCATATATTGAAACAGAAAAAGAAGCAGGCATTCAGCATTGTATTAATGGAACAATCAGTATGTTCTTTTATTTTTTTTTAATTTATTGTTGAAATTATTACATATGTTCCCCTTTTTTTCTCATTGACCCCTTCTAGCCCACCCCTGCCTTCTACCCCAGGCCATCAAAACACTATTGTCTGTGTCCTTGGGTTATGCATATATGCATACAAGTTCTTTGGTTGATCTATTCCCACACCACCCGCAAACCCCCACCTTCCCTCTGAGATTCTCAACAATCTATTCCATGCTTCTGTGTCTCTGGATCTATTTTGTTCATCAGTCTATTTTTATTATTAGATTCCACATATGAGTGAGATCATATCTTTCTCTGACTGGCTTATATCACTTAGTATAATACTCTCGAGGTCCATCCATGCTGTTGCAAATGGTAAGATGTAAGAGTTCCCCCCCTTTTTTTTTTTTACCACCTCCATGTAGTATTCCATTGTGGAATATACCACAGCTTTTTATCCACTCATCTACTTATAGGCATTTGTGTTGTTTCTAGATGTTAGCTATTGTAAATTGTACTGCTATGAACATAGGGATGCATATATTCTTTCTGATTGGTGTTTCTGATTTCTTAAGATATATTCCTAGAAGTGGGATCACTGGGTTAAACCTCAGTTCCATTGTTAATTTTTTGAGGAAGCGCCATATTGTTTTTCATAATGGCTCTACTAGTCTGCATTCCCACCATCAGTGAACTAGTTTTCCCTTTTCTCTACATCCTCACCAGCACTTGTAATTTGTTGATTTGTTAATGGTAGCCATTTTGACAGGTGTAAGGTGATACCTTATTGTAGTTTTATGTATGAAGTTCAAAGAATTTGTTTCAAATGTATCTTGATAGCATGGTGTAAAGGTATGCAATTATAAACATAAATGCTCTTGTTAAGACCTTTACTATTGGAAAAACATGTTGGAGTCTAAATCATAATTACAAATATTTTATTTGAATTTGGTAAATTTGTAATACATGAAATTGATGTGCAGATCAGTAGGAAGAAATCACTTATGTACATACATAAGGATATGATTGAACCTACACATGTGTACATACACACACACACACATGCATACACACACCAGCTTTCAGTTATTTTTTGCTGCATAACAAAAAACTTCAAAACAGAATGACCTAACTTGCATGCACATTGAGTTTGCAAGCTATGGACCTTCTCTCCACAGGATCTCTCATCTCCCAAAGAAGCTAGAATGAGTTTTTGGGGGAGATAGAAACATCAATGATGAGAGAGAATCATCAATCAGCTACCTCCTACACACCCCTCACTGGGTATGGACCCAGGCATGTGCCCTGACCAGGAATCGAACTATGATCTCCTGGTTCATAGGTCGATTCTCAACCACTGAGCAACACCAGCCAGGTGAAGCTAAACTGAGTTTCTTTACATTTAATTATGCTAAGTGAAATAAGTCAGTTAGAGAAAGATAAGAATCACATGGTCTCACTTATATGTAAAATCTAATGAACAAAGTAAACTGACAAACAAAATAGATCCAGAGACAAGGATATAGGGAACAAACTGACAGATCTCAGGGAGAAAGGGGTGAGGGCAGGAAGAGATTAACTAAATTACTTGTATGCATATATGCATAACCCATGGAAAGAAACAATAGCATGGTGAAGGCCCGGGGTGGGGCAGGGCCTGGATAGTTGGGAACAAAAGGAAGAAACATCTGTTAATACTGTCAATAATAAAACAAAAACAAAACTGTTCCAGTATTTAAGACCCACAATGACATTTTTACTCATCCAGTTTTCTTTTCAGAAATCATATATATATATATATATATATATATATATATATATATATATATATATATACTAGAGGCCCGTTGCACGATATTCGTGCAAGAATAGGCATTCCTTCCCTTGGCTTCACTCCCAGCCGCCCAGGAGCCTGCACATCCCCTCTCCCGGCCCACCAGGGAGCCGGCAAGTCCCCGCTCCCCTGCAGCCTGGGAGCCAGGTCGTCCTCGCTTCTGTCTGGAGCACCACTCCAGTATATCCTCCGCCACCCCCCCTTCCCCTCATAGCAGGCTTCATGCCACTCTGTGCCTGTGTATGCAAATTAACCTCCATCTTTGTTGCATTAATTTGCATATTCGCGCTGATTGGCTGTGGGCGTAGCGGAGTGATGGTTAATTTGCATGTTTCTCTTTTATTAGGTAAGATATATATGATTTCTGAAAAGAAAACTGGGCACATGCCTGGGTTCATCCCCAGTGAGGGGTGTGTAGGAGGTAGCTGATTGATGATTCTCTCTCATCATTGATGTTTCTATCTCCCCAAAAAAACTCATTCTAGCTTCTTTGGGAGATGAGAGATCCTGTGGAGAGAAGGTCCATAGCTTGCAAACTCAATATATATATATATTGAGTTTGCAAGCTATGGACCTGAAAAGAAAACTGGATGAGTATAGAGTAAAGATATATATATCTTCTGAAAAGATATATATATATATATATATATATATATATATATATATATATATATATATATTTACTCTAATAATGCTGGTCATTATTCTCTCCTGTTCTAAAACAACAACAATAACAACAACACAAATATAAATCTATCATAATGTCTTGGATTACACCTAGAATTAGCTCTCCACTTTTCCTTTGCCAATGTAAATCCCACATCTCATTGAATATTGCAAATTTCCTCCTTAATAAGCTTAGTATCTTTTCTTTGTTTTAGCATTTAGATATATTTTTAAAGACATTTTGTTTTGAAACTCTTCTTTACTTCAAAGAATAAAAATCATATATCTCTAGCTGCTTTGCAGAATGATGAGGCTTCTATAAAACAGAAGGTCTAAGTTTTAAATATGAATCATGTAAGTCTTTAACTATTTTAAAATGCCAACCCATTGGCAGTTAAATATGCTTTCTTATTTGTGATGTAAGTTCTGTAAACTGTGTGATGGTGAAAATTAGCTTTATCTCACTTCAGAGGCCAGGTCAGACAGAGTGGGGCCAGTCACAGAAATAGTGCACTATAATATTTGTCTTTGGGTTTGGAGCATTCTCCAAATTATGTTACTGAAAGGAGTCTCCAAAAATGTGTGCTACCAAGAAAGATGGATAAACACACACACGTAGGAAATTGCTCCCCATAACCCCTTCTGAAAAAAATGGAATGCTTGATCTCATTTGATCACAGAGCACTGGAATGGGATTGGGTTCTTTAGCTACAGGCATCTCTCTGTAGAGAGATGAAATAACCTGGAATGACAGTACTATCTCATGAAACTGGATAATGAAAAATTAAATGGAGGAAATACTGTTTAGGAGTAGTTGAATAGAAAATGAGGATGAGTCAGCAATTGGTAGTGGGAGCAGCAGATAAATACCATCCATAGAGAAGACAGTACCCAGAACTCCTGTGTAAGCATACATCTGGGCTGGATGACAGGCATCATAGAATAGCTGAATTCAGAGGAACTGAATCACCAAATGGCACAAGAGAATAAGGACCAACACATATCTGCTGCTGGACCAGCAAATAAGGTGTGTCACTAAAACTCCTTTAGATTATATATTTCTACTTTCCCACAAGCCTGACCCTCAAGCAAATTGAAATGTTTCCTTTCATTATTAGGTTGTTTTATTCACAAAACCCCTACCATAAATCCAGTTAATTGCCATCTGTTCAAACAAAAAGTGCTTGCCTAGCATTAGAGCCAACAGAGACTAAATTAGGTGTCAAGAGAAGGGGATGAATATTAACACAACAAGATCTATGGTTAAATGGAGTTTGAGAGGGCATATAAGCACAAATTTCAAAAGTATACAAATAACAATTCAGCAGCACCAAATATATAGTAATAACTTCACACTGACTTCACTATAGCCTCTCAAGAGGGTAAGGGAGATAGATTTTAAAAATAATTTAAAAATTCTAGACAATTACTAGTTTGAACATTGATCAAATATATTTAAACTGTGTTTTATAATTTCTTATAAAATATAATTCTAATAATATTTGACTTACCAAAATTCATTTTAGTAATGAGAAATGTGATTTTCAAATAGTTATTTTAATTAGTCTGATGTTAGTTCATATTTGTATTCAGAATAGTGTATTTAAATTCAGAAATATACTATAACACCTATTAAACTTGACATATAACAAGTAATACTAAGTGTTTAATAATTAGAAGTCTTTCTTCATTATATTTAATTTTTTAAGATGACAATATGCAAAGCATTGCTAAGTTAAGAAGCAAAACGACTGAATGAAGGTGGTTTTAAATTACTATTTGAACTGTCATATGAAATTTGTGAAATAGCATCTACTTAATTTATCATTTTGCAGAAGGAGTAAACAGTTTTTGATTTATATTATATATCCATAATTTGAAAAACTATAGAAAAACTGACAGTTCAGAATGTATATTTCTGTGTCACTTACATAATAATTTTTGTAAAATGAGGAATAAATGTTATTGAAGCACTGTTGTAACAGCTGTATAAATCATCTTCTTTATCTTGATTCTTGTTATTTTATGTATTACTCAGAGAAAGTTTTCAATGCAATACAGAAATATGAAGATACTTGCATATTATTTCTCTTCTCTTTTATCTGTGTGCTCATAGTTTTATGTTTTTATGAGTGATTAAAAATTTATGTTTGTATAGTTGACTGAATGAATACACACATTAAATAGACTTTCAGTATAATAAGAATAATAGGACAAATGAAATATATTTTTTCTGGGTACCCAATTGATAAAAGTATATCAAAGACTAAACTGTAGCCCTAAGCATTTCACAGATCTCTTAATTTAATGTTACCCCAACAGCTAATAAATATATACCTTAATATTAAGTGCTGACTATTTTATATTTTCATAATACCATGGTTTTCTTTGACTGGATGGAATGGAAAGTGTAATCTTTTTCACACCAGCACAGTGAGACCATTTCTTCATATGACATTGTCTTCTGTTCCCTGAAATGACACCTGTTTTTAGAAGAATGTGTACACAATGCATTCCGATTAGAGAGTGCAACGATGGCCACAGATATCAGGGCAAATGAAAACATGGTTCATTTAACACATTTAGTCAGGAATAGAGATTTTAGTCAGGAATAGAAAATTTAACTTTTAGCTTACCAATGCACTTTATTCTGAACAAAATGACAGAGAATGATAATTCCCCTTAATAGGAAATAGTATGTTTACTCCTATTCTGATAACTCTCATTTAATTAATATTAAAGAATCCTTATAATCAGTTGAGTGAATGAAAATGTAATATACCTACTCCTATGATTTTTCCTCATTCACCTAGGAATGGGATAAAAGTGCAGGGTGTCATTAAAATGTATTCATTTAACATATAATTATGGAATATTTTTGTCAATATATTGGTAAATATCAAGAATCTTGAACTTAAGACGTTTGACATTGTCTGTGACTCCATTAAAAATAGAGCTTATGGTGAAAAATACTCACCTTCCTTAGCCCCGTTTCTTCACCTTAAGCCATGGACATGAAAAAGAACAGAAGGTCTGATTCCAGAAGAGCAGAATGCCTGCTCTTCTACAACCCTCCCACATTCAGGAGCATTTCTCCTAGGCTTAAGTTTCCTGGATGAGTATAGAACCTAAAGTTCAGAGAGAAAAGAG
The DNA here is from genome assembly GCF_951640355.1 of Cnephaeus nilssonii. NCBI lineage: Eukaryota > Metazoa > Chordata > Mammalia > Chiroptera > Vespertilionidae > Cnephaeus > Cnephaeus nilssonii. The sequence continues at coordinate 53,831,835 of NC_137085.1, read as the reverse complement.
ACAAGAAGTATGCAATAAGAAAAAAAGTACTTGAATAATTTATTTTTATGCAGAGAGTACATTTAAAATAGGTAAAGGGGGCAAAGTGATGAATATTTGAAGATTTAGAGTTAACAGAAAAATATGAATTTTAAAGCAATACATGATTGGGTGCAGCTAAAGTTAGAAATTAGGAGATATAGATATATAAATGTATAAATAACTATATATATATATATATATATATATATATATATATGAACAGAGTATCTATTAAAATCTATTTTAAATATTTGAAAGTTCATGGGCTAGGATAATGAAAATAATTTTGGAAAAGATACAACAGATTCAAAATTTATTTATGAGCAGATTATAGAATGTTGGTAACCACTTGGCTGCTGGTAATTTATGAAAAGAGATGACTGAATCATGGATAATTATGCTATGTTCATCTTTAAAACATTGCCTATGGTGGTATCATTTACTTCTATAGAAAATTGGATAAAAAATGAAAAAAATGTATATGCTTATTAGAGGAACAGGAAAATGGAGGAAAGATGTAGAAAATGGGAGATAGCTTAGTATGTAGATATAAATATGTGTATATAACTATTTCAAGTCAACTAGCTTGAAATACCAACGACAGTTAGCCCTAAGAAATAATACAGGAATCTCAAAATCAAGGTCTTGGCTAGAGGATACTAATTTTGAAAATCTTTAAGACAAAGGTGGTAGTTGAAGTCAGACACATGGATATCACTTCTTAGAAAGAATAGTGTATTGAAGATAGCAAGTATCCTGGGGTGAAATATGTCCAGTGACTGGGCAATAAACTTTACAGTAAAAATACCATATCATAGTCAGTTTTCCCAGTGGTTAGAGCCTCGGCTGGCGGACTGAAGGGTCCAAGTTTAATTCACAGTCAAGGGTAGATATTTCAATTGCAGGCTTGATCCCTGGTCCAGCCTGTGTTGGGGCACATGCGGGAGGCAACCAATTGATGTGTCTCTCTCACATAGGTGGTTCTCTCTTACTCTCTCTCTCTCCCCCCCCCCTCCTCCCTCCCTTCCACTCTTTCTAAAAATGAATATCCTCAGGATTGAGGATTTAGAAAAAAAAATGCTATATCTGTCTTTTTACCACAATATTGAAAATGACTATAATTAACAATATTGTACTGTGTATTTAAGAGTTACTAAGAGAGTAGATCATAAAAGTTCTCATTACAAGAAAAACATTACCTATGTGAGGTGATAGATATATAAACTGAATGTATTTTCTAATCATTTTTCAATATATGCATCAAATCAAATCATTGTTATCCATCTTAAACTAGTACAATGTTATGTCAAATATGTCTCAAATATATAAAAAATAAAATAAGTTGCATATTTTCATCTCTCACATATCATAGTGAAGAATGGGAAAATAATTTTAAATAGGAAAATATCAATATCTAACACACTCTATTTGTCACTTAATGCAAAAGAAACATTGAGTTCTAGCCTTAAGTAAGTACTCAATAGAATTCCACCAGTATGCCAGCCTTCTATCTGGAAATTCTTTCTCCCACAGTTACCTCTGAGCAATTCTATCTCTGCTCTGTGTGGATTAAAGTTGCTTGTTCAACATTCTTTTTGATGTAATCTCTACCACTTAGCAACTTTATGATTTACACTTCCAACCCAAACTTCACTTCTCAAAGACCAGTGTATCCAACTCCCTATCCAACATTTCCTTTTCATTTGTTATAGGAGTCAACATATAACCAATTTAAATATAGAAAATTAGTATCATCCCTATCATACCAAAACTTGCATCGTATCTCATACTAAACTATATATTTGTGTGTGTATATATGTGTGTGTGTGTGAGTATATTTATGACAAAACAGTTTGTTAGTTATTGTTATTTGTCTGCCTGAAATTACTTTTTCCATTTTTCAACTATGAATATGTGGGAGAATGGAAAATATTTATACAGCCCTCTCCATCTATTTTCTGAATCCAGACAATTTAGAGAAATAGTATTTGGAGCCAGGACTTCAATTCCTATGTATAAGACCATAAGGTTAATTTCACTCACCATTTCACCATTATGATGTATGGCTATTTAACACCAATGCAGGGGGGAAAAAACTAAAAAGAGAAAAAGAAACAGTAAAGGGGGAGGACATAAGTATGAGCCATTAATAAAAACCCTGTAATAAAAAGCCAGTAATAAAAATCCTGATTTTTATAGAGCCATAATAACTTTTGATCAAAGGCCTACGCATGATGAAATGCAGAGCAGTAAATCATTCATGAAGTACAAAGATGAATCTTTTGTGAAGTGCTTAGTTGTAAGGTCCTCGTTTTACATCTTGGTTTCACAGCCCTTATAATATGGCACCACATCTCCCCAGGAGAATTGGGAGGTTTTGTGTTTAAAGAATAAAAAGCATTCAAGTATTTCTACACAAGACACTTACGATTCAACTTCATGTTTTCTTCTCAACACCATTTTTTATAAAATCAGAGTACAAAACAATGGGAGAATCTTTGAGGGGTATTCAGGAGCAATATGCGCCTAGTTCTTAAAGACATACTAGGTTGCACCTTTTCCGGTGATGACTATTTGCAAGTGAAGAGAAGTGTTCACTTGAAATGGGTTAAAGACTTAAACATAAGACCTGAATCTATAAAACTTCTAGAAGAAAACACAGGGAGTTGGGGGGAGACTTCTTGACATCCTTCTGGCAACAATTTTTTAGATGACACCAAAAAGCAAAAAGCAATAAGTGGAACTGCATTAAACCTAAAAAGCTTCTGTACAGCAAAATAAATAATAAAAAAGGGAAAAGACACCTGCAGAATGATATAAATTACTTTCAAACCATATATTTGGTAGGATATAAAATACATAAATAACTCATAAAACTATGATATAAATCAAACAATCTGATTTAAAAATGGTTGGAGAAACTCAATGGACATTTTTTTTCCCAAAGCAGATACACAAATAGCTAAAAGGTACATGAAAAGATGGTCAATATTTCACATCAACAAGGAAATATAAATGAAAACCACAGTGAGATACACCTCACACCTGTTAGAATGGTTATCATTAATAAGACAAAGGTTGCTGAGAAGTAGGAAAAGGAATGTTTAAACACTGTTGCTGATAGTGTGAATTTGTCCAGCTACTATGGAAAACAGTATGGAGATGCCTCAAAATATTAAAAACAGACTACCATATGATATAGCAATTCTACTTCTGGGCACTTACCAAATAAATAAAATCAGGATCTTGAAGAGATAGCTGCACCCCCATGTTTATTTCAGCATTATTCACAATAGCCAAGATGAAACAACTTAAGTGTCTATAAATCAATGGATGGATAGAGAAGATTATCATCTATCTATCTATCTATCTATCTATCTATCTATCTATTTATATTATTCAGCCATGAGAATGGCTGCATTTAGTTATGCTAAGTAAAATGTTAGAGAGTGTATGGAAAATACTGTATGGTGTCACTAATAAGTGGAATCTAAAAAGGTCAAACTCATAGAAAGAGAATGTAGAATGGTGGTTCCAGTGAATGAGAGGTGGGGGAAATGGAAAGGTGTTGGTCAAATGGTACAAACTTCTGTTCAGGGAATACGTTCTAGCCATCTATGCACAGTACTGTGAATACAGTTAATACTGTATTATGTATTTGAAAGTTGCTGAGAGAGTAAATCTTAAATGTTCTCAATACAAAATAGAAATGGTAATTATATGACATGATGGAGGTGTTAGCTAATACCGTGGCGGTTATCATTTTGCAATACCTAAGTGAATCAAAAGAACAGGTACATTTTAAACTTTGACTTATATGTCAAATATATCAATAAAGCTGGAAAAATTGCCACCACTGATAATTTGGAGAATAAAAAGGAATTAGATAGGAGCCAAATACTGTGAAAAGGTATGTTCTTTCTTGACAGAGACGGCTTAGATGGCATATAAATGATGAGAAAAAAAGACAAAGAGAAAGGTAGGGTTCGCTTTTGATACAACTCTAAATACATTTAATTATTTATTATTCATTTGCTGTAGTTACCACACTGCTATGCTGAGGGGAAGGGTCATTATATAATTTAATATTTCATTAAAGTATTTATTGTTAATATATATTTATTTTGTACTTGTATGACAGTAGCTATGTGAATTACTGAGACAAGGGGGAAAAAGCCAGTGAATCAGAAACAAGCATTGCCCCACAGACTTTATGATATAGTTTCTTTAAGCAAATGCAACTTGAGAAACTAAAAGCAAAATGTACTTGATTCAGATTCCTAGGCTGCTAGCAGTTATCTCCTCTGATAGAGTCCCCATTGGCCCATTGTCTTAAGCAGTTCATTCAATAGACAAAACTAGTATACACTGCACCTTAGTGGTGGGCAGAATTATTTAAGATTAATTCATGACATGGGTCAAACCGTATACAAAAAATTCTGAAGTTAGTAAATTTCCGGTGACATTAATATGGAATATTTTATCACATAGAGTTTATACCAATAATTACAATCCCTCTCTAGTTAAGAACAGGACAACTCTACCTGTTTTACTTCCTCATTTTGTATTTTTGATGTCACAATTTGTATTTTTTATAGTGTATTTTTGTATTTTTGATGTCATAATTTATATTTGTTTTCATTAACAAATTATAGTATAGTTTTTTTAGGGCTCTTTATCTATAATTAAGTATTTGGCATACCATCACATTACAGAATTAGTTTTCTAAATCTGACTGTATATTTATATTTACCAGTGTTTTGAATGTTTTTCTGTTTAGCTTCTGTTTTGAAACTATTTTATTTAAGTATAGTTGGTATATAATCTTCTATTGTTATATCAGTTTCCAGTATATAATATAGTGATTAGACATTTTCAGGATTTCTTATAATGCAGGTCTAGTGGAGATGAACATTCTTAGTTTTTTGTTGTTGTTTTTCTGGGAAAGTATTAATTTTTCTTTATTTCTGAAGGATAATTTTGTGGATAGAGTACGCTTATTAATTTTTTTTTCTTTTAGCACTTTGAATATATTACTCTACTATTTCCTGGCCTATGAGGTTTCTGCTGAGAAATCTCCTGAAAGCCTAACAGAGGTTTTTTGTAAGTTATAATCTGTTTTCTTTGTTGCGGTTAGGATTCTCCTTGTGTTTGATTTTGACAGTGTCATTAGAATGTGTTTTGGTGAAGATTGGTTAGACATATTGTCCAATGGAATAGAATTGAATGCTCAGGAATAAACTTGCAATTCTATGCTAAATTAAATTTTCACAGTGGTGCCAAGACATATAATGGAAAAGAAAAGTCTATTCAAAAAATGATTCTTAGAAAACTAGATATGTACATTCAAAAGAAAGAGTTTGGATCTCACCTTATGCCATAAAGAAAAATAATTTAAAATGAATCAAATAACTAAATTTAAAAGCTGAAGCTATTAAATTCTGAGAAGAAAACCTAGAGGCTAATATGCACAATCTTGGATTTGGCAGTGGTTTCTTAAATATTACTCCAATAGCACAGACAATGAAACAAAACACAAAAAGAGATAAATTGAACTCCATCAAAATTAGTGGATAATAATGTTTCTAAATTAGATTACACAGTGTAAAGTGTATTTTATGTACCAGCACTTACCTCAGCAGCCTTTGCTATCTCTTAACCTTGTATAAAACATACTTTTCATCTTCAGATTTGAAAAACATGTACATTTTTTAGAAACATTCTGAATTTGAACAGTCAATTCATTGGTGCTTGCCCACACATCACCCAACCAGATGTGGCCAAAACTATTTTTCTTTAGTATAGATTTGTGTTCTAGAGGAGACACAGTATCCCTGCCTGTCCCTGTTGCAATCTGTGTGTTTCTGTTGTTTCACGCACTTACGTGATTCGTTGGAAGATACTACCAATGGATAGCAACAAAAGAATCAAAACATTTTTGGGTGTTATATTTCAAAATAATAGTGTTTATTCCATGATTAACAAGCTGAGAAGAGACATCTCACATTCAAATTAGATCATTTAAATATACTTTGGGAGTGTTGACTGCTCCTTTCCTTCAAAATTACCCAGTGACAGATTAACATGGATTAGAAAATGAACACATTGGTTCTCAGGATAGGGTAAAAGACAAGGGATTTCCTCAAAACTATACGAAAAAAATCTATGAATCTTATGCTCGAGAGAACGGAAATTTTGAGCGAGCTCCATCACTATTAAGTTAATTTCTTAAAAATTGGAAGCATAATCTGCAGAGGAATTAGAATAGTCATTTAGAAAGGCTGCTCGGCAATTATGAATATATGTAGAGCACACAATGCTTTGGCCTCTTTTGGAAAATAGATTCCTTACTTGGCATCCAAACCTTTCGTTGTCAAGCAAGCCTGATACTGCAAATCCCCATTTGGGCGTAAGGCTATTCAAAGAGGTTAAAATATGAAAATGACTTCCAAATCATCATTTGAGGCCTACATTACAGAATAATAAAAACTATAAACATGGCCAAATTAGTGTTTTCTCTCTAATTGTTTTGGTTTTAAAGCAAAATATGCTTGATGTGGACATGTAGGCAATATATAAAAGATTTAAGCTATAAAGGAATCCTAATTACCGATACTTTTTAGTAAAGGCGGCTTAAATCGTACTCATGCTGTTCTGAGACCGGTTACAAATTTCCATGGGATATTAAATTGGAAATCACCAGGTCACATTAACGTTGCATAATGAGGTGACACTGCAGATCAGTGCTATACCAAGAATGTGATGGATGGCCAGTCAGGAAAGCAGGAAGAAGCCACAGTGCAAGTGCATGAGCGGGAGAGGAAATAGCTACATAATTCTAGGGATGGTTCCTCCCACCTTGTTATTCTAAAAAAACGTTATTCTCACATTTCTATGGCAAGCCTGTAGCAGTGCAAGGCCTTTCCTATATTAAGTACGATTAGGCACATTGCTGCATAGCTCCACATGTCATGTCTTCCTACACGTATGTTCTAAATTGCAAGGAAGAGAATAGAGCTAAAAGTTTGGTTTGGTTGGTTTTTCTTCTCCTTTATATTGTCAGTACTTATTACTGAAGTCAATGTTATCTGGAAGAAAAATATTTTTAAAAATGGTTAGACTTTTTCTTTCAACTCAGAGGCCAAACTTAATCTCATCACTAGCAATGCCTGTGTGTGGTGAGGGCAGAGGGGTATTAGTTGGGGTAGAGGCAGATGTATAGATAACTCCAGGAAGTTCCTGAAAGTTATTTAGCCCCACCCACCAAATCTTGCATGCCATTTATCTATCACCATAATATTCTATTCCACGCTAGTATTCAAAGGCGAAAATTTGAATTCTTCAACTTTAAAGCCACATCTTTTTCATTGTTTTAACTTTAGCACCTGTTGTAGTGCTGCCTTATAATATAAACTATAAACATAAATTTATGTATGCACATACACAAACATATATGTAAAATAAGCATAAGCATGTATATATATACATACAGGAAGTTTTTATTTTTCTGTATATGTCAGCTGATTTTGGCCTTTTTCTTTCTATATAAACGTTGGGATCATATTGTCAATATCTACAAAATAGCATGCTGGAACTTTAATTGGGAAGAATTAGTTACTTTCTAACTATTACTTAGTTAGAATCCTATGAACTTATCTACCATATTTAAATGTTTCCTTTTTTATTATGTTTTTAATTACTTTATCTTGCTGATACTTGACTGACAAAAATAGTAAAGGCATATGGCTCAAACTAATGGCATCTAAATTTTTTAAACCCCAATATATAACTTATGCAAGCCATACATTTTTAATGGAAATTGAGACAAAATAGTATAGTAACCTAGAAGACTTGGAAACAATTCAGTAGTAGAACTCAAACTTGAACTTAATCTATTCACTGCTAATTCAGCACTTTTACAAAATTAATTTTCTCAACCACCAATCCATCTAATCATTCAACAAAAAAGGCTTGATTGTATATCCCTTGTTAACTTTAGACATCTTAGAGTTGTAATGATAAATGATAACTGCTCTGTCCTGGTGGTTCTCAAAATATAACATTCTGTCACTCTTTATAGAAAAGACTCTCAGTAGGTTCTTGTCTTCTGAGAAATTGACATTTCCCGTTTTAACATCTCGTTTGCACTCACTCTCTTATTTTAATATGTTTTTTTTTTAATTGACTTCAGAGAGAGGAAAGGAGAGGGAGAGAGAGATAGAAACATTGATGAGAGAGAAACATTGATCAGTTGCCTCCTGCACACTGCCTAAGGGGGATTGAGCCTGCAACCCAGGCATGTGCCATGACTGGGAATCAAACTGGTGACTTCCTGGTGCATGGTACATGCTCAACAAACTGAGCCACACTGGCTGGGTGTTACCCTCTTTCTTTATAAAAGAAAATAATTTGAGTTTTTCGAGAAATGTATATTTAAGCCTAAAGTCCCTATTCATATATTGATTTATAGTGTTCCTCTTATGAATATCAATAATCTGTTTTTTAGAAACAATTTTTTGTAATTTTTAGAAACAACATTAAATTACCTATTCAATTTTATAAATGCCACATTTCCCCATTATATTATTTTAACTTTTGTTTTTGTTTTTCTTTTCCTTCTTTTTTTTGAACACTAAGATTCTCAGTCAGTGCTAGTCCATATGAGTCTATAGAGTATTAAAACTTTACAAACATTAATGACCTATACATTAATATTTATATTGTCTTAAAATCACTTTAATACTAGAATTCCATGTAAATAAGACCTAAAAATTTCCTAATTCTTAGAAAATTAAGCTAGTAATAATAATGACACATGCAACTATTTATTCTTTCTGTTTATTTTTCCTTTCTTATTATTCTTTTGTGGAGAAACATATGCCTAAACATACTAGCTGACATCCCTTTGTTTTAGCAAATGCAGTGCTTTCCAACATTTGTATGAAGTAAGTTTATAAAAATTACTCATAACATAATAGGCAAAATGGTATTTTCACAGCATTTCATTTGGACTGCAGGTTAATTATAATTTGTGTTATAATTTATCTTGCTTAGAATAAAATTATTGCCTTGTTAAACAGCAAGATTGTGTTATTAGTGCTTAATTTTAGATATAATTTTGTCTTATTTATATACATGTATAGCATAATACAATAGAAATAACATATTACCTAATCACATTTGCCTCAAAACTTCCTGACTCCAAATAACATAACTCTTTTATGAAGAAGTACCTTTATTGTTGAAAGTATTACAGATGCCTCTTTTCTCCCCAATGACCCCCTACACCCTGCACCACCCCTTCCAGGCCTTCACCACACTATTGTCTGTGTCCATGGGCTATGCATATCCTATCTAATAATAGACAAATATGCAAATTGACCATACCTCCAACACACCCACAAGCCATGCCCACAAGCCTCGCCCACCATCCAATCAGAGCGAGTATGCAAATTAACCCAAACCAAGATGGCTACAGCCACAGAGAGCAAGGTTTCCTAGGTAACAGAGGAAGCCAACCTTTCCGCCTGCCCTTGCCAGGCCTAAACCTCCACTCAAGCTACAAAGTTTCAATTATAGAAGGTAAACAAATTCAAACAAATGGCGGCAGAATGGAGCTTGAGAGAGCAGGCCAGGGTTGCCAGCGGCAACAGGGGAAGCAAAGCTTTCTGCACACCCTGGCTGGGCTCACCCGCTTAAGGCAACAAAGTTTCAATTATAACCCCAGGAGAAATGGCTGCGGGCCTCGGAGGGAGCCCCAGGCTTGGCTTGGCTCCGCTCCAGGCTACAAAGTTTCAATTGTAGAAGGAAAATAAATTCCAGATACCAGGGCCTCCGCTTGGGTTGCCAGGGGGCGTGGCCCGCCTGCAAACCACCACAGGCCCCTCACTCAGGCCGCCCCACACCCCAAGGGAACCCCCACATGATCCAGGACGCCCTTCAGGGCAAACCAGCTGGCCCCCAATCCTGTACCAGGCCTCTATCCTATCTAATAAAAGAGTAATATGCAGATTGATCATCACCGCAACACACAATATAGCTGCCCCCATGTGGTCAAAGATCCTGCCCCCATGTGGACACAAGATGGCCACCACAAGATGGCCAGCAGGAGAGGGCATTTGGGAGGCACCCGGCCTGCAAGGGAGGGCAGTTGAGAAGGATCAGGCCTGCAAGGGAGGGCAGTTGAGAGGGACCAGGCCTGTAAGGGAAGGCAGTTGAGAGGGACCAGGCCTGCAAGGGAGGGCAGTTGGAGGTGATCAACCCTGAAGGAGAGGGCAGTTAGGAGTGACCAGGCCGGCAGAGGAGGGATGTTGGGGGCAAACAGGCTGGCAGCAGAGTGATTAGGGGGTGATCAGGCTGGCAGGCAGAAGCGGTTAGGGGCAATCAGGAAGGCAGGCAGGCAAGCAGTTGGGAGCCAGCAGTCCTGGATTGTGAGAGGGATGTCCGACTGCCCGTTTAGGCCCGACTGGGATCGGGCCTAAACGGGCAGTCGGACATCCCTCGAGGGGTCCCAGATTGGAGAGGGTACAGGCTGGGCTGAGGGACAACCCCCCTCCGTGCACGAATTTCGTGCACCAGGCCTCTAGTATGCATATAAGCAGAAGTCTTTTTGTTTAATAATAATGTAAATGTAGCATCTTTATTTTTAAGTTGGTGTATTGAAGCAGTATTACAAACAATATGATTATTATGATAATATGACAAAATATCAAAAAATATTCTGTGAAAATAGGTGTAATTGCAAGAAACTGCTGAATCAAAACTTAGGTAATGCAAGTCATGAATATTAAAAGGAAGAATGAGGGAAAGAAGGAGGGAGATGGGAAGAGAGAGAGGGATGGCAGAAAGGAGAAAGGGAGGAAAGAAGGAAGGAGGGAAGAGAAAAAGGAAACACAGTTTCAATCCCAAATAATTAGTGATTTCTTGTCAATTTGAATGGGGAATCAGTGACTCCAATTTCCACCAATATGTAATTGTTTTTGAATATTCCTATAGTAAAAGTAAAAGTTCTGGCTGGAAATATATTCACCTTTGGCTTTAATATCTATATACAATATATAAAAGCCTAAGCGACCGAATGACCGAACCACCAAATGACCCAATGATCAGGTCCTATTACGCACAGTGACCACCAGGGGGCAGATTCTCAATGCAGGAACTGCTCCCTGGTGGTCAGTGCATTCCCACAGCCAACGTCCCCTGGACCCTTTTCCCCTCCACCCTGGTCGACTGGCCAACCTCCTGCAGCCCCTCCCCTAGCCAACCTCCCACAGCCCCAATTGCCATCCACGCCGAGGGACCCCACCCGTGCATGAATTTGTGCACCAGTCCTCTAGTAGATATATAAACACACACAGAGATGCACATGTCCATACAAACACTGGTACTAGGACTTAAAATAGATTTAGTGAAACATGTTATGCCATCAATAAGTATACATTCTATTAAAGTATAATTACAGCAGGCTTTAAAAATCCTAAATAAAAACCTTCAGATTAGGATAGTTTATTCTATGCTTAGGATATTTCCTTGAATTATGTTTCCTCTTTTGATTAGAACAATTTTAGGTTCACAACGAAAGTGAGGGAAAGGTGAAGAGATTTCCTCTTATAACCCTGTTCCTACACATGCATACTTCCCGTTATCAACATCCACCACCAGAGTTGCAAATTTTCTATAATTGATGAACCTACATTGATACATCACAATCACCCAAGGTCCACAGTTTACTTAAGGGTTCATTCTTGGTGTTGTACGTTCTGTGGGTTTGAACAAATGTATAATGACATGTATCCATCATTACAGTATGCAGAATAGCTTAACTACCCTAAAAATCTTCTGCACTCCACCTATTTATCCCTACCACTCCCAAACCCTAGCAACCACTTATCTTTGTTAATGTCACCAGAATTTTAACTTGTCCACAATGGCAAATAATTAAAATCACATAATCACATAATCGCATCCTCTTTAGCATTTTTCTTTTTTTTATTATTGTTTTAAAGTATTACATATGTCTTCTTTTTCCCCAATTGACTCCCCACTTTGGCCACTCCCAACCCCCAGGACAAGCCCACACTGCCCCAGTGTCCGTGTCCATTGGTTATGCTAATATGCATGCATACAAGTCCTTTGGTTGATCTCTTACCCCCACCGCCTCCCCTGCCTTCTCTCTGAGGTTGGACAGTCTGTTCAGTGTTTCTTTGTCTCTGGATCTATTTTTTGTTCATCAGTATATGTTGTTCATTATATCCCACATATGAGTTATATCATGTGATATTTATCTTTCTCTGACTGGCTTATTTCACTTAGCATAATGATCTCCAGGTCCATCCATGCTGTTGCAAATGGTAAAAGTTCCTTTTTTTTTATAGTAGCGTAGTATTCCATTGTGTAGATGCACCACCGCTTTTTAATCTACTCATCTGCTGATGGGCACTTAGGCTGTTTCCAAATCTTAGCTGCTATGAACATAGGGGTGCATGTGTCCTTTCTGATTGGTGTTTCTGGTTTCTTGGGGTATATTCCCAGAAGTGGGATTACTGGGTCAAATGGGAGTTCCGTTTTTAATTTTTTGAGGAATTTCCATACTGTCTTCCACAGTGGCTGTACCAGTCTGCATTCCCACCAGTAGAGCATGAGGGTTCCTTTTTCTCCACATCCTCGCCAGCACTTGTCACTTGTTGATTTGTTGATGATAGCCATTCTGACAGGTGTGAGATTGTACATCATTGTTGTTTCGATTTGCATCTCTGGGATGATTAGTGACTTTGAGTATGTTTTCATATGTCTCTTGGCCTTCAAACTGGATAACCTAGACAAAATGGACATATTCTTAGAAAAGTACAAGCTTCCAAAACTCAATTAGGAAGAATTAAAAAATGGGCCGTTAACTACCGATGAAATTGAAGCACTAATCAAAAATCTTACAGCAAACAAAAGCCCTAGTCCAGACAGCTTTACAGGGGAGTTCTACCAAACATTCAAAGAACTAAAACATATCCTCCTCATAATATTCCAAAAAATTCAAGAGGAAGGCACACTTCCAAGCTCTCTCTATGAAGCCAGCATTACCTTAATTCCAAAACCAGATAAAGACACCACAAAGAAAGAGAACTGCAGGCCAGTATACCTGATGAACCTAGATGCTGAAATCCTCAACAAAATTCGAGCAAATCAGATCCAGCAAAACATTAAAAAGATCACACTCCATGACCAAGTGGGATTTATTCCGGGGATGTAAGGATGGTACAATATCCACAAATTAATAAATGTGATACATCACATAAACAAATTGAGAGACAAAAATCACATAATCCTGTCAATTGATGCAGAAAAAAACAAATTTGATAAAATCCAAAACCCTTTCTTGATAAAAACTCTCAGCAAAGTGTAAATAGAGGGATCATACCTCAACATGACAAACCTACAGCCAACAATATAGTCAATGGGCAAAAACTAAATTAATTTCCCCTAAGAACAGGCACAAGACAGGGATGCCCACTTTCACCACTCCTGTTCGACATCGTACTGGAAGTGCTAGCCATAGCGATCAGACAAGAAAAGAAAAAAGCATCCAAATTGGAAAAGAAGAAGTAAAACTGTCATTATTCACAGATGACATTATATTGTACATAGAAAGCCCGAAAGACTCTTTAGACTTTTCTAATAGGCCTCTTTCATTTAGGAATATGCATTACACTTCTTCCATGTATGTTCATGGCTCAACAGCTCATTTCTTTCTAGCACTGAGTAATAGTCCTTTGTCTGCTGTGCCACAGTTTATCCATTCACTTACAGGTCATCTTGGTGGCTTCCAAATTTTGGCAATTATAAATAAATAAATATTCATAACTACCTGTGTGTGGCTTTTTATGTGGGCATAGGTTTTCTGCTCCTTCGACTAAATACCAAGGAGGTTGATGGCTACATCATGACTTTAGTATATGTTTTATCAATTTCTCCTCTATTGACATTTTGAATTAGATAATTCTTTACTCCAGGGAATGTCCTGTGTAATACAGGAGATAGCAGCACCTCTCTGCCGACTAGAAACCAGTAGTATCTCCCCTTTTGTCCCTGTTTTGACATTAAAAAAAGCTTCCAGGTAGTGCTAAATGTCTCCAGAGACAACTTCTCTAAGAACCACATAATTACAAGTATCATTTAAGAATACCTCTTGTGATTGAAAAACTAAGTTATCTGAAATAAAGCAGTCCTAACATTTACTTTTTTTTCTTTATCTACTATATTTAAATATAATCACATTCAGAAATGTTTATTAAACCATTATTGTATTTCCTTTTGTCTCCTTTGTGCAGTTTGGTACCAATAATTACCAAAATCATCAGTGAAAAGAGAATTTTACTCAGATGGTGGACTAATATTTCTGAAAATCCAGCACAACCTAGAAAGCAGGAAATCAGAATGTAATTAGTTACATAAATCTCATTATTTTAATGAAGTAGCAAAGGGTATTTATAATTTTCCCAAGAGTCTTAAAGTTAAATAAGCATCAAATAGTTAAGATTAAAATTCATGTAAAACAAGATATTAATATTTCATAACAATACACCAGTCAATTTAGGTAACTTGGACAAATACAGATTTAGAAATTGTACCTTAGCATGGAAAAGCTGTGTTGTGCCTCAGTTTTACTGATTTAGCATCATAATGTTTACCACAGCTTAGTGTTCCTATGTCAGCAACTGCTGGAACTGAAGACTAGTTGCCCAATAGACTGCAAGTTCAAGGATTGTTCTGATTTTGTTCATTGCCCTAACCAAAGTGCCATTAACCACTCAGGGCATATAGTGAATGCTTAATAAATGTTGTAAATGTAGAAGCAATCATAGAGTTGAACTGCAGTGTGTTATTTTTAACTCTGAGTTATCCATTCAATTGCAAGTTCTCTATTATACAGAAATGTATTACAAATGACTAACGATTTTGAGAAACATTAAGCATCAAGTCATTGAAAACAGCCTGGATTAGGTGATTTCCTTCATTTTTCTGTTCTAAGGAAGCAAATATGCTTGAACTTTTCACTATTTTAGTCTCACATCCTGGGAATTCATCCAAATGTAAAATGGCATATTAAGCTGTACCTACAAAAAGATAAAGGAATCTTTATCTTAAAAATGTATGAGACATTTTTGACACATCTCTCTGCTTCCCTATTTCTTTCCTTCATTCTCTGTAACACATGAAATTGTGCTCAAATGTGGGAAACCCAGTATCTCTGCAAACTGAAGTACATATTTATCTGCCCTACCTTCAAATATACAATTTTTTTTCATTTGGAACTTGAGTTTGCAAACTCCTTAATGGTTGTGGCTCTGCAATAGTATGGGAAAGAGCTCCTCTTATGGATTTTGGGCTAGGTTTATAATCTTCTCTTCATATGATTTTGCTTTTAGAATTATTTCAGGCATTACAATTGATTATGTTTACAAGTAAGTACTCAGGGACTTTTAAGTATGCAAATTATTTAGCTGACATATATACAAACTAATGAGATATTACTAAATATAGAGCTATCATTATGAGGAACTAGTTTATAATATTTTAATATGCAAAATATATTTATGTATTTTATTTATATTTACATTTTCTTAATTATAATGAGGGTAACTTATTTTATAAGGTAACTTTTAAAAGCAAGGCTTTCCAACTATGTTTTTGATATTAAAAAAACTGTTTCTTTTATACTCTTCATTTTTTCTCTATTTATAATTAGAGTTTTCTCTGTTTTTCATTAATTTTTCGTAGTTACAAACTGTAAGGTATTTACTTTGTTCTAAAAAATACACTTACACTCACTACGTTTATATATTATATGTTAGTTCATCAGAATGAGAATAACATAAATTTAGCCTTTTTTGCATTAAAATAATGCTTCTCCATGTGGGTGAAAATGGTGCAATGATCAGTTGGATCAGGGATTAGAAAATATTACCCACTCTCTTTAGACAATGAAGGGAGGTTTCAGCCCAAATCTTTTTTGTTGTCATTAATCTTTACCAGAGGATTTTTTTTTTTTAAAGAGAGAGTGGAAATGAGGGGGTGGGGGAGGGAGAGAGAGAGAGAGTGACAGAGGTGAGGGACACTTCGATTTTGATTTGTTGCCTCCAGTATGCATCCCAACTGAGGATGGAGATGGAACCTGCAACCTAGGTACTTGCCCTTGACTGGGAGTCTAATCCACAACTGTTCAGTGCACAGGCCTATCTATGCTCTAATCACTGAGACTCATCAGCCTGGGAGATTTGTCTTTTTATATCATTTCTACTCTACCATACTCTGCTTAGTAATTTCAGTTTTCCGCCTTTCACCTTCAATGAATATAGACATTAATTATTCTTTGGTTCCTCCCATAGATGAATGAAAGTTGCAGGTTTATACAAAATGGTAGATGGAGTTCCTGTGGGGAAAGTAGGGTTTCTTTCTCTTGTCAAATTCTGAGGAATTTAAGTCAATACATAACAATTTTACAATTATAAGATTTTTTGCATATTTTTGCCTAAAATATGGAATTTAGTGTAATGATTTATTTAAATTTACTAAAATATAGTAAAATATTTTTCATAGGTTAATCTTACAATTTCACAGTGTTCTGTATTCCTTTTGAGTAATTATATCTCAACATATATAGAAATAAATTAAATTAAACACAATATAATATTTTTAATAGGAATAAATCAGAATATCCCAAAATATGGAAATGATTAATCATAATTTGGCACCTTCAACAGATGGAAATAAATGTTCTTGAGTTCACAAGGAAACCAGAAAACCTTTCTTTCAATTTGTTCTTGTTAGGGTGTATATTGGATAATTATGTAATCATATATAGAACAAAAATAGAAATAAATATGCCTGGACACTTGATTATGTTTGGATTATGATTGACTTCTTAGAGTTCTAACTTTTTTTCCCCTAAAATGACTATGTATTCATTTTGTAACTAGGAAAATAAAATAACTTAAAAATATCTGTGTAGCCTGGCCAATGTCTCTCAGTGATTGAGTGTCGACCTATAAACCAGAGGTCAACATTAGAATCCTAGTCAGGACACATGCCTGGGTTGTAGGCTCGATCCCCACTAGGGGGCATGCAGGAAGCATGATGATATTGTCATCATTGATGTTTCTCTCTCTTTCTCCCTTTCCCTTCCTCTCTGAAATTTATATCCTCTCTAATAAAATGGTAATATGCAAATTAACCATCATTCCGCTACATATGCCACGCCCACCAGACAAGCCACGCCCACCGGCCAATCAGGGTGAGTATGCAAATTAACCCCAATCCAAGATGGCTACAGCCACAGTGAGCAAGGTTTCCCAGGTAACAGAGCAAGCCAAGCTTTCCATAGCCGTTGCAGGCCTAAGCCTCCACTCAAGCTACAAAGTTTCAATTATAGAAGGTAAACAAATTCAAACAAAGGGCGGCAGAATGGAGCTTGAGAGAGCAGGCCAGAGTTGCCGGCGGCAACAGGGGAAGCAAAGCTTTCCGCACACCCTGGCCGGGCTCACCCGCTTAAGGCTACAAAGTTTCAATTGTAGAAGGTGAATTAACTGCCACAGAGATGGCTGCCACCCCGGAGGGAGCAGCAGGCTTGGCTCCGCTCCAGGCTACAAAGTTTCAATTGTAGAAGGAAAATAAATCCCAGATACCAGGGCCTCCCCTTGGTTTGCCAGGGGGCGTGGCCGGCCTGCAAACCACCACAGGCCCCTCACTCAGGCCGCTCCACGCCCCAAGGGAACCCCACCCTGATCCGGGACACCCTTCAGGGCAAACCAGCTGGCCCCCACCCGTGCACCAGGCCTCTATCCTATCTAATAAAAGAGTAATATACAGATTGATCATCACTGCAACACACAATATAGCTGCTCCCATGTGGTCAAAGATCCTGCCCCCATGTGGACACAAGATGGCCACTACAAGATGGCCAGCAGGAGAGGGCAGTTGGGAGGCACCCGGCCTGCAAGGAAGGGCAGTTGAGAGGGACGAGGCTTGCAAGGGAGGGCAGTTGGAGGTGATCAACCCTGCAGGAGAGGGCAGTTAGGGGTGACCAGGCTGGCAGAGGAGCGAAGTTGGGGGCAAACAGGCTGGCAGAGGGGCAGTTAAGCATCAACCAGGCTGGCAGCGGAGTGGTTAGGGGCTGATCAGGCTGGCAGGCAGAAGCGGTTAGGGGCAATCAGGAAGGCAGGCAGGCAAGCAGTTGGGAGCCAGCAGTCCTGGATTGTGAGAGGGAAGTCGGACATCCCTCCAGGAGTCCCAGATTGGAGAGGGTACAGGCTGGGTTGAGGGACAACCCCCTGCCATGCACGAATTTCGTGCACCGGGCTTCTAGTATACACACACACACACACACACACACACACACACACACTAGAGATACACTCATGCACAGGAGCGGGGGGGCCCTCAGCCCACACCCTCTCCAATCTGGGACCCCTCGAGGGATGTCCAACTGCCTGTTTAGGCCTGATCCCGGTGGCCTAATCCCTCCCAACTGCCCTCCCCTGCAGGACATCTTGTGGCGGTCATCTTGTGTCCACATGGGGTCAGTCATCTTTGACTACATGGGGGAGCCATCTTGTGTGTTGGAGTGATGGTCAATTTGCATATTATTCTTTTATTAAATAGGAGGATTAGATAGGATAGAGGCCTGGTGCATGGGTGGGGGCCGACTGGTTTGCCCTGAAGGGTGTCCCGGATCAGGGTGGGGGTTCCCTTGGGGTGTGGGGTGGCCTGGGCAAGGGGCTTGTGTTGATTTGCAGGCCAGCCATGCCCCCTAGCGACCAAGTGGAGGCCCTGGTATCTGGAATTTATTTATCTTCTATAATTGAAACTTTGTAGCCTTGAGTGGAGCCAAGCCTCCTGCTTGCTCCGTGGCCGCAGCCATTTTTGTTGGGATTTATTTATCTTCTATAATTGAAACTTTGTAGCCTTGAATGGAGGCCTGCACCCGCCAGGGTGTGCGGAAAGCTTGGCTTCCTCCATTGCCGGGGAAACCCAAGCCTCCTGCTCTCTCTGTGGCTGCAGCCATCTTGGTTGGGTTAATTTGCATACTCACTCCTTATTGGCTGGTGGGTGTGGCTTGTGGGTGTAGCAGTGGTATGGTCAGTTTGCATATTACGTTTATTAGATAGGATATATATATATATATAAAATATATATTTATAGACAATATAGCTTTACATATTTCAAAATATTTTAAAAATATGACAAGTAATTTTATTTATTGACCTATGAAAACATTTTAAACTTTCTAATATATTTTGGGAAAAATATTAATTATGATCTAAAAGGTCCTTCTAAATTCAGCTACTGACTTTGACACTGAAATGGAAAGCCCAAAAGGAAAAGAAGGAAAAGGTGTTAGTTAATATACTATGTTTCGGAGAGACTTTTAAATGGCTTGTCTCTTTTAGCCTGTCTCAATCCTCCTTTAGTTCCCTTGATTATAAGTTAATTAATTATATTGTTGATCCAAAATATCTGTTTACAAGAAAAAAAAAGAGCAGAAGAACAGTAAATACATAGGAGAAGAAAAGGAGGTTACGTAGGCACAAATATTGAACTTTTGAGAATCAATCTCATTCTTATTTTTAAAACTGATTTCCAGTATTTATTTAACATAAAGGCATCACCAGCCTTGGGTACTTGGTATAACTCACATCTTTGTCACTTTCCAGCTCTCTAACAGTGAACCTCAGTTTCTTCATTTTTAAAATAAAAATATTCAGTTATCCTGCCTACCTTAAAATATCTAGTGGTTTTTAAATTGAACTGGAAAATACAAGAAACTATAATTTGAAACTTTCAGGATGAATGATATTATTTTCCTTTTAATTTAATTCTTTTGGATTTTACTCAAGAATAAAAGTCGATAAATTATTTTAAAATTGTCAACTAATAAACCCAAAATACTAGTTTTTTAAAGTTTATCTTTATTGTTGACAGTATTAGAAATGTCCCTCCTTTATTTCCCCATTGACCCCTCTCCTCCCTACTCTATTCTCCTCCCCAGGCCTTCACCCCACTATTATCTGTGTCCATGGGTTATTCATATACTAGTATGCATATAAGTTCTTTGGTTGATCTCTTCCTCCATTTCCTCTGAGGATCCTAATTCTGTTGCGTGCTAGTAAGAATTGAAATTTTAACTATAAGTAATAGTTTCTCTTTAACAATGTCATCTCTATTGTGGCATAATTTCAAATTTTAATAAACAATCCTCAACACTTTAGGGAGTCTATTTTTACTTTTTGTGCTAGTTTGCATACAAAAGGGTGAAAGAAATTAAACCATTACACCAGTTATTAAAACTATTTTATTGAAAACATTGTAATGACATCAAGCTGTATAGTTTATCATAAATCCTGAAGACATTTTAATTTAAGTATTTTAGTCTGGACATATTTCAATCCTGGACACAGGCTTTGTTCACAAAACCAGCATTTTTTAAACCAGGGGCTGTTTTACTTTCCCTAGAGAACAAAACATATCTCAGCAATCTGTGTTCATCCACAGAGACAGGTTTTAAAGAGACCTTAAAGACCACGTAATTCAATTCTCTTATTTTAAAATAAGACTGAGAGAGAGAAGGAGATAAGTGATTTTTCCATCATCACCCCATGAGTTTCTGGAGTAATTTAGATGAGAGCCAGGGGCCTGACAGATCAAGCTCTCCCCTGCACCTGACTGCCAAGTCTCCTGATATCTGTGGCTGGAGAGCTTTGCTGGGGGAGCTTTGGGAGTGGGTTGTTGGCTCAAAATGATTAAAGGGATATATCTTTTATTTGAATTACCTTAAGTTTTACGTATGTCTCCTTTTTCCCCAATTGACCCCTTCCCCAACCATTCCCACCGCAGGCAAGCCTCCACCACCTCAGTGTCTGTGTCCATTGGTTATGCCAACATGCATGCATACAAGTCCTTTGGTTGCTCTCTAACCGCCCCCCTCCCACCTCCCCTGCCATTTGTCTCTGGATCTATTTTTGTTTATAAAATTATGTTGGTAAAACATATGAGTGAGATCATGTGATATTTATCTTTCTCCGACTGGTTTATTTTGCTTAGCATAATGCTCTCCAGTTCCATCAGCAGGGATATATCTTTTAATAGATTTCAGCCGTTCATTACAAGAGAGAAAAGCTAAGCTCTTTAAATAAATTTGTAAAACCCTTAGCTCATGTTTAAGCCTTCCTTATAAATATTTCAGACATTACCAATAAATATTAAAAAATATGTGCTGTTCCCGCATAAAATAACATTGTTTTTTTGTTAATCCTCACCTGAGGATACTTTTTTTTCCCCTAATGATTTTCAGAGAGAGTGGAAGGGAGAGGAGAGAAAGAGAGAAACATCAGTGTGAAAGAGACACATTGATTGGTTGCCTCCCACATGTGCCCTAATAGGGGCTGAGGATCAAGCCTGCAACCGAGGTATGTGTCCTTTACGGAAATCAAACCCAGGACCCTTCAGTCCACGGGTCAGTGCTTTAACCACTAAGCAACCAGCCCGGGCTAAAATAATATTTTTAAAACCAGTTTATGTCATATGTTAGAAAACACGGGAGGCATGGTAAGTTAGCCAATCTTGCATACCTGTCCAGTGGGCCTATTGCTAAATTTGTAGCATCTGTCTTACAAATCAAAGCTATATCCATTAGCTCATGTTCTCTAGTAAATGCCTTACCATTTACCCAGCATTTGAACAAGCCAAGTGTTTGTCATATTGTGGAAAGGGTGAGGAACAAGTGGACTTCGCAGAGTATTGTTCAGTTTTATGTGGCTTCACATCCTTTACAATATTGCTTTTCTTTATATAGAACTTGGCGATATAAGAGAGTGAAAAGAAATTAGTCCATCATTTCTTACATTCTCCACTTCCTATTTAATCTTATTCCTATGCTCCTTCTTCTGGCAAAATATAGGATATTCTTAGGCTGTTACCAGACAGTAATTTACATATCCAATTTACTATAGTGATTAAGCCTTCATTTGGGACTAATGTCAAGAAAATCACTGCCAGGTCATATGGACTGGATTGAACACAATTGGCATTTAATGTTACATTAAATTTGTTTCCTAAGCATACTTAGGGATAGAAAATAATAATCACAAAAAAGATCTATCAGATTTATTAAAACTCTGTATAACAGCATATAATTAATTATTCTATATGCTTATCTCTAACTCTCACAACAATGTGAGGAATAAAATATGTAAATAGGCGCCATCATTAGCATTCTTGATTATATAAGGAAGCTGAAACACAAGATCGCACATGATACAAGGAGCAGAGCTGGGATTCCTTTCAGTGTTCTCTGGAACCCAAAGCCTGCACTTTTCTACTGTAATCCCCACAGAAACAAAAACAATTGAGTCAGCTTTTATCAAATCCTTGTTAAACACATAAGTGTCTATTCTATCATTAAGTCTGTGGGGGAGAAAATTCAATTGACCAAGTACATATCTAGAATATACAATGTCACCATTCTTATACACATGCGGCAGTGAATATTTTTCAGAAGATTCTTATTTGTGACTTTTTTACTAAGATACAAATTCTTTGTAACCTAATTAAAATTCAAAGTTTTGCATGTGTAGGAACACACACACACACACACACACACACACACAATGCATGTTTGTATTTGCTTTTTAATCACAAAAGGAATACATGCCATGTTCTACATATGTAATTATGCTGTTTTGCAGAGTATGTAATATGACCTTTCATATAAATTGATATCCAAAGTTTCTTATTTACAATATAAAGAGTTCAAATTAATTTCTTCTTCCTACAAAGATTTAATTTGTAACATCTTAGTTATGCCCTAATAAGAATTTTAATTTTGTCTTTATTCCATTTGCCAATTTGTTACAGAAATTAAATTAGTCAATCACATTTCATTTTCCACAAATCAGTAGTGACAACTATACTCAATTGTCAACTATACTTATTCAAACTGAATACTATTTTTTAAATCAAGATATTTTCTAGGTAAGTAAGCTAAGCTAGCTGGCTGACAACATTTATTTTCAGGTCCCCCATTCATGCAAATTAAGAAAAAATGGACATTTTAACCTTGCCCCTATTCTATTCTTAGTAATTTTATCAGTTTTCTATGAGGTTCTATGAATTGATTAGACAGTCGAGAAGGCAGTCAGGCCCAGAGGATTATGCAGTAATTTGTGGATTAGAAATGTGAAAAGAGAAGCAGCTGGCAAATTTTTAGTGTCAGGTGATATTTTGCAAACATTTTATAGAGAAAATCCAAGATCATGTTTGTGGAAAGAAGGAAGGAAGGAAGGAAGGAAGGAAGGAAGGAAGGAAGGAAGGGAGGGAGGGAGGGAGGG
This sequence comes from Cnephaeus nilssonii, assembly GCF_951640355.1. NCBI lineage: Eukaryota > Metazoa > Chordata > Mammalia > Chiroptera > Vespertilionidae > Cnephaeus > Cnephaeus nilssonii. Next base: position 53,808,439 of record NC_137085.1, on the reverse strand, counting down.
AGGGAGGGAGGGAGGGAGGGAGGGAGGGAGGGAGGAAGGAAGGAAGGAAGGAAGGAAGGAAGGAAGGAAGGAAGGAAGGAAGGAAGGAAGGAAGGAAGGGAGGATACTCTGTTTATTGACCTGTCATTTTAATTAGACTCTATTACAGAAATCTGAAAATAAAAGGCAATCCAAAAATAAAATAATATCTAAAAAAGTTGAAACAAAATAATTATTTAACCCTTTGCACTCGCTTGCTTTTTTCTCGATTCCTTTATTCTAATGCTAACCAAGTCGAGTCACACTCGACATCCGAGTGCAAAAGGTTAAACCATTATCTACTCAATAAAGCAATATATAATCATTTTTTTTCAATGGGATCAATATACTCAACTTTCTTTTTGTCACCTTTATTTATTTATTTATTTATTTATTTATTTTTAAATATGTTTGTATTGACTTCAGAGAGGGAGGGAGAGAGAGAGAGTAATAGAAACATCAATGATGAGAGAGAATCATTGATCACCTGTCTCCTGTGCGCCCCCAGAGGGGATTGAGCCTGCAACCTGGGCATGTGTTCCAACCAAGAATCGAACCATGATCTCCTGGTTCATAGGTCAATGCTCAAACACTGAGCAACACTGGCTGGGCTCCTCACCTACGTTTAGAACCAAGTGAAGAATATAAAGAGTAAGAAGACATATGGATGTAGAAATGTTCCTTTTATAACAGATGTAGCTACATTTATCCAAGTGGACTTTTATGTGTACCATGCCTTGAAATAGAAATATTTCCCTGAACAGGAGGTTGGCCTAGTAAACTAGGCTTACTACATACTGACCAGAGAGTACTATCTCAATGATGGGAGTAGCATGTGTAAAATTGGCAGTGTGAGAGCTGAGCCAGGCATTCCCAATTTTTTGAACCAAATTCATCAATGGGATTAGGCCAAGAGTATTGTCAGCCTGGACTATATCTCCTTTTGGGACTTCTCCCCACATTACTTTGTAAGATACAGGAGGTGTGTTTTGTTTATTGCTGCTTCTGAGGACCTATGACAGTGTCTGATACAAAGCAAATGTGAAATATTCAAAATAGGTTCAGGAACAACCACTTCTGTGTTATGAAATCATTGCACCTTAAAACAAATAATTATGTACATCAGAATGTTTGTTGCAAATCAAAATCTGATTTAGATAATTAAATAGTGCCTCCTTTTCAAAGTCCTAAAAGAATGCAAGTTTCTTCACTTTATTTTCAATGTTAATGAAAATATTTTCTGAATGTATTCTCACAAACTATGTAAGAAACTACATATATTCATAAAAATTGAAATCTCTTAATAAGTGATATTGTTATGATGCCATTTTATTTTACTAATGATGGAATATTTTCTATCTTTGTGTATATACTTCTGCTTTAGTACTTTTAACGGATTCATGGAAATGTCACATTATTCAACCATTATATTATTGACCTATTTTAAGTTTATTTTGCAATTATTTTTGCAATAATGCAATTAACAATCATGTGCATGCCATTTTAGGAACACATGAAAATATTTTTCTTGACTATATGCCCAAAAGATGATTTGCTGAATCAGTTTTGGAACATTTTTATCCAATAATGTGCAGTTAACATGTGATTTTGCTATAGATATTTACTACTTTGGCCAATGTCATGGGTCAAAATATTTTATTTTTACACACTCAATATTATCAGGGAAAATTTATCATGTATTAAATGTATTGACTGGCAATTTGTAGCTCTTAGTTTATAAACTGAGGAAACAGTCTGTGTTATGCTACTGGACAAAGTTCTTCAGTGTGCCTCCTTTCCACTATCATTTCCAGCATTCTTCTCCTGAGCTCTGGTCATTTTGTCCAGCTCCTTAGTGAGGGGGTAGGTATAAAACTTGGTCCCAAAGTTTTATACCTACCCCCTAGGAGTCTTCCTTCAGACTGGTAGTTCACTTTCTCTTAGAGCACAGTTGATGATTTAGATTATTGGAGTCTTGGATCCTTCAAAATAATTATATGAAGAACAAAGTGGCCAAGTTTCTAAAAATGTAGTTTCTTAGTAAATTATCCTAATAATTTTTCCATCACCTTCCCTTTATTTGTCTTTTTTTTTTTACTGTGAACCCAGAGTTTCCTTTTCTTATACGTGTGTGCTTATTTGTGATTTAGTTTGATCTTGTCAGTGTGAATCCATCAAATTATCCTTTACAGAGATTTCTCATAACTTGTAGTTAGCTTATGGTCTCTTCTTGTTTTCCATACCATTGATCTCATTTATATTTTCTATGATTTTAAGTGATTTGGAACTAGAGGTAAAGATTATACTCAACCTATCATCTCTACAGAATTTCATAAATAAAAATTCCAAGAGAGATGGGGGTTGATGGGGGGAGGGGGAGAGAGAGGTTATATAAGATGAATTGCTGTATCAGTTTTGGAAACTGATACACACACACACACACACACACACACACACACACACACACACATTAAGATTAGTTGATTCAATTTTAACTGGAGTTTGTGAAAAAAGGGATTAGGCAATTGGATCTACTTAAAAGCTTACGAGGGTGGGAAATCCTGGCAGTCATATTAGGGTACTAGGCAGTCAGGATGCGGTGCTCTAGGAAACACCTTTGACCACACATCAAGAGGGAGAGACAAGAGATATTACGATGCTATGACCAGAGTAGAACTGCTGTGGGATTCCTTTTATAAGCTCACTAATGCCATTTGTGAAGGCTCTGCCCTTATGATGTAATCACTTCCCAAAAACCCCTCTCCTAATACTGTCACACAGGGCATTGAGTATCAACATATGAATATTGAAAGGACACAAACATTTAACCATAGCTAAATGCTTATTTTTTATTTTCAAAGAGAGAGAGTAAGAGAGAGAGAGAGAGAGATCAATTTTTGTTGTTCCACTTATTTATGCATTAGTTTGTTTATTTTTGCATGTGCGCTGGCCAAGATCAAACCTGCAACCTTGACATAAAGGGACAATGCTCTCTCTAAACAACTGAGCTACCTACCCAGGATTTAATGCTTATTATTAGCTGAGACAAATAATTCTGTAATTTCATCCTACAAAAAAAAAATGAGGCTTAAAGAGACTATGAAGATTCATCACAAGGAAGGCAAATGCTCAAGACACTTAAGGCCTCATGTGAAAGATAAGTCATGAAAAAAAAAAGTGCATAATACTTATTCCATCTATGCAGTACCTTTCTAATGTCATGAAATGTCAGTGATACTGCTTCAACTTTACTAAAATGTCTGTTTAATATGTGTTCACTGAAAAGTCAATAATGCATCATTGTATTTTTAGCATTATTTTATCACTTTCTTATCAGTATCATATAATGGTAATTTTGAAGAAGTGATAATAATAAACAAAGGAAAAAGTGAAATAATTTTTATAAAAATTGTCTCAATTAGAAAGTTGACTTATTGGTGATACAGAAGAAGATAAATTAATATGTTTTTAATATAGTTTACCTAATAAAAGTATTTACTAAACAGAATAGGAGAATATCAAAGTTGACAGTTGTTTGGATATCTTAAGAGAACAACTTCTTTATAGGAATTAAACAAAAAAAATAAGCTGAGTTGTGTGTAGTAAAGTCAAATATTGGTAGGTATTCATGAGAAATGGTAATGATATTTTCACTGTTTCAGTTTTTATGATTTACTTTTGAAATGTGAATATTAAAACCTGGCTAAAATATAAATTTTAATATTTTAATATTGAGGCCTTTAGAGTCCAGGTGTAATTATACTATATTTTCAGCATATTTTGTTGCCTAACATTGAAATCTATTAGTGAAATCTCACTTAGAATGTAACCTATGATCTTTTCCTTTTAAATGTGATCAACATTATCATAATTTTCAGGACAATTTACAATATAACCTTTACTATTCTACTCATGAAACCTGGCATGTATTATTGTATTTGGTAAAATTATAATTCTTTTGTGGATATGAACAAAGGGTTATTACTAAATATTTGCGGAACATTTCTTAGCAATTAGGAAACAGTTTATTTTCAGTGAAATACTGACATAAACCATATTATATCTACTATTTTACCTAATTAGAAATAAAGAAATTTTGAAATATAAATGCAAAAGCACAGTTTCATGCATTTCTAAGAAATACCAGAATTAAGACTATCTAAATAGATATTGAAAAGTAATCAATACAACTGGGAAAAAGCAGTTTAAATAGTGGATGGGATTGTTTTGCAGTAAGAATCAAAATACTGAAGTTTCTTATTCAAGCCACCTATAAATTCCAAGGCTTTCTAGAACAGAAGTTATTTTTTACATGGTTAATAAACTATCTCATTAAAACATTAAGCTCATCTGAAAAAAATAATAATATTGTCTCACATAACAATTGAAGAGATTTATATATGCTGCCATCTCATCTATCATCCGACTATTTGTGAAAAGACTTGTATGTAAGACACAAGCCCTAACTGATGAGAGGATTGATTAAACTCTGAAATTTTAATAGTTTTAGATTGTATGGCAACGCTCCTTTTCCCCCAGAGACCCACTTCTAATCTCTGTACTTTGGATAAGAACAACCATGATTTCAATTACGTATTGGCCAGCAGAAAATCTACAAATGATTAAACAGGAAAGTAGAGTTCAGAACAAAATTCTTCTTGGAACTGTTCCACGTAACTTGATTCAAAATTACATAGAAACTTAATCTTGGAGTCTGATGAATGTGTAGCTTCACTTCAAATCTATGGCCCATATATATAAAAAGGGTTGTATTCTTGGAAGACCTTAAACGTTTGGTTACATAATTACATTTTCCTCTTAGTTCATATCTTTTAAAATTAAATTTTCTAAATCCCAGAAGCTGGGAACTGATTCATGTTTGACTATGCCATTTTCCAAGAGGAAAATGTTTTTTAACTCTTGATATTTTTACAATCATGCAATACATTTTTATGCATCATTTAATCTTTAATTTTTTTCTTACCCCTCATTAAAAATGGCATGCAGTTAGAAGGAAGTATTTTGCAAATATGTATAGTTGATAAAGTCAAAGAGATGAGCACCAGAATTAGCTGGTCATTTTATATGTGTTTGATAAATCTTAGATTCCCAATACATTATTTAGGGATTGAAGCACTTTTTAGTCAGAATGTATTTCAGGTGTTTTATAGTGTACTAGAGGCCCAGTGCATGAATTCGTGCACGGGTGGGTCTGGCCAGCCTGCCCCAATTTGGGCCGATCTGGGCTAGGCTGGCTGGGGGGAAGGGGCCACGGAGAGTTGGCTGGCTGGCCCTTCCCCCCATTGGGGAGGGGCGGGCCAATTGGGGTCGCAGTATGCATCAAAGCAACCGGTCTTTCTGGCATTCTGGTTGCTTGGCTTTTATATATATAGATTGTATATTATCTTAATCTAAAATGTAATTTTATTAACCTAAAATGTCATTTGTGAGTACCTTAACAACTGTTACATTTTAAAAGTATTTTTCTTATTTCTTATAGAAGTTATATTTTCTCTTAAAATTAATTTTAGAAGGTTAAATGAGTTTCAAAACAGGACTAACGAGTGAGAGTGAATTTCACTATAGTAAAAGCTAAGAGATACTGGGAAAAACTATTTGGTGGACAATTAAAATAGTCTTATAATTTCATAATAATGTGGATAAGTAAACTTGCTTGTAAATATGTGAAGTCATATAAAATGAAATCCTTACTAGAATTTAAAATCCAGGAATTTTTATTAGTTTTGTCCATAGATATATTCCAGTGTCAACAACAGTATCACATACCTGGCAAATGTTCTATAAATAATGGTTAAATAAAATACTTCTTAAAATATTTTTTTCAATTGTATGACTTGATGAGTTTAAGATGCATTGCCTCTGGGAAAAATAATATATCCATGTATTGTTTAGGCCGGGTTAAGCAACAGGGAATAAAATGTGTTCCGGCTGGTTTTTACTTAAAAGGATATCCTATTAGGTACTAGGTAGCTTATAAAATTATTCAGAAGTCTGAAGAAGCTGACTTTAGGTTAATCTTTCAGGAAGGAACTCCAAAAGCTATGCTGTAGAACCAAGCAATTAAGAAAGGTACTCCTATGAAAACCAGCATGTTCATAAAACCGCTGTGACCAGTTAATGGTCATGACCAAGATGCCACCACAGGAAGCCAGACACTTCCACAGTGATAGTTGCCAGCTGGGAGGAAGCGTGCCCTCCGCCTCAGTGCTGCCATGCAAATCTGTTAGAATAATGACAAAGCTAGTTCCATTGATACCTTCAACATCATGAAGTTTAGGAAATGTCATTTCTAACTTAGCAAGGTGATCATTTGGGGTTTGGGAATATAAACATTTCCGTATCTGTTTTTTTGTTTTGTGATACATGTTTTTGCATGATTTATAAATTTCATCTTTTAATAGCAATGTATGAGGGTGCATATTAAAATAGCACTAGACATGCAAGATCAAGAGTTTGTATACTGCTTGTCTAGCAAAATAATGAGAGATTATTGTATTTCTATGGGGAGATTTTACATAAATTGAACACTTAAAACATTATCATACATATTTCCTTCCCGTAGAACATAAGTACCTGCATGTAGAGAACATGTATTATTCAACTAATTCTGCCTACGGGGCATAGTATGTATTCATTGTATGTTTATTAATAAATGAATGCATATGTTTAAAGAGCTGTCATGCAGAAAAATATATAAAATTCTTTTTCTTTGATCAAATGTGTAGAACTGGAGGGACTACTTGGCAACTGGAGGACGAGCATTTAAACTGGAATTTTTAAAATATTAGCACTGTCCAAAATTAGATTCAATTGCCACAATAAGCAGCATTTCAGTAAAAATGAGTGTCCATGAGGGATGTTGCAAAAAATTATGTTTAGGTGACTAAACAAGATGAGCTAGTTTAAATTTGAAAGTCCTCTTAAACTTTCTGATCCTGTGATTATAAAATTAGTTTTGGAAAAAGCCCACGTTTGGAAAGTGTAAGTTCTTAAAATTTGAATGCCAGCCCGGCAATTTTATATTAAATTGATTTAAACTCAAGATTAAAATACAATAGACATCAAAAATTAAATAAAATAAACCTGAAATAAATTTTGGCTCTAGATAAGATGTTCATAGGAATGCACTGCTAGATTCTATTTTGAGGATTTCCACATTACAGTCTTTAAAAATTCAAGAAATGTATCACTACTCTACTTAAACCTCAAAAGATCATATTCAAGATGTATGTCTCCACATCAAGTAAACTTTGGAGTTCATCCCACTTAAAAATATGTAAGATTCATGAAGGATGTGACTCATGTCTCTCTTCAAAATTACATGAGGAAAGTTTATAGAAAGAAAAATTATATCTGTCTCAAGCTCTCAGACATTTTAAATTAGCAATTGTCATACTTTACACCTATGTAAACGACAAGACTCTGACATGGTACATAATCCACTTGTCTTTTCTCAGATAGACAGATAATAACTCAAAGTAACTTATCAAAGAATCCTGCCATGACAGTAGCAGACAGAGCAAATACACCTGTCTTCCATAGCTATCATTAGCTGAGTTGAGTTCATAGTAGACCTATCAACACTTGACAGATCTAGCTTGATTTCTAATAGGCACATAAGCCTGTGTGTTTACCTTTCATGTGATGCATACTTTCCCTGGGGTAACACCACCATTGATTGTAAAGAATATTGAAACAATTATAACCTGAAGACATGTTTAACATTTTTCCTAAATGAAATAATATAATTTTGTTAGTTGCATGTCATACCAGTATTCACAAACTTAGTAGGATGAAAACAGTAGATATGATGGCTTCTATTACTTGTTCCAAGATGGTCAGATAAGAAGATTTATGATTTAATAGATTGCTCCCATATATGCTGCCTGTCATGCTAAGGCTGGAGGCAAAGGTAGTGTGTGCTCTCTCTTTTTACCTTACTTTTGCATGTTTCCTTGCTGCAAAATTAAACAAACCCATTTTTTTAAGAATTCCTTTAACTCTCGAAAAAATGTCAATGGTTAAAAATAACTCCCTGCAAATAAATACCATTTCTAACAGAAATTAATTAACTTTACTGAAATCCATATGGAAAAGCAAAGATAAGAATGCATTTCCTACTGTCTTTCCAGGATTGGTATAAAGGCAGTGGAAATACCGCTTAAAAAACAAAGTGTGAGATGAATTATGTTTTAGAAAGGGATTGCCCACTATGGTGCCAAGAAACCCCGGGAAAATATTTATTGGAGATGCCAAAGGTAAACATATTGAAAAATATAACCATTGTAAAGTGGAACTGAAAACTTATCCAGTTATGAATAGATGGAGGGATAAAATTACCCCAAATCAAGTGTAAAAATATGTTAAGAAAGCGAGTCAGTACTAAGGTTGTGATTGAAAAAGTGTGTCAAATCTCTATTCTTTAATATTGTTCTGGGTTTTAGTTCTTGTTGGAGTGAGTGATTTCAAGAACAGGGATGGACAAGGACAATGTTTAATTTTGGACCATTATAAGTAATTAATATACTCTGTAAGAGATTCTGATTTCACATATGTAAGTTCTGTTGTTCAATTTGTGTCATTTGGAAAGAATACTTATTGCCTGGCCGGTGTGGCTCAGTGGTTGACCATTGTCCTATGCACCAGGAGGTCAAGGTTCCATTCTAGGTCAGAGCACATGCCAGGGTTATGGGCTTGATCCCCAGTAGGGCGTGTGCAGGAGGCAGCTGATCAATGAGTCTCTCTCATTATTGATGTTTCTTTTTCTCTCTCCCTCTCCCTTCCTCTCTAAAATCAATAAAAAAAGTTTTAAAAAAATAAAAGTATACTTATTTTGTTATATTTTATCAGATATTTTATACTTAGTGACTTGATATGTTTACCTTACATTTTCTTCAGTGAGGTTCTGTTCTGTTCAACATATCTGTCTTGATCACATCCTATATTCCTGTGTTATCATTGTATATTTATTTTTTTAATTATTTATTATTTATTGAATGCCTCTATATGTTTGGCTGGTAATGGTTATAGTCATCCACCTAATGTTATGTTTCTGGTCTACTGATTCCTAGAAGGGCCCTCAGTATCATATTTTCTGTGATTCAACAGAATACAGGTAGCTAAATATGAATATCTTCCATTTGCAAAAAATTCTCTTTTCTATATGCTTGTGTGTGTGTGTGTGTGTGTGTGTGTATGTGTAAAGTTAGCAATATATCTCATTTAATTCCAACAATGGTCCCACAAGTCTAGCATCATTTTCTAGTGTCTTCAATGTCTTTAGTATAAGTCAGGTCCTTTGAAATCAGTTTTACAATACAAATGATATTTTCTTAAATCTAGAAAATACCTTGATAAAGAATGGCCCATATTATTGAGTCATGGGGCACTGTCCTATACAAAGAAGGACATTCCAAACAGGGACTCTAATCTTTTCAATCATCTGTCCCCAAATTAAAATATTCCAAGTGTAAAAGTATAACCAGTCTTTGAAATGACCCATATTTTCTAAATCTCTGGGGGCTTTTGACACTTGTTCCTCAAAAGAATCCTCTTCTCCATGTTTGGCCTTATAATACCACCACCTGTCTCTTAGTCACTAGTTCATCCCTGTTCCATATGTTCAAAGATCTTTTGAGCTTAATTCTAAAAACAATGTGTACCAGGATTCTAAGCAGAGTAATAAAGGCAATTTCATATCCCTAAGCAATTGGATTATTTCCATGGAAACCCTGTCCCAGATGAGATTTTGCAGCAATTCTTGACCTACTGCTAAACATAAAAGGTGCCTCATACTAACTGTGACTGTCTGCTTTGAAATTATAATTATTTGAATTTAGGTATTGATTCACTAGCAAGTTGGATATAGAAATACAGATATCTTGTCTAATAAAGAGGGAATATGCTAATTGACCATCACACCCACACAAAGATGGTGCCCACAGCCAATAAAGAGGGAATATGCTAATTGACTGTCACACCCTCAAAGATGGTGGTGCCCACAGCCACAAGATGGCAGTGCACAGTCCTCTCAGCCCCACCGGGGCGGCAGGTACGCGGCACGGCCAGGCCTGCCCCTAGACCAGCCTGGCCGCTCCACGTGCCTGCCTCTGGAATCCCCCAATCCTCTCAGCCCCCTAGCTACCCAGGGCTGGCCCGAGGCACAGGCAAACCTCAGATAGCAGCTGCCTAGCTGATGCCCGAGGCGCAGGCAAGCCTCGGATGGCTGTTGCCCAGCCACCCAGGGCTGCCCGAAGCTCAGGTAACCAGGGCAAGCTGAGGCTTGAGCTGCTGGCAGTGGCAGCAGCAGAGGTGTGATGGGGCATGGCCTTCCCCTGATTGCCGGGTCGCCTCCCGGCCCTGAGGGCTCCCAGACTGTGAGAGGGGGCAGGCTGGGCTGAGAAACCCCCTTCCAGTGCATGAATTTTCATGCACCGGACCTCTAGTAGATATATAAGAGTACTGTTTTTTCTACTAAGTCCATATGACAGAAAACAGTATTGGTCCTAATTAATGGTTAAATGAAGTTTTCTAATGCATATAAATATATTTCCAGTTCTTCTAGATGCGATTTTTCTAAATATTACTTAAGTTCTTTCTAAAATTATCCTAATATTATTTTAGCAGTGTATGTAGGTGGCTCTAGATTTGTAATTGTGATTTACAAAAAACCACCTATCAGCAGATTTAAACTAGAAAACAATCTACTGAATAATTTGACCTTTGGTTTGTGTGTGTATTTGTTTCTGTGTTTAAATTTAATTTTAGCTGCTTTTCCAAAATATTAATTACGGCACTTTTACTACTATGTTAAGAATATTACTGAGAGCCCTATAAAATTAACTAAATTATTATTCTAGATTATTTGATTTTGCTTTTCTGTGTGCTATTCTTTAAGAAGCACCAACTTCAAATTCCTCTTTGAGTTCCTTTATTTGTTTGTAGTGAAAATAAATTAATTTATTTATAACAGAAAACAAATTAATGAAGAACAATATTTTCTATTCCAAGGAGCAAGGAAAGGTAATAGCAGGAAGGTATAATGCAGGAAAGGACAGTAAGAAATTTAAAAAGAAATAACATATATTCAAATTATATTATCTCACCTTTCACTGTATCTAAAGTCCTTTTGTCATCATTAAACTTTCTTCTCAATTTAAAATTTAGATAATATTAAAATTTAATTGTGTTTGTGTGATTGTATGATCTACACATCTAGTCAATTCCTGGTTAATTTTCACATAAAATAACATTGTTTTATGTGATTATATTTATTTGTTTATCTTATACATCATTACTGAATTCCATGCTATGTTGACAAGTGATTTTAATTAGTCAACTGAGACTGTTATAACAAAATACCAAAAATCGGATGGCTGAAAGAACAGAAATTTATTTTCTCACAGTTCTGGAGGCTGGAAGATCAAGATTAAGGTGCTGGCAGGATTGATTTCTGGTAATTACACCACTATAATTAACTTAGTTTTTTACAGGAAAGTAGCAAAAGGGATGGCCAAATATTATAGCAAAAGGGATGGTCATTTGGACAGCTTCACCAGGAAGCTAAAGCTTTATACTCCCCAGGGAGCCACTAGTCTGTTCCCCACAGATCACTGGGGGAAGGGACAGGATGAAAGGAGAATAGATGCATGCCCAGTAACCTTGAAGGGGACTAGCCTGAAGGTGCTTGCTGTCAGTCACACCTGGAAACAGAGGTCACTGGCCAGCATGGGCGTGGCCACTGCAAGCACTGGAACATTTGGGATACTTAATTTCTAAACAAAAGAGTTCTCTCTCCTGTACTCTTTGTTTTCTTTTGGTCTCTCTCTTGGCACTCTTGTGTTCGTGTGCTGCTGGCACATTGTGCTCCCCTGCATTCGCCCAAGGCCATGTGGACCCCATGCACAATGGACTAATGGACTGTAACTGTCCTGAGGCTGAACTGGACCCGGCTACAACAGGGAACAGAGGCTCTAGACATTGGCTTTGGCTTTTACACTTCTTCTGTGACCGTAAGGGGACTTTAGAAACACAAAGAGGTAATTTCACACAAATGAGAATCACTCATTCTTCTCTGTGAGTCTCAGAAAATTCCTTTTCTCTAGATATCATAAGGACTCCACCTCCAGCACCAAATGGGGAGAGGGTACCCCGAGTTTCCCAATAACAGTGCGACATTTCTTCCTGGCTTTCAGGCAGCCACCTTCTCACTGTTTTCTCACATGGCCCTTCCTCTGTACAGGCACACGCCTGGTGTCTCTTCTTCTGAGAACACAAATCCTATTGGATTACGGCCTGCTAAACACAGGCTATTTGTGTTTCCCCAAAACTCATATGTTGGGACATAATTCCCAGGGTGGTGCCAGGGCATTTGGAGGCGGTGATTAGGCCGTGAGTGTGCTGCGTGGAAGAGATTAGCATCCTTATTGAAGAGAAGCAGAGAATCCCTTTGGACCAACACAAAGAGAAGATGGCCATGTATGAACTAGGAAGCCAGTGCTCACCGGACAGTGAATCTGGCAGCACCTTGATTTGGACTTCTCACCCTCTAGAACTGTGCGACATTTATCTGTTGCTTAGAAGCCACCCAGTCAGTAGTATTTTTGTTATTGTAACCCAGACTAAATAAGACAAGGCCTGATGCTATGACCTCATTTAATCTTAATTACCTCTTAAACATCCCTGTCTCCAAATATAGTCACACTGAGGGTTAAGCTTCTACCTGTGGATTTGGGGTGGACACAATTCAGTAAAAAAGAGTCATATATTCCTAGAAATATTGCCATTTAAATATGTCCCCATTATATTCTACAATTATTGTCACATGCTCTTTCATCTGCCTGATTCATGTGTGCTTATGATTCATAGTAATAGGAAGAGGCATTTAAAATGAATAAAATAATACACATTTAAAACAATACCTAAATGAGCTTTCAAAAGGGGACCCATGATCAGTTATATGCGGGACCCAGTGCATGAATTTGTGCACCTTGAAAGGGACTGTGGGCTGCGAGGCTGCGGTGGTGGGCACAGGGGCGGATCTTGGCCCATCCTCCGCATTCCTGCCCATCCCCTCCAGCCGCGGCCCCCAGTCCCCTGTCTGCAGGCAGCCCTGCTACCGCTGTCACTGCTCCCATGCACTGAGAGCGCCGGCAGCAGGTGCGAGAGATGGCTGCCAACCCTGATCGCCCCTCAGGAGTAGGGGGAGGTGGAGAAGCCCTGAGAGGCGATTGAGGCCGGTGCCTGGCGCCAGCCATGGGTGCGAGTGGCGGCTCTGGCGCTGGCAGCGTGTGCAAGCGGGCTGGCCCCTGCAGCAGGTGCAAGTGGTGGGCAGGACTGCAGCACACAGGAGCAAAGAATTTTTAGTAACCACCAGAGGCTCGACCCTATGACAGCGGCTGGTGCCCCGCCTTGGTCTGGCGCCCCCGCTCACCTGATCCACCATCTCACTGCAGCCAATGCCTGCCATGTTCCCCGCTCTGCCACCTGCTGCTGACACCCGCCATGTTCCACGCGCCCTCCTGGTGGTCGGCGCACATCATAGCGACCGGTTGTTTGGTTGTTTGGTTGTTCAGATGTTCGGTTGTTTTGTTGTTCTGTCGTTCAGTCTACTTGCATATTAGGGGTTTATGTATATAGATGATTTTCATTTTTCACCAGCATTTATAGAATAATCCTTTTGTAATCATTGTCACTGAATGATAGAGTGGGCAATGTCCTCATCAATAGCTGATGATTAAATAATTCCCCTTAAAGAAATCCTAGTACACAGAAGAACATACAGTGCAATGAAATCTATTAATTGATATTTCATGTGAAATATCCTTTGATTAAGCAATTCAGAGCCAAGACAATAAATCCAAATGCCAGGAAAACTACATAAATGTGCAAAATTGCAGAGCATAAAGCCGTAGAAGTAAAATAAGTATTTCTCATCTAAAAGCATTCAAATGTATTAAGTGTTTGAAAAGCCTGTGTCATGGAAGCTAAACTCTTGGGGATAAAATTTAGGCTGCAGACCCCTCATTTCTATTCTCTCTTATAGTCCATGAAGTATGGGGAAGCGTTTTTCTCTTTAGACATCTTTTAAAAATATTTTATGGTTTTGATCCTTGGTTAAAATGCAAACGGTTTGCACTCTGTAATATGGGCTAAATTTCCTATCTAGTACATGAAATAAAGATTTGCCTTGTTGTTTTTTCAAGATGGATCCTGAGACTTAAAAATCAAGGCATGTTAGTTTCCTCTGCTAGCATAATAAAATACCACAAACTGGGAGTATTAAACAACCGAAATGATTTGTGTCACAGTTCTGAAGGTTACAATTCTGAGATCACAGTGTTGGTGGGATTGTTTCTTTCTGAGGGCTTCCAGGGAGAATTTTTCCCTGCCTCACGTCCATACTCTGAGGATCTGTTGGAAGATTTGGAGTTCATTAGTTTCTGCTGAATCACCCTGAAAGTCTCCACTTTCATTCTTGACATGGTGTTCTGTGTACATGACTGTGTCCAAATTTCCCTTTTTATAGACACTAGTCGTATTGAATTAGGGGCCCAATATGGATGGCCTCATTGTAACTAGTTACATAAGCAATGACCCTATTTCCTAATAAGTGGCTATTTCTTAGGTACAAGGGTTTAATATTTCAACATATGAATTTTGATAGGACACAATTCAACCCATAACATAGGGATTATATAAACTAAGATCTTGGCTGAAAGAATAACACCCCAATTGGTCACATTGAGCTCTGACCTTCAGGCGAGCTCATTCACTTTCCTTCACTTAATATGTAAATCCACGAATAAATACAATTTTAAAAGTCTAAGTTTCTTTCTTCATGTAATTAAAAGAATTTCTGAATTTCCACAACACACAGCATGTGGAGGCTGATTAAAGTGCCATTGAAAATTCCTCCAGACCCATTGTAGTTGTGGATGAGTTTCAAGGAACAGATGTCTGCATTGTAAGGGAGTACATCAAGAGTGAGGGTGGATATTTTTGCTGGGTATTAGCTGATGATCTTTGATAATTGAAGCCAAATAGAAAATACTTTTCAGTCCAGGGAGAACTTGGGGTTAGCTAGATACAGAAACTCATCATTTATGGGAACACAGGAAATAGGAACATGGATTTCTAGGACTCAGGGACTTCCAGGGCTTTGTAGCAGATCTTCTATAGTTCCTGAGAGAACTGATGCTAGAACTGGCCAAGAAAAGGAATAACTGACCCCAGGGTCTACAGAGTGCATTGGTGAGGCAAGGAGCATTCCAGAGGTTTTAAACACACTGATTAGAGGGAAAGGGCTGACGTCAGGGGAAACCTGTTGCTGGCTAATTCTCATGTGGACAGCTCCTCACTCAGCATATTTCTGACCAAAACAGTATATAGAGAGACTCTTATAAGTTCCACCTTCATGGGAAAGCCTGATGTCCCAGGCAAGAATGCCCTCAGACTCAGGCCTCTATATTGCGCTCTCCAGTCTAGCCTACCTAGAACCTCACTGCTTTCAAATGTGGCCTGTTATAGATAGTAGATAGTAATCATCCACCCTGGCCAGCTATCAATGTAAGGACTAGGTAACGATTTTCTTCTGGAGGCACTCACATGAGGAATAGCTGATTCTGGGACTTGGTAGCTAAATAAGGAGAAAGCTGGTTCCATCGTGGGTCTATGAGGTAATTCATAGGTAATGGTTTACATGTGCCTGAATCCAGCACAGGCCCAGCTGTCCTGTTTCTGGCTTGGGTAGATCCTAGGTTCCCCACATTGGCGTGCCTCAGAATCACAGGGTGAGGTAGTTAAAGCTCCAGTTTCAGGTATTTTGGTTTAGAACATCCAGATTCAGGGCAAATGTGGATAATTAATTTTGATATTGCTACATGTGATAGATTGACTTTCTGTTTTAGTGATTGGATGTTTGATTAGATTAATGGGTGTTTTCTTTCAATGCTCTACACTTTATGTTTCTCACTACACAACAAATTCATGAATAAAATATTTTTTAAATTAATAGAAATTTAAACTTTACCTTTGATCTTGCTCTAACCTAGACCCCTTTCCTGAATTTATTATTAGTTTGTTATGTAGCTTTAAAAAATCCTTTTGAAAGTATTAATACACTTCTGAATGTTAGAAACAATATTTTTTTATTGAGGTGGGTCTTTTCATGTGTATGGATATTATATGTATTTTTGGAAATTGCTGGACTTACTTTTATTCTCAGTCTCAGGTTGGATTTTGATTAATGCAAAGAAATTGCAGTATTATAAAAACCGTGCTTGGTGTGCTCCCATATTTTTATTTGATATTTTATTTGAACTTTTTATATGTGAAAGTTATTTCCAAAGTCATTTAGAAATGTTAGTGCTAGTTTGTACTAATTTTCTGGCAGGCAGTTGAATAAATGTAAGCATTAATGTCCAGATGCTATAATTCTCCAAATCCTGTGTTGCTTTGGGAATGTTGTCACTTTATTAGATTGATGACAAGATAAGAGGTTATCCACTTTATATTATTACAGAGGTATATTATTGATTTTATTACTTTTCTATTAACAGCAATAAAATTACAGAATTGGCAATTTTACATTAAATATGTTAGAGATTCATGTTCAATTATAAGAATTTTATTCTGGAAGCAACATTTTTGAAGTAAATGATGATATTGTAGAGGGAATATAATGTAAGTAAAAATATGTATATTTAAAAACATCCATCTTTGAAAAAGTATAGTGTGGTGCTGAAAGATGATTTTATTTACAATGATGTTATAAATAAAACTGTTCTTTGTTTCTCTAATTGTAGCACATTTTTTCTATATCATTGTGTAGTTGTTTTATTTTTCCTGTATGGATGACAACTTCCTAACAGCCTGTAAATGTGTTTTGAGTGAGGAATCTTGTTTATTATTTCTCAAATGCACCCAAGAGTGAATTCCAAGCACTTTTCTTGGTCTGCAACGGCTGTAGAAAGTGTAGGGTGATTTTTCTATAAGTGCCTTTTATATGTAAGGTACTTAACACTCAACCCTCAGTGGATCTTTTGAATGGTACTTGTTGTGCCATTTAGAAATCTCTCACACCAGATAGCATTAACATCATCTCATCCAAAGACTAACCTTCTTACACTTAGCACTTTTCTATGTGCAAGAGATTTCAAACGCTGTACTAACGTTTAATATTTCATATTTTTGTGTAACATATACCCTATTCATTTGTATTAGCAATAGTGCACCTTAACCTTACCCTAATTGGTGCCAGCCCTCCATTTCCAACTACATTGCCACAGATAACCCTCTCTTTGACAGGCATTCTGCCTCTGTTTGGAGTATTTAAAGTTGACCATCCTGTGGAGTAAAGCTAGTGACCATCTTTAGAATGGAGTGTGTTTTACTTTTTGGTTTCTAACCATCTTCTCTTATTATCTACTAGAGGCCCGGTGCACTCAGGCCGCCTCACTCTCCCTGGGGCAGAGTTGCTGACAGACAGGTCATCTCTCCTACCTCAGCCACACATTTTCTCGGGGTTCCGCCCCTAAACATGATAGGTAGCTGACTTCAGCCAGTGGTGGCACGCCACCATAGGAGCTCTAGCCAATCAGCAGTTGGGATCCCGGAAAGGCACGGGGCGAGCTAGAAGTGGCTGATGGGGCAGAAGGGTGAGCAGCGAGGTGCAGTGGCAGAGGTAAGATGGCGGTGGTGCTTATTTTTCGTCTTTGCAGTTAGGCTGCTGCCTAGCCCCTTCTGCCCGCTCCAAGCTGATGCTCTGTCTCGATCAGTGTCAGGGTCGCTCTCCTCCTACCGGTTTCCTGGTGCCTGGATCCTTAGCCAGGGGGAGGCAGGGGGAGGGACCATGGTAGGTTGGCTGTGGGAGCACACTGACCACCCAGCTGGCTGAGGGGAGGGACCGTGGTAGGTTGGCTGTGGGAGCACACTGACCACCAGGAGGCAGCTCCTGCATTGAGCATCTGCCCCCTGGTGGTCAGTGCGCATCATAGCAACTGGTCGTTCTAGTTGTTTGGTCATAAAGGTCACTTAGGCTTTTATATATATAGATGTTTAATATGTCATTTATTTTTGCAAAAATTGGAAATTACATTAATAACAAATATCCATTTGGAGGTAGTGGAATGAGTTTTCCTATGGTGCGTTTGATAAGGAGATGATTAGGTGCTTTAGACAAAAAATGATAAGGTAACTCACTGCAGAAAAGCCTTAAGAGTGATTTTCTTTCTAGGTGTGTTTTTGTATTTGGGGGCATATACCTAGCATCAGGTAATGTTTGAACAAGAAAGACCTTATTGTAAATAACTTTTCATGTATGGAAACTGTGACTCATTGGAGTTCAATGGATTTGCTAAAGTTAGCATACAAATAATGTTTTAGCTTTATCCTGTTTCCCATAAATGTCAAGGATAGCTTTACTTCATCCCTAGACTGTGATATATAATTCATTTTTTCTAAGATTAATAACCTTTGCCAAGATTGGAGTTGATTTATGCTCTGGATAGGTTGGCAACAGAGGCCTCCCTACCCCAGTCCTCATCAGCTACATTGATTGGGCACCAGAGCTTCCCCCAGCCTGCTGCTTAAGCAGATGCTAATGGGCAAATGAGCAGCAGCAGGGGGGCAGGCTGGGGTGATCTTCATTCATTAGCAACTGTTCAAGCAGCAGGCTGAGCTAATCTGCAGATGCTGAGAAAGACACTAGGATGAACATTGACCTCAAAGGTACTTGTGAACAAAACTTGAATTTTTTTACCAGAAGGTTATGTTGCTGTGTTTACTAAAACTCATATCCTGTCATATATGATATTTAATAGATTTTCATTATTTTTTAAGTCCCTGTTTTCTCATATTGAGGCCACTGCATGCATCAGTCAAGCAAGGTCAGATCCTAAGCCACTGCCTTGTGAAATTGTCTAATCATAACAACATCAGGTGTTACAAACCTCAGATGCTAATGCGGTGGGTTGGGAGAAAGAATTGGAGAATCTGTGTTAAGAAGGCTCAAGAGATGTTTTGTGATGGAGTAAGGAGAGAACAAATATTTCTAAGCAGTGCACTTCCAGTTACCCAGTACTATATTTTGTCACAATTATTCCCATGATTGCTAAAAACGCAACAAAATCACATCTCCCCAGGCCTCCTGAGTGAGAATCTTTGGGGGAAGAACTCAGGAATCTATGTTTAAGCAAGGGTTTTTAGGCTCAAGATTGAGAAATGTGGGTGAATAAAAAAAGTCTGGTCAAAGGGCAGAGTCTATATTATTTGAAAGTACTGAGAATTCTTCTTTGAAAGAAGTTCTTTCTCTTAAAGGAACAAAGGAAGAATTATAACACCAACTGTTAAATTATCAACTTGCTTTCTGAACATTGAATGTATGTAGACTTGCGTTAATCCTTTCCCCCTTTACCTGATATCTCGTGTGTGTGTGTGTGTGTGTGTGTGTGTGTGTGTGTGTGTGTGTGTGTGTGTTCTGAAATACTAGTACTACATTGCAGCTTTGGAAATTCTCAGGAAACATTCTCTGTAATCACCTTGGAAGTCAATGTACACATGCAGACTTTAGGAGATAGTTCTTGTTGGATTATTTGGATTATAATATACAATTATCCTTGATACTTGAAATGTCACTAATTAAAATTGTGCTCAGGCATCTTTCATTTGGTTCTAGATCCTAGATTGCTGTAATAGATTCCCACGTCTGGAGTGGCAAGTTAGCACAAATGTGGTGGTTACATAGCACACATTTATTCTCTCATGGTCTGGAGGCCAGGAATCTGAAATCTGGTTGCTTCCTTCTGGAGGACTGAGGGAGAATCTGTTCAGTGTCTCACTCATAGCTTCCTGGATGTTCCTTGGCTTGCAGTTGTATCATTCTAATCTCTACCTTTGTTTTCAATGGCTTTCTTCCTCCTGCCTCTGTATCTCCAATTTCTCTCTCTCTTCTTTTTACCAGTAAGGACATTCATTATTGGATGTAGGGCCAGCCCTAAAGCCAGGATGACCTCATTTCAATATTCAGCAAATTCACACTCACAGATATCTGGGGTTAGGATTTGGACATATCTTTCAGAGAAACACTTTGTAATCCACTAAAATCACTACATTCTAAAGATGTGTATTTGATAAATGACATGTATACATTATTTACCATAGACATGTGACTATGTTAATTATTTATCTTATTCATGCTTTTCAAGTCTTTCTTTTAAAGCAAAGCTATAATAAAATAGTATGTTTTTTGAAAGAGTTTAAATTTTCATCTCACTTTAAAGACACTAACCTCCTTTACATCTATATGTGACATATGCATGAATTACAAATTAAGCTGGAACTTTTTAACTGAATTAAATTTAGCATGTGCATTTCCTTTAGATGCATATAATTATCAAACTTGGCCACCCACTATACTGAATT
This sequence comes from Cnephaeus nilssonii, assembly GCF_951640355.1. Taxonomy (NCBI): domain Eukaryota; kingdom Metazoa; phylum Chordata; class Mammalia; order Chiroptera; family Vespertilionidae; genus Cnephaeus; species Cnephaeus nilssonii. The sequence continues at coordinate 53,787,979 of NC_137085.1, read as the reverse complement.
TTGTTGCTGTTCAGATATATTCATCTCTTGTCAACTTTGTAGAGGTAAATGTTTTCCAAATATATTTTTATGTGAACTTAGAGGGAAATGTTTTGAGCAATATATCTAATGTTTGTTGAAATCCATGTCAGCCTTTGCTATTCAAAATACACTTAACAGCCTTAGTTGGTTTGGCTCAGTGGATACAGCATCGCCCGGCCTGTAGACCAAAGGGTTCCAGGTTCCATTCTGGTTAAGGGCATGTACCTTGGTTGCAGGCTCCTCCCTAGCTGAGTCCTGGTCGGGGTTCATGCAGGAGGAAACCAATCAATGTGTTTCTCTCACATGGATGTTTCTCTCTGTCTTTCCCTCTCTCTTCTACTCTCCCTAAAAATCAATGGAAAAATTATCCTCCAGCGAGGATAAACAACATAAAAAAATAATAACAAAATACAAGTAACAAAATTCCTAATCCTTATTTCAGAAATAGCAATGACTCTAAGTTGGGATGCCTATACAAACAAAGATTTTTGTTTTTCATTTTTTAAATTATTTTAGTTAACATAATTCTCAATGAGCAGAAAATTTCAAGGCAGTCATTAATATGTATTTATATTCTCATTCTGTCTGTCTCAATATTAGAACTCTTGTGTGGCATCTGTTTTTATATTCTTGGTTGGTTCAGTTGATGAAGAGAGAAAATAGGTTTGCAGCACACTCCTTGCCAACTACTGGGAGTATAGCTTTCTCATTTTGAATTTACAAACTGTAGTCCTTCTGGCCCCAGGGGCCTGGGCTCCCTTACCTTGCTGCTATAATGAGAATACACTGACACATTTTCATTATGAGTTCAAAGGAGAAGGACAGTACATGAAGTCACTTGCAAATGAAATATCAAAATTGGCTGGAGTATACACTTTCATTCTAATCCAATACCATTCTCTTTTTCCAGAATCAATAGAGGAAACCAAAGAAAGGAGACACGAGGTCTAGAATTAATAAAGCTGGTAAATCAGACTTAAAGCAGCTCTATTTATTCACACTTGACTTGAATAACGGAAACATGGATTTTATAATTAGAATGTCTTGGAAAATGCAACTTAATTTATAGAAGGGACACAAAAAGTAACATGTTGGTTTTATTAGTTTGAGTATTCAGTTGTACTATATTCTTAATTTGGTAATTCAAGGTGAAATAGGTGAAACAGATTATTTCAAAGGACCATTTTCTTCCAAATATAGCAACACCTCTTTCAATTACATATACATTTAAAAATTCTAAGTAATTATCCTTTAAAATAGTGGCTTATAATTGGTGAGCTAATTCAAAATCAGATGCATTCTTGTTCATTGCTACTGTCATTGTTTCAAAACTAGTGTCACCGACTATAACAAATCAACAAAATGTTTTATTAGAGAAAGGTGAGACTTGAGCTTGTTGTACTGCTCTGGGTTGATAAGAACATGTCACTGTTCTCACATTTATATGCCAGATCCTCAGTGCCTAAGGGCACACTCACTGGAAAACTGCTTACACTGCAGCAAATTGAGAAGTCGGTAATTTGCTCAAGGCATTTTTTTTTTTCACCAATTGCAAAATCCGGATGATCTTAGATGTGAATGCTTGGATTTATAGAAAAATAATGTGTGGCCTATGTATGGGAATATACTTACTCATTTACTTTCTTGGCCATACATTTTTAAAAACACATATCTGAATATGTTTTGTATGTACCATTTACCATTTGAGCATAACTGTTACATATTTATGGGTGTAACTAATCAAGTTGGTTAGAATAAATATGCTTATGATTGTGATTGTCCTGTTGCTCACTCAAATGGATTTTATAAATTTCTTCCTAGGATATTTTTCTCGTTTTTTAAAATATTTTCATTTATTTCAGAGAGGAAGGGAAAGGGAGAGAGAGAGAGAGACATCAATGATGAGAGAGAATCATTGGTAAGCTGCCTCCTGCACATCCATTACTGGGGATCGAGCCCACAATTCTGGGAATCGAACCCAGGACCCTTCAGTCCACAGGCCGACTCTATTCACTGAGCCAAACCAGCTAGACAAGATATTTTTCTCTTAAACCTGACCTGGAGTCACCAGCCTTCTCCAATGAAAGTCAATAGACTGATAATTATATTGAGTAGTTATAGGGATGCTGCCGTATCTCTGGACTTGCCAAGATATTGCTATAGTGACCAGTTTGGCACAAAATTATAAACAGTATCAAAGGTTGGCAATCATAGCTATTTCTGTGTTAGCAGGTTTTATTTCAGCATTATAGGAGTCCTCACATAAAGCTCACAAGTTCCTGTAATTTCAGAGAGGAATGTTAAGGTACACAGCAGTGTCATTTTAAAGTATGCTAGTATTTTCCTTAATATATATATATATATATATATATATATATATATATATATATATATATATATATATATATATTTTCCCCCAATGGGAAGAGGAGAAAGAGGTCAGAAGCAATGCATATTTCCAGGCATCTTAGCAGTTTGAATAACACCTAAAACAATTAATCTGGTCATTTGAGATTGAATCACAATTCTGTGATTTTTTCATGTTTCCAGTTCAGCATTAAAAGGATAACAGTATAACTGATATGTGGGTTATATACAATAAATGTAAAGTAGACATACAGGCTCCCTAAATTAACATTTCTAAATAAAATATGGAACAGATATTTAAAAATATACTTTAGCCGGCTGGGGTAACTCAGTTGGTTGGAATGTTCTCCTGTGCACCACAGGTTTCCAGTTTGATTCCTAGTCAGGGAACATACCCAGGTTGCGTGTTTGATCCCCTGTCTGGGTGCATATGGAAGGCAACTTATTTGGTGTTTCTCTCTCTCTCTCTCTCTCTCGCTCTCGCTCTCGCTCTCGCTCTCGCTCTCTCATCTCTCTCAGCATGTCCTTGGGTAATGATTAAAAGAAAATAGTTCATAGTCTTTCCATACGTATTATTTTAATATATTTTTATTGATTTCAGAGAGGAAGAGAGAGGGAGATAGAAACATCAATGATGAGAGAGTCACTGATCGGCTGCTTCCTGCATTCCCCCTACTGGGGATTGAGTCCGCAAGCTTGGCATGTGCCCCTGATCGGAATTGAACCTGGGACCCTTCAGTCTGCAGGCCGATGCTCTATCCACTGAGCCAAACCAGCCAAAGCTTTCCATATATTTTTCAGGAAAAAATAAATCTAAATTAATGAACTATGAGGGCACTAGAAGGTCCAATAAAATTTTAGTCCAATTACCTCCTCTGGAATTCTGATTCCCATAAAAAAAATTATTTTAGATTACTATGGCCCCAAAATAATATGGCAAAGACATTGGTACTTGGAATATTTTATAAGAGAACAAAAAATTCCCTATGGCTAATTACTAAAGGCAAAGAATGATCATAGCTACTCAGCTACAACATAATAAATTACTCATAATATATTTTTCATTAAAGTAATATTAAGGAGGCTATTTTCAATGTGAAACGAAGAGGTTTCAACATATGATTCATTTTATTCTTAATTGTAATCACATGGCTCTAGTCTCAGGCAACATAAAGAAAATGTGCACCCAAGGGTTTGACTGTATTCTCAAAACTAAAGTATTATGAACTGGGTCATTACTTTATTGTTTTTCCTCATTTGGAGTAGATATTTCGACTATTTAATAATAATTATGCATCTGATACTTCTCCACAAGATCTAAGGATTAAATTCTCCTGTGCTTCATTTAGCCCCCTTTAAGTGTACATTAGTTCTTTAGAAACACTTCACCAGGATCCATTTAATTTATGTGGCAGACCCTTGAACAATATGTTTCAGAAGACTAGGAACCAGAAAGAGTCCGTGTAAACTTTGTAAACACTTCTTGGCTCAAATGTAATTTGTCTGACATGGAATGCTTTCGTTTCTGACTCTTTTGTTTATTTGTTTAAAATGTCAACCTTGCATGGGTGGCTGGCTAGTATGACTGTGAGATCACTTAACCTAAATATAAACCCTGAGTCATTTGGTTTTCTTGAGCTGACTGAGAATTTAGGGAAGATCAAGTCACTTTGGGAAACCTAAAGGAGATTTTAGATTTGGGTGCTTTCCTCTAAATAAATACATTTCAATTTCATAGAATTTTAATTCTCCAATATTTGAAACTAAAGGATAATTTAGTTAGATTTGAACTTTTAAAGAATTTCCACAAATAAAACAAAACAGTCTAATTTGCACTAGGTTCCCCAATGTAACTCATTTCCTACAGTAGCTCTTCAGACTCATCACGATCATCACTTCACATTTCAAAACAAATTTGAAAGGAAGAACAACGTTGAAAGACAATTACTACTTCATTTTAAGACATTTATAAGGCAATATTAATCCAGACAATTTGTTTTGGTGTGAAGATAGACTAATAGATCAAACAGTAAATTCACCTTTATCCAAATTAAAACACTTCTATTTAAAAGACACTGGTGAGGTAATGAAAAGCCATAGATTAGGAGGAAATATTTAAAAATCACATGTCTTTAAAAGGTCTTATAGCCCAAATGCCTAGACAATCTTCAATTCAATAATAAGAAAAGAAGCAACCCAATAAATAACTGAGCAAAATAATCAGACAGACTCTTTACCAAAGAAGATACAAGGATGGATGGAAATAAGCACACGAAAAGATTGTCAACAGCATTACTCATTAAGGAAATGCAAATTAATACCCCAATAAGTTACCACTTCAGGCCTATTGGACTTTTGGAGGGGGAATGGACATGCCTTTAAAATATATATAGTGGTGATTTTAAGGTCATACATGTTAAGACTTATCAACTTGTACACTTTAAATATAACCAATTTACTATATGTCAATTATAATTAAGTCCAGTAGAAAATCGTAAGATTTTTTATAGATGAAGATAGGCAACAGAGCTTATTATAGGGAATCAAATAAACCTGGATTAAAACAAACTCCAGCATTTATTTACCATATTGCCTATGAGAAAGTTAAGAGCCTTTATTTCCTCCCCCTATAAAATGGGAAATCATGTGCTTAACTAAAAGGCCTCACTTAGAATTTAAATGTGATAATGTATATAAATACTTTATATATAACACCTAGCACATATTAGATTTTCAATAAATATTAATTGCCTTCCCCGTAGTATTTGCCATCTCTAATGATCATATTGTGCCTCAAGTAAAAAACACTGGAAAAAGGCTAAGTTAAGAACTGTACAAATTATAAATTTTATTTTTCCCAGAAATGTCATAAACCACAAAGTGGATGGCACTAGGCATGTGCATGCCAGGCACCACTTAGCAGGCAAGTTTGAAAAAGCATCACTTACATTTAAAATCATACCCTGAAGGGGGAAAAAGTGTCAGAAATAGCACCCAAATAAGAAACACCTACAGGCAGGCCCTGATGAAAAGACAAGGTCTAAAACAGGTAACAGACCCTGTCCTGAACAGGAGGAATTAGGTTATGACTAGAGACAGCAATAGTGCTTCCCTACAGTCTCAGAGCTGGGAAAGTTTAAATTCTCTTAAACTGAAAATGTGATCATGAGCACTGGAATGAAAAATGGCTGAGTCAGTGATTTTGGCAAAGTTAACAGCAGAAGTAGATCAACTGAAAATTCAGTCCAGCCCATGATGTAAGGGTAGATCATTAAAATATCAGGGAGAAAAATGACCAAACTTTTTGACACTAAGAATTTGACTTAATTAAGATCATGTAAAGACAAAGCCACCATCTGTGATACATGCACTAGCATCTTTAGAACTAATCATTCCCTTTAGTTACTCAGAAAATTCAATTTAATATAATATTATTATTTTTTAGAGAGAGTGGAGGGGAGGAAGGGAGGAGATAGAGATAGAGATGATAGATAGATAGATAGATAGATAGATAGATAGATAGATAGATAGAAACATCTATGTGAGAGAAACACATCAATTGGTTGCCTCCAGCACAAGGCCAGACAGACGTGCTGACCTGGGCCTGGGATGGAACCTGCAACCTAGATATACGTTGAATAGATTATGAAAGAATTTTCACTATACAAAGCTTTAAAATATATACCAAAATAATTCAAGGTAACTCTCCAGACTGCTATGATGAAAAAAAAATCATATAAGAATAAAGATAAGTCCCTATATCATTTTATGTAAAAAAATAAGTTTCCACATCAGTTTATATAATGGAAGTTTGTCTTTAAAAAAGAGCATATTAGATTTTGGAAATAACGTAAATCTCCAAAAAACAATCTAGGTGATCATCATTTATTGGAACCCTATAATAAATTGTGCTTTATAATACTAATAATTTTTAAAGAACATAATCACCCCTGAATTATCTTTTGTTAATCTATATTTCTATATTATTGAATTCATTCATATAACACTTTAAAAATTATAAACACCTTCTCCATTATCTTATTTAATCAATTTTGCTTGGGAAAAGGTAAAATATGAAAAATCTGCAAAATAACTTTTAAAATTAAACAGTACTGTGAACAACCAGATTATAAAGTGAACTAAAGACATTTTCAAAACCTCACCAAAGAAGATGTACAGATAAAAAATTAGTATATGAAAAGATGCTCCACAAAATTAAACAACAATGAGATACCACACCACACCTAGCAAAATGGCCAAAATCCAGAACAAGGTTAACACCAAATGTTGGCAAGGATGTGGAGCAACAGGAATTCCCATTTATTGCTGGTGGGAATGAAAAATAATGCATTTGCTTTGGAGGACAGTTGAAGTGCTTTCTTACAAAACTAATATGTCATTCTGAAAGAGGCAAAGCTCTGGAGACAGTGAAATGATAAGTGCTTGCCATAGATTAACGAGAAGGAAGGGATGAACAGGTAGAGCAAAGAGGCTATTTAGGGCAGAGAAACAATGCTATATGATATTGTAATGGTGGATATCCTATATAATAAAAGCATAATATGCTAAGTGTCTGACTGCTCGACCAGTCACTATGATGCGCACTGACCACCAGGGGCAGATGCTCCAACCAGTAGGTTAGCTTGCTGCTGGGGTCCGGCCAATCATAATTGGGCAAGAGGGCCAGACATGCCCTAGAGCCCTCCTGCGATCCCTCCCCAGCTGGCTGGCTCTGATTGGGACTGAGCAAGATGGCCCCGATTGGCCCTGATTGCTGGCCAAGCCCAGGGACCCCACCTGTGCACAAATTCATGCACCAGGCCTCTAGTATCCTGATTGGTTGGTGGGCGTGGCTTGGGCGTAGCGAAGGTGCGGTCAATTTGCATATTTGTCTATTATTAGATTAGATAGACTGTACAATGCCAAGGGTAAACCCTACTGTAAATTATGGACTCTGGGTGATAATATTGTGTCAATGTGTATTTATCAATTATAACAAATGTATAACTGGTATGGGTCCTGGTAATAGGGGAGGCCCTGTATGTGTGGGAGCAGGGGTATTAAATAAAGGCTATTTCTTTAGAGGAGTTTTAATTTCAGAGCAAAATTGAGTGGAAGAGACAGAGATATCCCACATACCCCTGCTCCCACACATATACGACTCCCCTATCAAACAAAAATGGGCAAAGGGCCTAAATAGACACTTCTCCATAGTGGACATACAGATGGTCAATAGACACATGGAAAGATGCTCAGCATCATTAATCATCAGAGAAATGCAAATTAAAAGCACAATGAGATATCACCTCACACCTGTTAGAATGGCTATCATCGATAAATCAACAAAAAGTATGGCGAAGATGTGGAGAAAAGGGAACCCTCATGTACTGTTGGCTGGAATGCAGATTGGTGATGACACTGTGGAAAACAGTATGGAGGTTCCTCAAAAAAAAAAAAAAAATTAAAAATGAGCCCTTGCTGGTGTGGCCCAGGTGGTTGGGTGTAGTCCCGCACCCCGAAAGATTGCCAGTTCAATTCTCCATCAGGGCACATGCCTGGGTTTCAGGCTCCATCCCAGGTGGGGATTAGGTGGTCATTATTTACATGTATGTTTCTCTGTTCTCTTCCCATATCCCTTCTTTTCTTTCTAAAAATCAATTAAATATTAAATATGACCCAGGGATTCCACTTTTGAGTATATATCCAAAGAAATACAAAATACTAATTCAAAAATATATATGCACACCTATGTTCATTGCAGCATTATTTACAATAGCCAAGATATGTAAGCAACCCAAATGATCAATAGACGTGTGGATAAAAAAGCAGTGCTATATAAGTACAATGGAATACCACTCAGCCATAACAAAGAATGAAATCTTTTGAGACAATATGGATGGACTTAGGTGGTAGTATGCTCATGAAATAAGTCATACAGAGAAAGACAAATACCATATGATTTACTTATATGCAGAATCTAATGGACAAAATAAAACAGAAACAGACTCATAGATGCAGAGAATAAACTGATAGTTGGCAGAGGGGCAGGAAATGGGGGACTGGGTGAAAAAGGTGAAGGGATTAAAAAGTACAAACTTGTACTTACAAAATAGTAATTGGAATGTAAAGTTCAGCATAGGGAATATAGTCAGTAATCCTATATAATAAAGATGTAATATGCAAATGGTCGTAATGCCGTGAAGCATAAAGACCGACCACGTAACGACCTGATCATGGATCAGCAGGAGCGTGGGCAGCGAACTACAAGCAGGTGGCAGAGAGCTACAGGAGGGGGCAGGGCAGCAAGCTATGGGGGTATGGGGGGGGCGGGGGAAGCTACAGGAGGGTGGGGCAGTGGGCAGAGAGCTACTGGAGGGCAGCAGGGAGCTACTGGCGAGCTACTGGTGCATGGATTCATGTGCAGGGCTACTAGTATTTTATTAACCATGTATAGTGCCAACTGGGTATTTGAATTATTGGGGGGATTACTTTATAAATATAAAACTATTTAACCACTATGCTGTACATCTGAAACTCCATATAAAATCTTATTGAATGTCACTGCAACTGAAAATAAAATTAAAATAATAATAAAAATAGTATCTATTTTATTAAAAAATAAAATGTTGACTTTTGAGGTAATTATATATATATATATATATAAGCAGATCTATGTAAATTAATTTGACTAGTAATGAAACCCTCTAGAGATATAAGAAAAAAAAGTACAGATTATATTAAAGTGTGAAAAGTACAAAGGGATACCCTGTAATATAGATAACAAAATAAATATGTATATAAATATAAAAATCTATGAATTTATGTATACTTACAAGCCTATTTACTTGGTATGTGAAGGAGTAAAGTTTAAAAGCATATTTCAGTAGCTAATAGGGATATTGACTCTTTCTGAGTTTGGGAAATTAAATATCAGTGGTTTGCTACTGATCTAATGAGAAAATGGCCTCCTGTCACATTTTCCTAGGTGGTTTAGCAGAAATATGTCTACCTAAAGGGAGAGTAGAATTCTTAAGTATAATATGCTTCAGTGGAAACTTGTTTTCCCTGCACTGGCAAAATTAAAGATGTTCTTTACAGAAATGCTGGAAAATACACTTTCCCTCTTGCAGGAAATTGATACTCTACCTACAGCAGAAGGATGTACTCTTTCTTATAGGAGTCTGTCCAGTGTTATAGACAATTTGCCTTATATATTCCTCCCTTGATGATAGTCAATACCAATATGCTTGGAACATTCTCCGGGTATGGTACCATCTATGGCCAGTTTTTTGGTTTTTCTTCTCTCTCTAAGTAAACCTAACTAAATAAAACAGTATTGATCCTGTGACTTTACCTCATTAATAACACATTCTAAACAGGTACATTAAGTGATTCAAATACAGTAATTCAGAACATAGCCTGGAGGGGAAAAGGGCTCTTCACATTAATGGTTAGTAAACCCAGCCCCTATTCCTAGCTCGATGACCAAATGTGGGGACTATTCTACCAAATGGAGAGCTTAAGGTTTACCTGCATATCTAATATGAAATAATTTATTCAGTGACTTCCACCTGCACTCACTCATATCAGTATTAATATTTGCAAGAATTGCTTATCAGTCCATAAAGACTCTCCTCCATGAAGATGATACTTTAGCAAACTTATTTTTTCTGAATCTTTAGAAAAATATTTTGATGAAAAATATTACACTATTTTGACACAGTTTGCTTTCCTTTCATAGTAAACTATATTGTGAGAAAAAGGATATATATATATATGCATATATATGCATTATATATGTATATAAATTTAATTGAATATGTAGTTAATGCATTTTAATAGCTTATATAAAGTTTTGATTTAACAAGGATTCGTCAAAAAGTGCTGAATTAAGACACTACTGGAGATACATAACAAGTATATAAATATATACATAATTTATATATTTAGTAAATCTAGTTTTGAGCCTTTATTATCTCTGAAAATATCATTTTAATTTACTTTTTACTTATGTACTGCCTTCCATCTTTCAATGGACTAATTGGTCCAAGGAAGCAGAAATTATTTCTTTAACAACTGGTGTATTCCAAATATTTGGGGTGTGTCCAGCACATATTGAGAACAAAAGAATAAATGTTATTTACATTTGCCTAAATACAACGATAAGAATGGATATAAAATGTTTGACCCTTTAATGTGAATATATTCTTTAGGTTTTAAGTTTTTTCCTTCTGTATTTTTTTTCTATTTTATATGATTGTATAAATTAAGGAAAAGTAAATTACTATATACCTTAGAGAGAAGTGCTTCAGTAAATTCAAAATTGGTAAACATTCCCCAAGACTGTGAATTAATGCACTTACTGCCCTGCAGGTAGCTTTTAATGGTTTCCATTCTCTATGACAATGGAAGATCATCAATTTACTACTTAAATATTCCTTTCTAATCACTTAAACGTAGTTTCCAGGTCCAATTCAAGATGTGTGAGTGTGTGTGTGTGTGTGAGAGTGTGTGTGTGTGTGTGTGTGTGTGTGTGTGTGTGTACAAGCATTTAGAAAAATTTTCAGATTTAATGGAAATATATATATATATATTAAGCTAAGAGTACTTGTTTTTAATTAGTTCTTTTGTTATGATATTTGTGTTGTATATTCACATGTTTAAATATTTAAAGTAATTTACTAAAAGCGGAGGATTGAACTGTGTTTCTTGCAAAAATGTAGGAAATTGGGCATTGATACAGAGTGGAAACAGCTTTTGTTAAATCTTATTGAACACATAATTGGAATTGTTTCAGTGTGCATGCCCTGCATGTGAATATTATTATGTTGTTGGCTTGTTTAGATAAATAATCTTATGTAATAGAAAAAATATGAAATAATTTCTATGTTTAGTGTATTTTAGCCGTCTAAATGCTTTAAAACACATTATGGATTTAGTAATCTCTACAATGTTATTTTATGAAGTGAAACCAGAGCAAAAAAGGAAAGACACTGCTGAAAGTATTTTCCTCATTTAGCAATTTGAATTGTGACAGAACTTTGCTAGTATGAATTAGAAGCTCTACTTGTAAATTTCTAATAGATATGGCCGTCAGGTTAACTATACACAGGCAAAAGAAAGGTGAACTATACTGGAAATGTACACTGATCATGGTTATTATTTTTTACCTTATACATCAAAAATTGATGGTGCTCTCTAGAAGATTCTCTAACCTCCCCAGGGATGGTTAAAATTACAAAGTTATGTAGCATTCTTAATTAAAAGCAAAGGTAAAAGAGAGAGACCATAAAGTATTATTTGCTGTTACATAAAACAATGTTTAATGGTTATCAAATGAATAATGGTTCTCAAGCCAATAATAACAACAAAAAGTGAAAAAGAAATGAATAAAGAATATGTTTCAATGTGTAAAGTGTAGAAAACAATACCAAGTTCTGGGTAATTTCTGAAGAAACAGCATTATGCTGAAGCACACATTTTGAAATTAGAAATACTCTACTGGCAGGAATAACCTCAAAAATTGGGCATAACAAGAAAGTAAGGATAAAATCTAGATGTTTCATGGGAGGATGTGTAAACATGCATGCTATTATTCACTGTGGAAGGAGAAAAGTAAGTCAAACTTCGAACTTTGCAGTGGTTTATAGTGTGGCAAGTATGAGAAACGTGTACAGATTACACAGTTACACAAAAGCTATTAATCTTGTGGTAAGAGAAGAAGGATGTTAGACACATAGCTTTTGTATTTCTCTCTTTTCTCCCATCAAAATACACAGAGTACCTTTAGAGAACAAAGAATTTCCATTTTCAGCTAAGACAAATTAATAGATGTTGGAATCCCCCCCCCCACCCCCCAACCCCACATACACACCTCTGCTCTTAAAAAGTGAGAAAACTGGGCTAAGTATAAAGGAACCTGTTTCTTTCTTTCTTTTTTTATTTTTTTCATAATTTGACCTATAGGCAATGTATGACAGTGATCCCTAAGAGAAGGGGATAAAGGGAGCCCAATTGCCTCACTTTCTTCCTAAAGAGAGTTTCCAGGTTGCATCATAGGAAGATAGTGAGGCAAAGCATTGAAGTTTCTCTAAGTTGCACAGAACAAACTTGGAGCCCAGGGCGACTAATATGGCTAGTGTTTACAAGGCAGAATATTGTAATTACCCCCAAAAATATTGAAAAAGAGAGTTCCTGAGTTCTGAGGAAGGTTACCTTTGACATTCAAATGAGTACTGGTTAGCACATATGTATGAGGAAACTAACTGAGACAGTAAGTGAATCTGCAAAAAATAGGCATCGGGAACAATTCCTAGAGCCCACACAGGGCTGTTAATTTGTGTTCCCACCAACCACACTGGAGAAGTCTCATATTACACGTAACACTGGGAGATGATCTGAAGGGTAAACCTTATTTAGTGGGACAAGATTTGCCCCAGACCACAAGTTGCTCTGATCCCTTCTAACTAAGCTTAAACGCTAAACTCAAGAGGAAGAAACTGTTTCCCAGTAACCTACGTGTGTCCCAGAATACTACTCAACTACATGAATGGGGATAATAATGAATAATGCATTTTTTAAAACTCAAACAACGAGCTAAAATACACAATGTCTGGTAAAAAATATAAATTATCAGTCATGCAAAGAAGTAGGGAAATTTGACTTATAATAAGGATAAGATTAAATCCATGGAAATAGACTGCAAAATTACACACCTAATACAATTAGTAGACAAAGACATTAAACAGTAGTTATAAATCTATTACTTCTCCATATGTTCATTAATTATAAGGAAGATTAAGTATGCTAAATAAAGAAAAGAATAATTTAGAGATAATCCAGTTAAACCTCTAGAGATAAAAAATGCAGTGTTTGTATTGAAAAATTAATAGAATATCAGACACTATAGAAGAGATTAGTGAACATAAAGACTCAGCAAAAAAATATTCAACTAAAACACAGAAAAAGAAAGAAAAGAAATTGAAGTAAATGAGAGAACCATCAGTGATCTACAATATACAGGCTGGGGAAAAAATAGGATTACTGTTGTTCATATGGAAAATAATATAATAATCCTATCTAATAAAAGAGTAATATGCAAATTGACCATCACTCCAACACACAAGATGGCTGCCCCCATGTGGTCAAAGATGGCTGCCCCCATGTGGACACAAGATGGCCACCACAAGATGGCCAGCTGGGGAGGGCAGTTGGGAGGGACCAGGCCTGCAAGGGCGGGCAGTTGTGGGCAATCAGGTCAGCAGGGGAGGGCAGTTGGGAGGGACCAGGACTGCAAGGGAGGGCAGGTAGGGGCTATCAAGCCTGCAGGGGAGGGCAGTTAGGGGTGACCAGGCTGGCAGAGGAGGGAAGTTGGGGGCGACTGGGCCTGCAGGGAAGGGAAGTTGGAGGGGACACAGGCCTGTAGGGGAGAGCAGTTGGGGGGGACCAGGCCTGCAGGGGAGGGCAGTTAGGGATGACCAGGCCTGCAGGGGAGGGCAGTTAGGGGTGACCAGGCCTGCAGGGGAGGGCATTTAGGGGGCAAACAGGCTGGCAGGGGAGCAGTTAGGCATCATTCAAGCTGGCAGGGGAGTGGTTACGGGATGATCAGGCTGGCAGGCAGAAGTGGTTAGGGGCAATCAGGAAGGCAGGCAGGTGAGCAGTTGGGAGCCAGCAGTCCTGGATTGTGAGAGGGATGTCTGACTGCCTGTTTAGGCCCGATCCCATTGGAGAGGGTGCAGGTTTGGCTGAGGGACATAACCCCCGTGCTCAAATTTTGTGCACTGGGCCTCTAGTAACTAATAATACAAGAATAAAATCTGTGTCAGGTACTCAAAAATGTAAATATAATTTTGCCCCACCCTGTATGTGTAATTAGAGTAGAAAAAAAAAGGAGAGTGTGAAGGGGCAAAGAATATGTAAAATAGTAATAGAATTTTTGTTCTAAATTTAACAAACACAAGTCAATAAAGCCCAATAGAATAAATAAAAAGTAAGCATATCAAGTTGCTTCATAAACAAATTGCTCAAGACTGGCTGGCATGGCTCGGTGGTTGTGCATAGACTTATGAGCCAAGAGATCACAGTTCAATTCCTGTTCAGGGCATGTGGCCAGGTTGTGGGCTTGATACCCAGTGTGGGGCATGCAGGAGGCACCAGATGAATGATTCTCTCTCATCACTGATATTTCCAAAATCTCTCTCTCCCTCTGACTTCCTCTCTGAGATCAATAAAAATATATATTTAAAAACCCCACAAATTTCTCAAATGAGTGATTAAAGAGAAAATTCTAAAAAGTAGCCAGGGAACAAGCCCTCACTGTCAGAATGAAAAAAAAGGGTCCCAAACAGGGTTTGAAATGAGGTCCCAAAATTAAAAACCTGAAGAAGAAAGCACAGTGCCCGACTGTACCTTGTCCTTTTGGAAAAGATAAATAATGGTTCACCCAAGTATATCCTTTAATTAAATTACTTTGGCAAATATACCATTGACCTAGGATAGCAGGATCTACAGAGTGTGATAAATTTTAGAGACCCATATTTCTCTCTAAAATTTTTAAGTGAGCTAGAGATAGTGAGCTTTAAAGAGCAAACAATATAATTGTGAATTTTCACCCTACAACATTAGCACCTGTTAATATTTTTATGATTGACCACCTTCATGCTATGCATTCATGCACCTCACTAGCAATACTTAAACTCTTGGAGAATATTAACATTTTTTTACTCCTCTATATAGCTCTAATACCTAGTCTATGGCCGGGTATAGCAAATGATTTTTTTCGTTTATAAATACACAATTTTATTTGCTATGATTTATAGCAAATTATTTTTAAATGTTGTTTCAACAGAGATGTTAATTTTGTACTTGAAGTGAATATAAAAACAATGCCGAGCATACACTGAGTGCTAAAAGAGTGCTTGTCCCTTTCCTATTTAAACCTCATCATAATTTTTTTGGCTACACAAGCATAGAGTAAGTAGTTAAATGACTTGCTCAAGGTCATGTGGTTTGTGAAAAGTGGAGATTCAAATGCTAACAGGCTGACACAAAGCTCTTAACCAGTGTGTTATGAGACTTCTCAGGCAAGAGAGCAGGAAATGTTCATAAAAAAATTCCCATTGCAAAAGTTCGCTAAAATACTGCATCTTCTGTGTTGGATGCTGAAAAATCCTAAAGGATATTTTAATGCGGGTAAATATAGAGCCTTAACATCTGCTATCCAGTAGTTTGGCAACAAACCTATCAAAAACAGAGGCTGATGTATGTTCAGAGACATTACATTATAAGTGAAATCTGCTTCCTAAGGTAGAAAATGTTTCTGTAGGCAACAGAGCAGTTCTGTAAACCCAACAATTTGAGATGAGTTGGGAAAAGCCAAAAGTATGGGGTAGCGGGCAACTTTAGGGTTTATGCTGCCTACTCATTTGGTAAGAAAGGAGGACCATTTGGTGTTTGAAAGTTATCAATACATATTTGGTAAATGGATAGGTATATTTTCTCTTCACAATTATTTTATTTTTACTCTACAAGTATGCATCCTTCTGTTACAATAATATCTACTTAGAATGGTTTTCTAATTACATCAATAAGTGCCCTTTCTGACTTTGGATCCCGTGTGGAAACCCAGAAGCATACATTGCTTCAAAAATTAAAGCGAAGAATTTCACAAATAAACTTTCATCATTTCTGTCATTTTTATAGAACCTAATCTAGTGAAGGAGAATATTGCAGCTAAATGACTGACAGGGAAAGTGTCTTTTTTAATTGGCACCGGGCAATTTATCAGACTCTGTTGTCAGGGACACTCCATTAGGCTGTGAGAAAGTGATTGGTGGGATAACATTCAATTGAAAATCTCTGTGGATGATAGTTCATGCCACCATTACATCAACTTAATGAATGAGGCCCAATAGCGTCCTCCTCTTCCTAGAAGGAACACATCCATCATGGAACAAAAGAGTCCCCGGTGCCAATGAGATGTCATGTTTTTTTCTTCTTAGTCTGTGCGAGGACAAAAAGATTTCAGAGTCTAAACTGCGGAAAGTACCGACATCCTCATCCCATGGAAAATAATTGCCTGGACCATCTCAGCTCATTACTTTTCCTATATCTATGAGATTATCTGCATGTCTATTATCTACCTTAGACAAATACAAAACTTGTTTCATCTCTTTTTCTTGGAATACATGAACAAACTCCTGATAGTGAGGCTTAAAAACCTATATAAACTTTTAATTGGTGTCATTGCTATGCCTCTTAGCATAGCACCTGAATGTATCCAGTAAAATCTTGGAAATATAATAATCAGTCAAAATCAGCAAAGATATTTCCTACCATTTTTAGAAACTTCCATATCTTGTTCTCACACTTCTAAGAGAAAAGAGGGGTGATAGGGGGATAGGTGGAATTTCCTTTCCATCATTTTTATTTTATTTCTCCCTTTTTTTTTTTTACTTTTCCATTTCACCTTGATTGTTTTTCTTCTTCTTCTTCATCTCCTTCACAGTGTAGAATAAAACCTATAACAGATTATGTGACCTGAATGTGAATGGCCTGAATTGGAGCTAACATTTCAAATCTTAATTGGGGGAGACTGACCCCCACAAAAAGGGTGTGTTTCAGTATGCTTTATTTAAGAAAAAAAGTCACTTATTTATGCTTTTTATTGGTGTCTTGATCTGTCTCAGAAGCATTCTTTCAACCCCTGCACTCCATATCACATGTTTTACGTAGTAAGCAGTTTTACTCAATACACCATCTGTTTTTATCAACATTTAACTACACAGATGTGTACAATTGATGTGAAAAAGTTCATAATCAGATTATTTTATATCAATGTCACCTATTAATACCAATCAATATTATTTTGATGTTTACTTTTTCTTTTGTTTTAATCTTTAAATATTTTTAATCCTCACCCAAGTATATGTTTTTTTATTGATTTTAGAGAGAGAGGAAAGGAGGGAGGGTGAGAGGGGGAGAGAGAGAGAGAAGAGAGAGAGAGATGTAGATGAGAGAGAAGCTCCAACCAACTGAGCTACCCAGCCAAGATTTATCTTTAAATATTCTATTGATATTACTATTATCTTCATTCAAATTTCATGAAATTCAAATTAATCGGACAGTGATATCAATATAAAAGATGTTCAATCCAAAACTAAAATTCATGTATTCTATATTTCTATATTGTATTTAGACTTATTTTGATAGCAACTATTCAGTACTAGAAAGAAAACCAGATTTAAAAATATGTTTTTAATCTTTCTGGCAGGAATGGCTAGGATGGCTCAAGGTTATTTTTTTTCTGTATTTCATTTTACTTATTTTTATTTTTTTTTATTTTTACTGCTGGTAAGCTATTCTGTCAAGAATCAGAGTTTAATGAAAAATAAACACCACCAGTGGAGTCTTGCCAGAAAAGTTGATGTTACAATTTCTTAGAATTGATGTAAGCTAGTGTTATTCAAGCCAAGGTGATTTCTTTTTTGCTTCTTATCTTTTTTTTTCCTTTCTCTATTCTCACAGTACAAATATAGTCACATATTAAAAGTACAAATTTCAGGTTCAGATAAAATACATTAAAAGGAAATGTTATGAATTTCTGGTGGACTCATTTAATTATAATAAACAGCATTCTTTTTCAATTAATATTGCTTCCAAATGTTTTATTCCCTCAAATGACAGCATGGAAAACCTTTATTGATCATGTACTGTATTTCTATCTAATAATTTCAGGAACTTAGAATTACAGAAGGTACAATTAATTACAATCTAAAATATATCATACTGAGTGCAGATTTCAAGCACATATAATCTTTCTCAAATAATTCCAACCATTCCAAGTGATAATTTTCCTCCCTGAAGGACTGGCTTGCCTGATATTTTTTTCTACATTGGCCATTACCATTTGACACATTAAGGAGAAAACATTGAATAGACTAAAACAGGGCTTGGCAATCCATAGCCCGCCATTCAGTTCCTGGGAGCCATCTATTTTATTTCTCTCAAGCTTTATTGAGGTATAATTGTTCTATCACATTGTATAAGTTTAAGGTGTAGGTATTGCTTAACACCTACATTATCTTAGATAATGACCTTTTCTTCTTTTAATTCTTGGTGAAAATATTTAAGATCTAAATTCTTAGTAACTTTCAAGTATATAATACAGGACTGTTAACTATAGTCACCATGCTGTATATGAGATTCCAGAAGGTACTCATTTATAACTGCAAGTTGTTATTATTTTGTACCCTTTGATCACCATCTCCCTACATTCCCCTACTATCTTTATTTTTCCTGTTAGAAGTTTCCTCAGGTGATTGTTGGCTATCTGCTCATATTTATAAATGAGTCTGAAAAGCTAATGAAAGTTTTATGCATATGGGTGAGACTAGAAAGCTAACGGTGGTTTTGTTAGAGGAATTCCAATATCTATATAATAAAAGCCTAAGAAACTGTTAGGGTGGAATGACCAGAATGACCTGTCACTATGATGTGCACTGACCACCAGGGGGCAGACGCTCAATGCAGGAGCTGCCCCCTGGTGGTCAGTGTGCTCCCAAAGGGGGCGTGCCGCTCAGCCAGAAGCCAGTCTCATGGCTGGCAAGCACAGCCTCAGTGCTAAGGAAGGAGCAGCAAGCTGAGTGGTAAGGAGCAGTGAATAGGCAGGCTGTAAGGAGCAAGGGGTCCTGGATATGAGAGGGTGCAGGCTGGGTTGAGGGACCCCACACCACCCCCCCCCCCCCCAGTGCACGAATTTTGTCCACTCGGCCTCTACTTGGTATATAATGTCTTTCCTCTTGATCTAGTCAGATTCTCCAGAAAAGAATCCTTCAACCTCCCACTTGAATTCCAAGAATTTGTGATTTGGGGGGAAATGTGCCTGAGCATCACAATGTTTAATATAAATACTTCTATTTAATTCTTCACTTTCAAATGGGCCTTATTTTCTTGATTATAAAACCAGAGAACTATTTCACAGTTCTCTGGTCTTATACTAGGAACAAAGAGGGAGAGTGCTGTAAAATAAAGGTTTATGTACTCACAGAAGTCGTATGTTGACACCTAATCCTCAATGTGATGTATTAGGAAATGGGTCCTTTGATAAGTGACTAGGTTCTGAGGTTAGAGCTTTCATGGATGGGATTAGTGTCCAAAGAAAGAGATCCCAAAGATTTCCCCTATCCCTTTCACCATGTGAGGACAAATCGAAAACATGGCCATCTAGGAATCACAAAGTTGGCGCTCACCACATCGAATCTGCTGGTGCCTTGGTCTTGGACTTTCAAGCCTCCAGGACTGTAAGAAATAAAGTTATGTTGTTTATAAGGCACCCAGTATGGTGTTTTTCAAAACAATCCAAAATGACTAAGATATAGAATCACTCTCTGTTCAAAGACGGAGAAGAGGTATTTAGGCAGTGCATTTCTTCTTAAAATCATGTACCAAGCACATGGCTTCATTGTCATCTTTATCCCTGAATCATTCAGGACATCCTGATGTCAGCAATTACTACTAACATTCAGGATTCTGTAGGGCAAATTGGGTAATTTATTGCTGTCAAATAGTTGTCTCAGGATTCAGTTTTTGTTTTTTTTTCAGGTCTGATTTCTAGCTCTTGCTTTTTTAAATTTTGTTTTTCTTTTATGTAGACTCCTCTCCTAGTATTCTCCCTTTGTTTTGTATACCTTTATAATACTTAAGTATTGAATGAAAATATCCATGTATTTTGAGCAATGGGTGTGGTGTTTGTTTTTTTCCAGATTTTTTGAGGTATAAAACTTGTATGTATTTAAGGTGAACAATTTGGTATTTTAATATATGTATGCATTGTGAAACGATGACCACAATCAAGGTAATTATCATTTTCATCAAATCGTTAACATTTTATTTCTTTTTTTTGGTGAGAATGTTGAAGGTCTATCTGCTCTCTTAGCAAACTCCAAGTATACCATGCGGTATTGTTAACTGTAGTCACCATGCTGTGCGTCAGATCTCCAGAGCTTGTTTAGCGTGCAGAACTGAAACTTGTACACTTTTGACCAGCATCTTCTTATCACCCCACCCTCATCCAGTCCCTGGAAACCAGCATTCTAATCTGTGCTTCTATCACTATTTTTAGATTTCATATATCACAGACACCATGCAGCATTTGTCTTTATGTGACAGAAATGTCTTTTAAAAAATGACTTCATAACATAATCCTAATGAATGTTAAAATCTTTCTTTTTGTCCCACCCTCTCTTATTTCCAAAGTCTCAGCCTCTATTACCTCTTTAAAGAAAAACAATTACAGTGTTGCAGGATTAATCTCAAGTACACCAAGGAATCATTTAGACACATCTATCTTCAACCTATACTACATATGTGGCATAAGCATGATGCATGGCTTGTTATTGACTTGTGCAATTAGGTTAATAATATATGCTACTTATTATTGTCCTGGAGATAAAATTACATAATTTTATCAATTCCCCATCTAACAGGGTATTTGCCCCTGATATGTTTAATTCCATGTTGATTAGAGATTGAAATCTGTCCTTTCGACTTTATTCCCACACAAAGTATGTAAAATCTGACTCTCTGTTTTTGGACTTCCAAAGTTAAAGGACAGTTTGAGGATGTGTTATTCACAGATGCTGCATCAGCAGGAGGTACAGACTCAAAATTAATTTGGTGCTGATCTTCTGTATCGTACATGAACCTCACCACATGTGGCTCTTCTTCTTCTTCCCATATCAGAAGTTTGGCTCCCTCCTTACCTTGTTCTTCAGGTCCATTTAACTTCATGTTTCCCCATGCCTCTGTCTAGCATAGTTTAATTTTTTTTAAAAAAAGTACTTCTAAGAGTAAATATATTTAATGATTTCTCCTGACAAATATTTAGCTGTTTTTGTATTTATTTATGTTTTTATTTAACTATGATGTAGTTTTAATTAACAATAATAGACCAGATAGAAAATAATATATATAATAAAAGACTAAGCGACCATTACAGCAGAATGACCAGAACGACCGGTCGCTATGATGAGCACTGACCACCAGGGGGCAGATGCTCAACACAGGAGCTTCCTCCAGGTGGTCAGTGTGCTTCCACAGGGGAGCGCTGCTAAGCAGGAAGCCAGGCTCTCAGCTGGCGAGTGCAGCAGCGGTTGTGGGAGCCTCTCCCATCTCTGTGGCAGCGCTGAGGAGCAGCGAACCAAGTGGTAAGGAACAGCGAGCAGGCAGGCAGTAAGGAACAAGGGGTAGTGGACTTCGAGAGGGCACAGGCCAGGCTGAGGGACTCCCTGCTCCCCCCCACCCCCAGTGCACGGATTTTGTGCACCGGAACTCTAGTATGCATATAAAGGCTAATAAGTGTGATGTAACAATACTACATTTACAAATTGCTCAGTAGAATATCTGACCTACAGTGTGCACTCTAGAAATTTCTGGTTTTTGCCCCACATGCCTATTTTAAAATGATTGTACTTATAATAATTATACTAGTATTGTTAGTTAATATGACTGAAGAACTTCTAATACATATTTCTGCTTAATACTCAGAGTCACCCTTATAAAGGGTGTCTTAATTTTTTTTTCCATTTTCTGAATCTGAAGATTAAATTATTTCCTCAGCATTATATATATTTTTACCAATTGGCAGTTTTCAATCCAACGGATTTTGAGATCCACATGTTTTATCAGTATACCAGGTTGCCCCATTCTGAAGCTCTTTTCTTTTTCCAATTAGGTTGCAATGCTTGACCCCCATACACCATGGTGGCTAATGAAATCATATATCTACCCACACCTCAGCAAGAACAGAAAATCACCCATGGAATGTGGGTGATGAAGAGTAGATGAATAAATGTCCCCAACATGTTTTTTCAAATGCTTATTATTATCACATTAATTTTTGTAATTACTCTGCTTAAATAAATGTATGATGTTGTAAAGTAGAGGTGAATGCTAAATTTTTATAGTAAACATATAGAGATATAATGGAAAAGAGTTGAAGAAATGTCAAGGACTAAGGAACTGAGGATCATCAGTTCAAGCTGTGAGTCTTTGCCAGGGGATGGCTTTCGGGGATTAGATAACAGAGCTGGGAAGAGAAGCCTGGCCTGTGGAGGGTATCTCTGAAGACAGACTTCATCATTTTGCCTTGGGTCAGTTCCAAACTGAAAGTGAAATCCACAGCTAAGACAATTATTTTGAGGAGTTATGTCTTGTACCACCATTATTTAGTGGAATCGCATTGGTTTGAGCCTATACCTTATTGTCTAATGAGTATAAAATAATGTGCACTTTTGAAGTTCTATGGATTTTTAGTGGAGTGCTAGAATCTTAAATACCATTATTTCACACAACCCAAGCTATAAAACAAATCTAACCTCCAGTGAAAATTCTTGTTACTTTTTTCCACAATCCCTCAAAACAAAAACACCTAAATTAGAGCTATTGCTACTAGAGGTAATAAAATTGAATGATGGTTTTATGTACTTTATTTGCTATGAGCCAGATGGCAAAGCTTTAGAGACAAAAGATTCTGGTGTCAGGTGAGGACCTGACCCTACTTCAGTGTTCTTTGTAATGTGAAATGAGGGCCACATAAATATATAAAATATGTGTGTCAAGTCACTCTTTTGAAGTTGAAGTCTAAAACAACAAACTCCTTGAAAGTCAGTTCTGTTTATATGTATGTGTGTATATGTGTTTGAGCTCCTAGCAGTGTAAGGAACATTTGGAGAAACTGACCAAAGAATAAATTGTCATAAACACTGTTAGTCAGTAATTGGCAAGAGTTCCTCCGTGATTGCCAAAAGCCAAGAGAATGTGTGTAGCCTTTTCCACGTTACATTTGGTTAAGGGACTTGAGAGAGAAATATTCCCGGTATCTGCGATCTGAGTAACATTACCAATAGAAATGGAACTAAGAAGCTTTTTTGTTGCCATAGCTGGTTTGGCTCAGTGGATAGAGTATGGGCCTTCGGACTGAAGGGTCCCGGGTTTGTTTCTGGTCAAGGGCACATGTCCAGGTTGCTGGCTCGATCCCCAGTGGGGGGTGTGCAGAAGGCAGCCGATCAATGATTCTCTCTCATCGATGTTTCTGTCTCTCCCTCTCCCTTTCTTCCCTTCCTCTCTGAAATCAATAAAAATAAATAAAAAGCTTTTTTGTTAAGGCATGATAACAAGAAACCGAGAATTTGCTGCAATTAGTATACTAACATAAATAAAATAATATCAAGGCTGATACAGACCAGTGTAGATCAATATGGACCATAAAGTTAGCTCATTGTAGGGCTTAGAACTTCATTTAGCACTAAGAATATAGAAGCAAATAAAATATATAGTTTCCTTTTCAAGCAGGATTTTGTTGTTGTTAATCTTCATAGGAGGATATTTTTCCCATTGAATTTTAGAGAGAATGAAAGGGAAGGAGAGGAGGGAGAAGAGAGAAACATCAATGTGAGAGAGACACATAGATCGGTTGCCTCCTGCAGGTACCCTACCTGGGGCCAAGGGTCAAAACTGCAACCCTGGTACATGCCCTTGACTGGGAATCAAACCTGCAACTCTTCAGTGTGTGGGGCAATGCACTAACCACTGAGCAACAGCAGCCAGGGCTTGCTCCTTTTTCTAACAATGGATAGGGTTGTTCCAGCTTCCCCTCTCCCCGCATTGTGAAGTGATGCTCATGTGTGTTAGCCCATAACTGTGAGCATAGCCAAATTGGCTATAACTCCAAATAATTGATTTAGGGATGGGCTATGGACTGAATTGTGTCCCTTCAAAGTGCATATGGTGAAGCCTTGACTCTCAGTATGTCTATAGTTGGAAATAAGACTTTTAAGGAGGTAATTAAGATTAAAAGGTCATAAGGGTGGGATCCTAATCATTAGGACAGGTGACCATTAAAATACGAGGGAAAAACACTAAAGCATGTATGTTCTCTCTACTTGTGAACAGAGAAAAAACCATGGGAAGACACAGTGAGTAGGTGGCTATCTATAGGCCAAGGAAAAAGGTTTCACCTTGAACCCAAAATTAACTGACCTTGATGGCTCCTTGATTTTGGACTTCTGACCTCCAGAACTGTGAGAAAATACATTACTGGCCTTTAAGCGACCCATTCTATAGTATCTTGCTATGGAAGCCCTAGCAGACTAATACAGGCTGTATGTACCACGGCCTCTCAATAATTTATAATTTCCAAGACTATAACTATTATGTCATCTAAGGTGAAGGCAATATTACTGAAAGATAATTTTCAATATGCTGTTTTTATTGTAAAAATTAGTTGATAATAAAATGCGTTAGTTATTTGAAACAGAAAGAACCTTTCAATATACCTCAAACAGATCACATCAGTCAGGTTGAGAATAAATAACCTGGTAAATAAGAGAAACAGACAAGAAAAGTAAAAAATACAGAGAGAAATATGGCAACATATTTGTTAAGGCTGTCCTGATTTAGATGTCTTTTATTTCTTCTTCTTGCCTAATAGTTCTGGCTAGGACTTGTAGTAGTACGTTGAATATCAGATTTTGAAGAATTTATATGAAAGAAAACATTAATATTTCATAAATTATTTATAACTAGATTAAGTTTTGAAATGGTAATATTTTATATATACATTGTACATATACTGTATAGTTATATATACCTATATAAATAAAAGGTTATACATATAGTATTTAATTGTACCTATCTTTTATTTTGTTAATGTGAATGCTATTAGACAGTACTATTATATAACTTCCATATTCTCAAAGGAATCACATTCTTGAAGGGGTTGAGAACTACTGCTTTGGGAAAGAACACTGAAATCATAAATCCTCTACTAGGATGAGCCTATGAGCATTTGGCTATTGATCCTTGTACTCTGTCCACTACATTCTTCAGTGATGCTTCTACCAGCACGTGCATAATATTTACATGTAGAAAGGTGATTTGATACAGCCAAGACTGAAAAAATAGGGGTACTCAAAGATCAAAGTCAAAACTTAAAATTTATACTTAGAACTAATTTTCAACCTGAGCACATGTCAGAGCTCAGAAGTTAACTGATCCACATGGCTAATACCCTTTGGAAAATGAGCAACTGATTTCAGCAAGTGAGGCTGCGAAGAGGTGTGACATTTCATCTATACAAAGCCAGCAGCTTCTCACTTTGTTAGTGCATTTTATAATCATCAAAAGAACACACTCAACCAAAAAATCTTCTTTCTGAAAAATTTAATTTGTGTATATACATTACTTTCAAAATGCTGTTACTACAGCCTCCAGTTCTAATCAATCTGGCCAAAGAGTTGAAGAAAATGACATTTATTTTTTGTAATAAATCTAACCATGGGAAGATTGCATATAAATATATATCCTTGTTTCTAAGAACCCCTTCAATTGTTCTTCCCCACTCTCACAGATACAACCAGTTTAGTTATCATATAAGCTTTAAGAAACAAACAGCTAGATTTAAATGTCAGCAACGTATTTAAAAAATATAATGAAAATAAAAATCATGCCTTGAAATACTAAAATTAATAACAATAAAAGTACATATCAATTTACCCTATTTTTCCATTTTAAAACAACTAGTTTATATTTGACCTGTTTGTTTTACCTTTGTCAGAAGTACTCCCCCTTCAGCTTTAGCCCACAAAGTTATTATATCAGCAAGTATATTACACAAATATATAAAAGTAATTTTACCAGACTATGAGATATAATGTTAGCATGTTATAATTAATCCTATCTCTGCTTAAGAGCAAGGAATGTAGAAAGTAGACTAGAAAGATGAAATTCAAAGAAAAAAAAAGGCAATTCAGAAAGCTGACATGGCATTGGTCATTAATAGTAGAATCGGAACATGTTTAAAAGCTAATCCTAGAAATATACTATCTGTTATAGAGTTGAGCTACCAATTTTCAGGACTTACCCAAAAATGTGTGTAAATTATGTAAGTCTGACTAGCTTAATCTATTTTGTATGATTCAGCATATGATTAAGGAAGTCAGTCTCTCTAGTTTATCATTGTCATTCAGTATCAGTAAAGGAATGTTGAATAAATAATATTTTACTTTATAAAAGCTAATAAGTGATGAGAGAATGCTGAGGAAAACAAAATACATGAATTTTACAGGTTGTAATAAGACTGTATGGAGAATATTTTGCCACTTATTTTTGTTATTCTTCCTAGAATATCAAATAACTATAAATCACTTTTTGGTCATTTCATTGGTTATCCTTGATTTATCCTCCAAAAATATTCCCCAGATGTTTTTGTCAGCTGGATATTTTTCTTCATAAAGGAAAACCAAAACTAAAAATTAGACCAAGAAATCTCTTCTCCAGTGGCAGTTTTGAAATAGTCAATTATTACTGCTATTGCATGAATAATTAATTAGTTAGCAAATTAAGATATTTTGTGTTAAAATAAGAATCTTATAATTTGCTCAGAATTTTGAAAATGCTTTATTTTCTGTCTTTCCGAGTTATAGAGTACAATTTGTACTGAGAAAGCCCTTCCATGGAATCAATTTTCCAATCAAACTTAAGTCTGATTGACCATCTACTGCAGAATATGAACACATAAACTCAGCATAAGAAAGCAAAGATAATTAAATCTTTCCCTTTGGATGAATGCATAAAGAAAATGTTAATTTAGCAAGTCGTCCATATGGCAGGATTAAAGAAATAGCTTTTGTCTTCAACTGCTTTAGGACAGAGTTCTGGCAATTAATTATGTAAAAATGATGTCAGCAAATGACACTTCTAAATGTGGTAGCATGTGCTCTCTTTTTTTTCAACAGCAAATAATGCAGTGTGAATTCTCTGGGCAGGTGCTGATTTCTCAGAACAAATAATAACCTCTTGTTTTTGTATCTCCACTGCACCTGGCTAGAGCAAAGGCATTGACAATTTGATATTGATGCTTGTGCAGATATATTTGCATCTGAGTGTTATAGGTAGAACTGTCAACATCAGTTGTCTCATAATTATAAAACCATCCATTTGCTCATATGAAAATTGTTCACAATTTACAGCATCTTAAAAACAGCAAATCTCTCAAGGTTGTCTTTATGAAACTGCAAAATGTTTGAAGTGACTATAGGTAGACTAGGTTTTTCAATTCCTACTTAAACAGCTTCCATTTTAGTGACTTTGGCCAAATTCCTTGTACCATCTGAATGCGTGGTGTTGAAATAACTTTCTAGGTCCAAGAAGGAGCAGCTCCTTCCTGGGGTGCCACGTCAGCAAACTAAAACGTAGATAACTTTTATGTCCCTGTAAATGTTTTGCTTGACCAGAAATGCAGTATAATCAGTCAGTTAATCCCCAAACACCACAACAACCATGGGCCCCCTCAACCCAAACAAGGTTAACCATGATCCCAGCCAACAAAATATTTTCTATTTGTCTCATTCTTGTTCTTTATTCTTTAATGTATAAATGCTTTTTTGCCTTCTGCCCCATTTTGCACTTATCCAAAAGGAGTCTGTCCATTTCCTGAGGTCTTCAAGTTTTTTGCATTACCTGAATGGCCCTCTTTCATCATTTTTAAACAGTTTCTGATGAGGAGGATGGGATCTGAACGTGCCTGCTAATGTCCTGCAGGACCAAATGCAGCAGATGTAACGCCTGCTGACGCCTTTGAGTTTACTGTTCCTCTTGTCATCACCGATGACCAAGGGTAAGTCACTCTCGGATTTGAGCTCCGCTCCCCCGTGTGCAGCTCTCGGATTCAGTCAAACTTTATTATATATGTACATATTGTAGAGAGTTCTGGTGTCCTAGAAAGATGCAGGAGTTAATTATATTGGGAGTCTACAGTGGGTGGCAGCTGTTAGAGAACTTACAAAGCCTCAAGGTAAGTCCACATCATAAACCATTGGGAGACTTGGGAAAATAAAGACAAAAATCTGTAACTTCAGAACATAGGAATCTTTTTATTTCTGCTTAGTGAAATATCTTCTCCCTGATATAAAGAAGCATATTGAAGATATTATATTTGAATGGGTGGGCCAGTGGTTTGATATAATTCAGGTTACAGTCACATTCTTTGAAGAATTAAAAGCAACTGTCTTGCAAAGTGAGGACTACTTATACAACCTATCTTACAAACCCAGTATTTACAAGAACACAAAAAGCTGTGTTTTACCAATCCCAGTACATCCCCTATTCATCTCAAAAGGCATGTAGTTACTGTAAAATTTCTGACTTTAGGAAACAAAAGTTCTTCTTAAGAAATTTATATTCTCTCCATATGCCTGTGAGAGTTAAATGTTCTACCTGGTCTTGTTTAGGAACTGTGGGTCATCTCTTTGAAATGCAAACTTCTGGGAGGTTGTTCTTTCAGAGTGGAAAAAAAGAGGAGTAAGGCTATTTGTAAACTGAAGGGTCCCAGGTTCCATTTCGGTCAAGGGCATGTACCTTGGTTGTGGGCACATCCCCAGTAGGAGTGTGCCGAAGGCAGCTGATCGATGTTTCTCTCTCATTGATGTTTCTAACTGTCTATCCCTCTCCCTTCCTCTCTGTAAAAAATCAATAAAATATATTAAAATAAATAAATAAATAAATAAAATAAAATAAAATATTTACCCAGTACTATGATCTTAAAAAAGCCTAGGGCCCAGTGCATGAATTCGTGCACCTTGAAAGAAACTGTGGGCCATGAGGCTGCAGTGGGCACAGGGGCAGGTCTCAGCCCATCCTTCAAGCCTCCACCCAGCCCCTCCTGCCACAGCCCTTGGTCCCCTGTCTGCCGGCATCCCCGCTCCCACCGCCATGGCTCCCATGCACTGACGGCTCTCAACTACTGACAGCATGGAGCAATTGGGGCTGGCGACAGCAGCGGATGTGAACGACAGCTGCTGCTCTGATCGCCCCTCAGGAGCAGGGGGAGGTGGAGAAGCTCTCAGGGGTGATTGGGGCAGGCAGCCACTGCTTGCACCCACTGACAATGCCAAGTGATTGGGGCTGGAGCCAGGTGCCAGCAGTGGGTGCAATCGGTGGCTCTGGTGCCGGCAGTGGGTGGGACCAGAGCTGCCAGCAGCAGGTGCGAGTGCCAAGCAGGACCGTGGTGCATGAGAGCAAAGAGTTTTCAGTAACCTCCAGAGGCTTGCCCCGATGACAGTGACTGGTGTCCCACCTTGGTCTGGTGCCCCCACTCACCTGCTGCACCATCCTGCCGTGGCTGCCGCCGCCATGTTCCACACATGTCCCTTGGTGATCAGTGCATGTTATAGCAACCGGTTGTTTGGTTGTTCAGTTCCACTGTTCAGTCTATTTGCATATTAGGGTTTTATATAGATAGATAACCAAAGATGGTATTCTCATGTATCACTATAAAAAGCCAGGCTACTCTTAAGTAATTGTTTGAAATTTAACAAATATTTTAGACAAGTTCATTATATTTATTACTAGTATACATCATAGTTTGAAACAAAGCATAAACTAATTGTAAACACATGCTTGATTTTGGTACCTCAAAATCAAGAATATATTTTATTTCCACATCAACACAACAAAAATATCACCTTTAAAAGATATGAACTCTGTTACTTCAATCAAATTAATTAAAACCTTCTGAATATCTTTATGATCTTTACACATAGAATGCTAGGTTGCATTAAAAGGATTATTTCATATTTTTACAGAATTATCTACTCTTTCAATTTTCATTAAAATTCAGTTTCTCCTCTTCATTAAAAATAAATGTTTTGCTTACATCCAACTTATCCATGTTTTCTATTATAGTTCACAGCACCCACCCAATTACCCACATTTAATAGATCTAAATGAAATTAATATCTATTAAAGGTAATTCTCAACTAATTATCCTCAATGTTCTGTTCATCCTATATAATAAAAGAGTAATGTGCAAATTGACCCTAAAGGTAGAATGAGCAGACAACCGCTCGACCAGTCACTATGAGGCGCACTGAACACCTCTCAGTCCCTTTCCCCGGCCATCAAGCTCCAATTGCCCGATGGCGAATGGGGAACCGGGGTGTGTGCAGTAGGGGGCGGGACCAGCTGCGGGCAGCTGGGGAAGATAGCCCTGATCGCAGGCCAGGCCTAGGGATGGTACCCGCGCATGAATTTCGTGCACCAGGCCTCTAGTTTCTAATGACACTTTTTGATTAGTCTCATAATGGCAGAGTGTTCCAAACATTATGTGGCTCTTATGTGATATTATTAACTTTGTTCAGTATCTCCCTATTTATGGTGCAGACATCAGTACATAGGAAGACAATCAAATAAAAATTACCAAACCTTTTGTTTTAGCAATGTTATATTCTCCTTGCATTCGATTTTATTACACATGAACTCTACTGTTTTTCTCATTTTTAATTGGTTTATTTATTTGTGTTTCGTGAGTATATTACTTATTCATTTTTGGATACATGAGATATATACTCAATTAAGACTCTATTAATGGGTTATTATCAGGCAGTATGTGTCAATAAAGAAATTAGACAGTTAAAGGACTCAGAGATGGCTAGAGATGGGTAAGGCTGCCTAAAATTGGAATATAGTTGGTGGCGTTGAAGAGATCAGGATCCAAGGGAGTTTGGGTGGTTGTACTATGAGGGTCTCCTAATCACAGTAGGAGTTTTGGGGGTTCATTTTAGTGCACTAAATTAATGTGATTTAATACTCCTTTCCATACTGTTTTTTCTTTGAATCTCCTTCTACTCTGCCCCAATAATAACTGAATGATTCTATAGGCATATCTCTAGTTCAAATTCCAAAGGAGAATCCACTGAACCTAACTACTCTCTTTTTCTTATTTAGGCAGAGCTTTCGTTTAAAGCTGATTGTCATGGGTAAACTTATATTTTGACTTGATTGTGTAAGGTGCTAACCTAGCACTAACGATGCCAGTCTCATTTGATAGATGGTACATAGGTAATTTTCACCTACAACTGCTTTATCAGTAGGGTGTGGAAATGTATTGGTTTCCCTTAGAAAAGGGTAGTGTGATTGTAGTCATCATGATCAACCTCTTTAAATCCGTGTTATTGAATTTGAGTCAGAGAAGAAGGTTAGGAATTAGCATGTATTTCAATGTTTGTTCAGTGTTCATCTGACCACTGGCTATTTTAAGAGTATAATGTTCCATGTATCAATGAGTGTCAATGGTGCAAAGTAGAGCAGGAATATGAACTAAAAATGCATTAATAATTATATAGGGATAGTGTGTAGTCTCAGTTTCCAGGAATGGTGTACTAGTTAGGGTTCTCCAGGAAAACAGAACCAATAGGGGAGACTGTGTATATGTATATGACACGTATACAAGGGTGGGCAAAAGTATGTATACAGTTGTAAGTATGTGAAACACAGAGCTAATAAAGCTATTGTAATAATCATGACCTGCATGTCTTTTTCCATATGAAAAACTATAAACATACTTTTGCCTACCCTTGTATATATTTAGATGTAGATCTAGATATATAGATATAGATATGAAGGGGAGAAAGGAAGAGGGAACTAAGCAGCATACATAGGAGCAGAGATGAGCAAAAGAATTAGAATTTGGAGATATGTAGTCCTTAGCCCCATTTCCTCCTACTGGCCATCTTTGGGTTATCCTTTTGTGTAATGTGCCATTACCCTCAGAATAAATCCTTTTTATAAACTAGTTCAAGTCTCATCTTGCTTATGTGCAACTGAAAATTTCCTAATCAGTTCAGGTAGAACAGCATCGCACCCAGCAGTGAACCTTTAACCCAGTATGGTGGCATAACCCACATTCTCAGTGCCAAAAATAACAGCAAGAGTATTTCCAAGAAGGCCCAATGTACACACAATACTCCTGTGGAAAGGAGGCCTCTTTAGAAATGGAGCTTAATGGAATAAGACTTAGCTGCAGGCTGCCACTTCTCTTTTGTGTAAGAAATATTATATCTTCATATTAAACTGGCAGACCTGTAATTTACTAAGCAACTTTATGCTGCTTTTCTGCTATTGGGGTTTTTATTGAAATTGATTTGAAGGAAGTTATCAGTAAAAGCTTCAATATATATACTGGGTTATGTTTGCTATTAGAAATAACTATTTCTGAATTTAGATTACAAATAAAAGTTTGCTTAGTGCCATCTTAAATATGTAGCATGATTTTATTACATATACTTCTGCACATATTTATGATTTTTAGTTGGTTAAAATAGTGGGCAATCAAAAGGCTGCAATGAAATGGGTTCCTTTTTATCCTAAAGCATTTCTATGCCACACTAAAAAGTAATATAACTGGTTAAGTGAAAGAGAAACTGACTCCTTAAGGTTATCCTATTTTGTATAAAACACAATAATAGGTATTTAGATGGGCTAATATAATTGTTTCAGTGGAAACTAATTAAAACCTAAGCAAAGAAAAATATTAGCTTTCCTTTTACTCTAAAGTCAACTTGCAGAGCAAAATGAGTGCTGACTATAAGCCAAGCACTATATAAAGTCAATGAAAAACATTAACTTTTGTTCCAGCAGCACAACAGTTTTGGAGAAGAAGCAGATCAATTAATAACCTATCAATCAATCTAACCATAAATGAATTAATGATAAGAACAAAATATAGGAATGAAAGTAAATTATAACACCTGAATTCAGCTGAAACCTGAATATCCTGGAGGTCATGCCTATTGCACCACAATTCTTTGTTATTCTAGTAATAGTCACTGTAATTATAGGTATTCATATTTTATAATTCATATAATATAGGTCCTTCAAATATTTCAGTCAAAAAACTATTTTTTAAAGCTTTGGAATAAAGGAATTTCTCAACACTAAAAAGACTACACAGTATTTTATATTCCAAAAGTTTTTAAGAAAATGGTTGCATCACACATGAAAAAAAACAACAACAACACTGGAAAGAGGGACTATGTTGAGGGAATCATGTTCTTAAATTTTAAAATTGAAGAAAACTTATCAAAGGCCTACAGTTAAGTGGAATTATTTACTTTTTTCAGCCACAAAATTTTTTCATCCTAAAATGTGGGTGATTTTCCTTGATCTTCACTTAAATGTATTTTCTTAACTTTAATTCTTCTGTCTTCTCCAATACCTAGTGTGGCAGGCAAAATAATGACCCATCCAAAGATGTCCATGTACTTATCTCTGGAATCTATAAATATATTGCCTTAAATGGAAAAGGGACTTTGATGACTATTATCTAGGACCTTGAAAAGTGGAGATTATTTCAGGATATCTGGGTTTCCTAATATATCAAATGCATGGTAATTGTGGAACAGGAAGGCAGTAGAGTGGGTCTGAGATATGAGTGAGTCATGAGAGAGATGCACCAAGTATTACTGGTTTTGAAAATGGAGGGAGGGAGCCATGAGCCAGGATAGGCAGATGGCCTCCAGAAACTGGGAATGACCATCAGCTGACAACCATCCATAAAATGAGGCCCCAATCTTACAACCATAAGGAAATAAATGTTCTCCTAAAGCCCCCAATAAGAAGCAGTCTTACCCTTGATTTTATCTTGAGAAAACTGTGTCAGACTCCTGAACTAGAGAACTGTAGGGTGATAAATTTATGTTGTTTTAAGTCAGTGAAGTGGATATTTTTATAGCATGTGTAGGAGTTTGAAGTACCTCATCACTGATCCATGGAAAAAAAAATTTCCTGTAAAGGTAAGTATATAATGATCAGGTTCTCCATCAAAGTCTGACAAAAACAAAGCAAAACAAACAAACAAATACCAAGTCAAATGATTTAAAATTGTTTTGTTAACATGAAGCAATATAGAGAGAAGGGAACTTCTTATATACAAGCTGTTTTGGCAATGTATTTGTCTACATAGCTACAAAGACTATCATATATTAGGGAATCCTCTCTAATAAAATGGTAATATGCAAATTAACCATCACTCCACTACATAAGCCATGCCCACCAGCCAAGCCATGCCCACCAGCCAATCAGGGCGAGTATGCAAATTAACCCAAACCAAGATGGCTACAGCCACAGAGAGCAAGGTTTCCCAGGTAACAGAGCAAGCCAAGCTTTCCATAGCCGTTGCAGGCCTAAGCCTCCACTCAAGCTACAAAGTTTCAATTATAGAAGGTAAACAAATTCAAACAAATGGCGGCAGAATGGAGCTTGAGAGAGCAGGCCAGGGCTGCCGGCAGCAATAGGGGAAGCAAAGCTTTCCGCACACCCTGGCCGGGCTCACCCACTTAAGGCAACAAAGTTTCAATTGTAGAAGGTGAATTAACTGCCACAGAAATGGCTGTAGGAGGCTTGGCTCCAGAGGGAGAAGCAGGAGGCTTGGCTCTGCTCCAGGCTACAAAGTTTCAATTGTAGAAGGAAAATAAATTCCAGATACCAGGCCTCCGCTTGGGTTGCCAGGGTGCGTGGCCAGCCTGCAAACCACCACAGGCCCCTCACTCAGGCCGCCCCATGCCCCAAGGGAACCCCACCCTGATCCGGGACACCCTTCAGGCCAAACCAGCTGGCCCCCACCCCTGTACCAGGCCTCTATCCTATCTAATAAAAGAGTAATATGCAGATTGATCATCACTGCAACACACAATATAGCTGCCCCCATGTGGTCAAAGATCCTGCCCCCATGTGGACACAAGATGGCCACCACAAGATGGCCAGCAGGGAAGGGCAGTTGGGAGGCACCAGCCTGCAAGGGAGGGCAGTTGTGAGGGACCAGGCTTCCAAGGGAGGGCAGTTGGAGGTGATCAACCCTGCAGGAGAGGGCAGTTAGGGGTGACCAGGCTGGCAGAGGAGGGAAGTTGGGGGCAAACAGGCTGGCAGGGGAGAAGTTAAGCATCAACCAGGCTGGCAGCGGAGTGGTTAGGGGGTGATCAGGCTGGCAGGCAGAAGTGGTTAGGGGCAATCAGGAAGGCAGGCAGGCAAGAAGTTGGGATCCAGCAGTCCTGGATTGTGAGAGGGATGTCCGACTGCCCGTTTAGGCCTGATCCCACCAGGATCAGGCCTAAACGGGCAGTCGGACATCCCTCCAGGAGTCCCAGATTGGAGAGGGTACAGGCTGGGCTGAGGGACAACACCCCTCCGTGCACGAATTTCGTGCACCGGGCTTCTAGTAAATATATATTCTTGCATACCTATAATGATGAGTTATTGATGAGCTAAAATAAGTTCTTGAGATTCTTGAGATCTGGTAGACAGTCCACTTGTTTTTGTTTTGAGCTAAGTTTTGTTGTGTTGTTTTAGCTAAGTTTTGACCAGTTTTGGAGCCAAAGTCTTGAACAGATAGTGGACTTAGGGTGAGAGGCCTTTCTGACCTCAGTAAGAAACTGACTAAAAATTCTACTTAGCACTTTGATATTTACTCTCCCAAACTTTACCAACATTAGTCAATTGCCTTTATAATGTAAATTACAGCTTCTGACCTCCACTAGTATGATTTCTCCATCCACTAAGTCCCAAACACAAAGTTGTTCTGTCTCAATCATGTTTACTAGTAAGATCTTCACAATTTTTATTCTATCCAAAGTGCCTGACTTTCTCCCCTAAGATTAGGAATAAGACAAGATGTTACCTCTCAACACTCCTATTCAACATTATACTAGAATTACTGCTAATGCAATAAAAGCAAAGGAAATAAAAGGTATTCAAATTAGAAAGTAAGAAAGAAAACTGTCTTTGTTCATATGTGACATGATTGTCTTTGTAGAATATTTCAAAGAGTCAAACATAACACAGTCATGGAACTAATAAATAATTGTAAGATTGCAAGGTAAAAGGTAATATACAAAAGTCAATTGCTTTCCCATATATCAGCAATAAACAATAGAATTTGAAGTGAGAAACATGACATGATTTACATTAGCACCCAAAATTGTAATACTTATGTAGAAATCTAACAAAATATGTACAGTATTTATATATAAGGAAAACTATAACTCTAATGAACAAAATTTAAGTACTAAATAGATATATTCCATATTTGTGAATAGAAACTCAATATTGTTAATACATCAATTCTTTCCAACTTGATCTGCAGATTCAATGAAATTTTAATCAAACTTTTAGCAAGTTACTTTGTGATTATTGACATACTGACTACTATTGATGCAGAAAAGGAAAAGACTCTGAATTGGCAACACAATTTTGAAAAAGAACAAAGAGGACTAACTTCATTTGACTATGAGGCTTATTATAAAGATACAGAAACCAAAACATTCTGGTACTGGTAAAATAATAGACCCCTAGATAAGTGGAACATAATAGTGTCCAGTGATAGTTCCACGCAAATATAGTCAACTCATCTTTAATAAAGGTACAAAGGCAATTCATTCAAAAAATATAATCATTCAACAAGTGGTTCTTGAACAACTGGACATTGATATGTCAAAAAATACTCTAGACAAAGACATTATATCTTTTGCAAAAATGTATTGATAAATTTATGGCTAAATAAACTATGGTACATTCATGCAGCAATAAGAAGAAATGAGCTATCAAAGCATGAAAAACATAGAGGAGTTTTGAATGCATATTGCTCTAGTGGTAAGAAACACCTATGTACTATCTGACTCCAACTATATGATATTCTGGAAAATGCAAAATTTTAGAGACAATAACAAAAGCTTTGGTTCTTGGGATTTGAGGAAAGGGAGGAGAGATGAATAGGTGGAGCACAGGAAAATTTTAATGCAGTGAAATGATTTGTACATATTATAATGGTAGTACATGACATTATATATAGTTTAAAACAGAACAATACAAGATAAAAAGTATATTATAATGTAGATTATGGCATTTAGTTCATAGTGTATCAATATTGGTTCATTAATGGTAATAGATCTACCACACTAATACGAGAAGTTAATAATTAGTAGAACTGTGTGAGATGTGAGGGCTAGGATGGGGTATATAGGAACTCATTTCCTTCTGCTCCTTTTTTTCTGTAAACCCAAAG
The DNA here is from genome assembly GCF_951640355.1 of Cnephaeus nilssonii. Lineage (NCBI taxonomy): Eukaryota > Metazoa > Chordata > Mammalia > Chiroptera > Vespertilionidae > Cnephaeus > Cnephaeus nilssonii. The sequence goes on along the minus strand of NC_137085.1, from coordinate 53,750,700 downwards.
CTTCTCTAAAAAAATAAGTAGATTAAAATTTAACTTTAATCCACTTTCTCAATTACTCTCTCTGATTGAAAACCACCAGTTAATGGAATATAATATAAATTCTGCCCTGTTGTTCAAGTCCAGCCTTGATGAATGAATCATACATTGTTAACTGACATCTCCTAGAAGAAATATTATGTGTTCTCTTTCTTCTCTCTCTCTCATTTGAAAAAGAGATAAGAGGTGTATTTTAATGTCTGCTACACTTTTTTGTCAGACTAAACTTTCCAGTAGAATTAAGCACTTTCTTTTTATTACTTTGTTGTTATAGTTATATTCCTAAATTATTTTTCATAGCAATGTATCACTTTCTTTTTCACAATAACACTCTACATAATCAATAAAATATCTGGTACATTTAAAATAATATTTATCGTGTTTTGGCCAGTTGAAAGGCACTGCCAATTGTTAGTTACACTGATGCAGACAGTATCTTTTGATTCCATTCAAATCACACAATAATAGATGCTTTCCATATCTTTATACCTCTCTCCCACCTCTTTCCTTCTATTGTTTTATCCATCATGTAATCTACTTGCATTTCTTAAACTCCTATTGTGAAACACATGAACTTTAATGTATCTATAAGCTCTAAAAGTTTTTATGTGTTAGGGTTTGATGAGGATAACTGAATTACTAATTCCTAGCAGTAACTCTCAAAGAGCTAATGAATTTATGAAACGTATGAACAACTAACTCTAACATACAACATAATGTAGCAAGTGCTGTAATTTGCAAAAGTAAATGACATGGCAGTTTAGGAAAAGGAGAGCTCAATATCAATGGAGGGATGTTAAGACTTTGGGTGGAATTCAAGTTATGTCTTGGAAATGAGTATGATTTCAGATATTGACAAAGGGAACAGGTTCATTGAGGTAAAGACTATGCAAAATTGCAGGGAAGGATCTCTGGCAGATCAGTTGGCTAGAGCATTGGCCCCATACGCCAAAAGGTTGTGGGTTCCATTCCAGGACAGGGCACATACCTAGGTTATGGGTTTAACCCCTAGTCTTGGTGATTATAGGGGCCAACCAACCAATGTTTCTCTCTCACATAAATGTTTCTCTCTTTCCCTTCCTCTCTCTCTCTAACATAATAAATAAAAACGTATCCTCTGAGGAGGATTTTAAAAAGTTCAGGGAAGGAAAAAGAAATGGCATGATTTTAGGCTCCAAACATTGACCTACTTGATAGGATTTTAAGACATAGGAAGGGATAAAAGAAAAATTAAAAAATGAAATAGGATACAGACAGGTTAGCCAACTTTTTTATAAGTCACAAAATAGTAGTATGTTAGGCTCTGAGGAACATACAATCTCTATCACAACTACTGAACACTCCCATAGCAAGAAAACACCCATAGATAAAACATAACCAAATAGGCATGGATGCATGTCAATAAAACTTTATAAAAACAGGCAATAGCTAAATGTGAACCACTTGGCTTACTTTCCTCACTCCTAACCTACACCATAAAAATATTTACATGCCAGTATAAAAAGTTTGATGTGTATACAAGAAGATATACATAAAGTCTAGGTGGGGGTGGTGGATGGCAATTTGATAGTGATACCTTGGCTGAGAATAAGAGGTAAAAGAAGCCATTTTCTTTCATAATCCATGAGACAGATTCTCTCCCCAACCAAACTCTTATCTTCTGAGCTCTTTTTCAACTATTCCTTGACTTTTAGCAAGAAAGCTGTGAAGTTATTTTAGCCAAATATTACAAAATATCTGATCACTCTCAATTTCTAATCAGATTCTTCATGCTTTACTATCCCCTCAAGTGATGTCTTATCACCCAGGCCTGCTCTCAGTTTAGGCCGATTTATCCGGAATCCCACTTACCCAATGTTTCCTCTTAGTAGTTTTCAATCACTGACCCCCATCTGCTCTTTGGCTCTAAATTCCCACTTTTCCTTGTTATATTTGGAGCTGAGCCCAATTTATCTCCCACACAGCACAATAAAGTCTGCCTTAATGTTCTTTAACAAGTGAGCGAATACTTTTTACAACACAAAAGTGACGAAAATGGTAAATTGTTAAGGTTCTATATATTTATCTATAGTTGCAAAATAGTCACTTGACCGATAAAATCAATCAAAACCATGTTTACTTATTGCATTATTATTCTGAAACCAATTGATTTTTATTATTAGGCATATCATCTAAAATTATTTAATTGAATTTTCAAACTGAAATTGAATATCAAAACAATCTCTAAATATTTTGTAGTAAATTCTAACAAGGGAGAACTTGTGATATTATGGCAGCAACCATATTTGCTCTCTGTGGCATATGCCATTATTATTCAAAAAGCCAAATATATTGTATATTATAAAATTCTTCTTTCCACTAAAATATGTTAGTTGTTATAGCCAGGCAAATAATCCTCTAGAATATGTTTTAAACAAATTATTTATTTAATGATTAGGGGTATACATATCTGAAATTAAACTCCAGTTTAAGAACAGGTTTCATATATGTACATTTAATATAGACATTCTTTATATATATATATATATATATATATATATATATATATATATATATATATATATATTTTATTGATTTTTTACAGAGAGGAAGGGAGAGGGATAGAGAGCTAGAAACATCGATGAGAGAGAAACATCGACCAGCTGCCTCCTGCACACCCCCTACTGGGGATGTGCCCGCAACCAATGTACATGCCCTTGACCGAAATCGAACCTGGGACCTTTCAGTGCGCAGGCCGACGCTCTATCCACTGAGCCAAACCGGTTTTGGCAATATAGACATTCTTGCTAATGATATGTATAAAGTATCTGTATTCCTGGAAGTTTTTGTAACTTATGGAAGAGGAGTTGATTTTAATATAAATCCACAAACCACTGATTAAAATATGTGAGAATACTTTTACTCTCATCTTTTTGAAGTTGTGACATGCCAATTAACTTCTGCATGACAGATCCTTTTTAATTTTGGAAGTGTTCTTTAAAATTGACTGTGTAGGAGTTCAGAAAATGTGAGGCATGTTTTACCTTTCGGGGTAGAAAATGATTGTTCTTAACCTGTACTATATACCAATACAGTACAATACAACACCTGTATCTGAATATGTATATAATATGTATATAATGTAAAATCTGAGGCTGAACATTTTCTTTCCCTTATTACATTTGAGTTCTTTCTGGCATATTAAAACATTAGATATTAGAACAAAGAGTCTGTTACTTTAACACATAGGAAGTGAATTTCAGTGGTGCCCAATGACTTAGGAAGCATATCAGATAAGAAAGGTTTGAGTTATCTTGACTCCAAGTCAAGTGCTCTCTTTGAGAAAATTAATATTCTTCATTATTCAGAGAGCCTTTAGCAGACATATCCAATAAAAACAGAATCCTTCCTTTCTGTTTTTAATCTTCCCAATATAACATTATAAATGTTGTATAAAGTGCTATTAACCCTCAAACATGCATTATATAGTAATAACATCAAGGCTCTCTGTTTTGCTCAGCAGTAATCAGATTCTCCAACTGTGATAAACTGCTCTGCCTTTGGCCTTCTAGGTTAGCCATTTAGGAATTGGATTATTGTCTCATAAACAGGGGGGCAATGATATCATTGTTTAATTATATTCATTATTAAAAGTTCTGAATGATGCTATTATCAGGAAAAGGGAAACTGATAGTACTTGAATGAATGACTCACAGAGAACATTTCAATTTATTTTGTGTCAGAAAAAATAAAACACATTTGAAGTGTAACACACAAACTGAAAGACAATAGCATGCACTGGTAAAGAGCCTGAGGTTTTGAAAGAGATAGAAATGTTTGGATCCCTACTACAACATTTACTTATTGGGTGACTATAGATATTTCATCTGTAAAATATAATGTTTCATAGAATGATACACTTGACACCTATATAATTTTATTCACCAACTAGAGGCCTGGTGCACGAAAATCGTGCATTCGGGGAGCGGGGGTTCCCTCAGCCAGGCCTGCGCCCTCTTACAGTCCGGGAGCCCTCAGGGGATGTCTGACTGCCACAGAGGCAGGAGAGGCTCTCGCCACCGCCATTCCACTCACCAGTGATGAGCCCAGCTCAGGGCTTCTGGCTGAGCGGAGCTCCCCCTTTGGGAATGCACTGACCACCAGGGGGCAGCTCCTGCATTGAGTGTCTGCCCCTTGGTGGTCAGTTCCGCCATAAGGTCGATTTGCATATTACCATTTTATTATATAGGATGTCACCCCAAAATTAATTTAAAATGTTAAATTTAAAAGTATATCAAATTATTATCCTTTGTATACACTAATGATCACTTTTTCTGAATGAAGTAAAAGAATAGTTTCTCCAATATACTTTTAAGATTTACTCACAAAATGAACAAAACATTGCATCTAGTAATATTCCATAAATCCTGTGAAAATGAAATGAAATTATATGTATTTCATGTTTAACAGATTGTCTGACATCTAGTAAGTGCCCACTCACTTGTAGCAATTTAAAATGATATTCAAATAATGATGGTTAGATATTATTTCAAAATATCGTTAAATTCACTGAACAATTCAAAATCATAGTCCCTGTCATGCTATATTTTCATACATAAATATTCAAAATTCTGGGTCTGGGATTATATTATGTGATGCTCTGTATTTCAAATTGACTTATGTGGATCTTATATACAAAGTTCTGAATTAGTATAAAATGATTTTGACAAATTTATTCAATAAATAGGAAGTATTTATTTAGTATTAGGAAAGATGATGAGAAATATAAACACAGTTTACAATTTCCGTAAGCCATAAAGTATGATTAGTGCTATGAGAAGAATAGGATGAACAAGACAGGTCTCAAATATCAATGACATGATGATAGTGAAAAACACATAGGGGATTTATTGTCAAACAAACCAAGTGATGGAAAAGTCTGGGTTAAAAGGGAGCTATTGCTGGGAGAGTGGATACATTCTAACTGAGGGAATAAGAGACAATGGACTTGGAGGTAGGCCTTTACAGTTAAGAAAAGTTTCATCCCGCAAAGAATGAGGGAAGAGCATCTCAGGTCAATTAGTAATGAGCAAATGTAAAGAGTTATAAAACTTTATACATTTATTTATAGAGTAGTGTTATATCATGTAAATTTAGAGCAAACTGAAAACATCATTATTGAATTAAATTAGGACATAATATAAATTACAGATATATATAAAAGTTAGAGTGAAATGGAGTATGAGTTAAGTAGCACAGAAATGAAAACTAGAAAATGAAGGATTAAAAATAAATATGTTGATAAATTGTATGATTTCCTTATATATTTTGGATATTAACCCTTTATCAGATGTATCATTGCAAAATATGTTCTCCCATATAGTGGTCTCTCTTTTCGCTTTGCTGATGGTTTTCTTTTGCTGTGCAGAAGCTTTTTATTTTGATGTAATTCTATTTGTTTATTTTCTTCTTAGTTTCCTTTGCCTTAGGAGATATATCTGTAAACATATTGCTACGAGAAATGTCTGAGATTCTGCTGCCTATGGGTTCTTCTAGGATATTTATGGTTTTACATTTTATCCATTTTGAGTTTATTCTTGCGTATGGTGTAAGTAGGTGGTCTAGTTTCTTTCTTTCTTTCTTTCTTTCTTTCTTTCTTTCTTTCTTTCTCTCTTTCTTTCTCTCTTTCTCTCTCTCTTTCTCTCTCTCTCTCTCTCTCTCTCTCTCTCTCTCTCTCTCTTTCTCTCTCTCTTTCTCTCTTCTTTCTTTTCTTTTCTTTTCTTTTCTTTTCTTTTCTTTTCTTTTCTTTTCTTTTCTTTTCTTTTCTTTTCTTTTTTTCCTTTCTTTCTTTCTTTCTGCATGTATCTGTCCAGTTTTACCAGCACCATTTATTGAAGAGACTCTCCTGACTCCATTGTATGCTCTTGCCTCCTTTGTCAAATATTATCTAATTAAAAAATGGGCAAAGGACCTAAATAGACACTTCTCCAAAGAAGACATACAGATGGCCAAGAGACATATGAAAAAATGCTTAAATTCACTGATTATCCGAGAGATGCAAATCAAAACAACAATGAGGTACCATCTCACACCTGTCAGAATGGCTACCATCAACAAATCAATAAATGACAAGTGCTGGCAAGGATGTGGAGAAAAGGGAACCCTAGTACACTGCTGGTGGGAATGCAGACTGGTGCAACCATTATGGAAAACAGTATGGAGTTTCCTCAAAAAATTAAAGGTGGAACTGCCATTTGATCCAGTGATCCCACTTCTAGGAATATTTCCTAAGAAAACCAAAGCATCAGTCAGAAAGAATATATGCACCCCTATGTTCATAGCAGCACAATTTACAATAGCTAAGATCTGGAAAAATTACTAGTGCCCATCAGTTGATGAGTGGATAAAAAAGCTGTGGTATATTTATACCATGGAATACTATGCAGCAGTAAAAAAGAAGAACCTCTTACCCTTTGAGAAAGCATGGAGGGACCTAGAGAGTATCATGCTAAGTGAAATGTGTCAGTCAGAGAAAGACAAGTATCACATGATCGCACTCATATGTAGAATCTAAGTAACAAAATAAACTGATGAATGGAGTGGATCCAGAGACATGGAAGCATCAAACAGAGTGTGGAATCTCACAGGGAAGGTGGGGGAGGATGGGTGAGTGGGAGGTAATCAGCCAAAGACCTTGTATGCATATATGCATAATCCATGGACACAGACACTAGGGTGCTAAAGGCCTAAGGTGGAGGGTTTGGGGGACTGGAGGGGATCAATGGGGAAAATAAGGAGACGTATGTGATATTTTCAACAATAAAGATTTATTTTAAAATAATAAATGTTGAAGAGAACTTTATAGGAGTGAGAAATTGAAAGAGAGGAATGTAAACATATGTGTGTTTTTCAAGACCATGTTGCAGTGAAGAAAATAATGAAGCATCATTAATTGAAATATGAAAGGAGGAAAATGGTATGTATGAGAAGATAACATGTTTTAATTCAGAAATGTTTTAATCTTGAGGAACTTCCATGCTATTTTTCATAGTGTCAATACCAGTATACATTTCCATCAACATTGCACAAGTGTTGTCTTTTCTCCACATCCTTGGCAATACTTTCTAGTTTTTGTTTGTTTGTTTGTTTTTTATCTTTTTAATAATGGCTATTCTAACAGGTGCGAAATAATATAATATTGTGGTTTGGGTTTGCATATCTTTTTAAAAATATATATATTTTATTGATTTTTCACAGAGAGGAAGGGAGAGGGATAGAGAGTTAGAAACATCGATGAGAGAGAAACATTGATCAGCTGCCTCTTGCACGCCCCCTACTGGGGATGTTCCCGCAACCAAGGTACATGCCCTTGACTGGAATCGAACCTGGGACCTTTCAGTCAGCAGGCCGATGCTCTATCCACTGAACCAAACCGGTTTCAGCTGGGTTTGCATATCTTAAACTATCCTTGCACCCCAGGGATGAATCTCACTTGACCATTGTATGTGATCATTTTAATATGCTGGTGAATTTGGTTTGTTATATCATAACTTTCGATATGTTGTGATTCCATTTTCTCGTTTCATGAAATTTAAAAAAAAAAATTTCCTCTTATTTTTTTCTTTGACCCATTGGTTGTTCAGGAGTGTGTTTAATTTTCATGTATCTTAATTTTCTAGTTTTCCTCCTGATGTTGATTTGTACTTATATACCATTGTGGTCAAAAGTGATGATTGATATGATTTTGATCCTGTTAAATTTCTTAAGATTTATTTTTGTACGACTTCTACAATCTGGGCATGATGAAGTGAGCAATGCTTCTCCATAGCACCTACTGCTATTTGTCAGCAGGAGAAATACCAGCTGTGCTTTCTTCATGTCAGGCTTTGTGGCCTTATTACCCTTAAACAGCCAGTTAAAATAATATGTTATAAAAAAGAAAAACCATCTGCTCTTAGAAGGGAAGCAGAAATATATGTCTACCAATGTTCTAATATAGGATTTGAGTTCTTTAAAATATTGGTTCATAGACATGTAACATTTAACTTTATATATTATTTATATTTAATCACATAATCCATATAGGAGGCTTGGTCTAACACCTGGTCAGAGCATACTTTCTATAGTACTGCATAATTACTCACTGTGGTCTTGGCATTTCCAGCACCACCATCCCCATTTTTATTCTACAATTCATCAAAATCTATTTCAAAAGTATTATTTTTTTTCATTCAATAAACCTTTATCTCTTTATCTATCTATCTACCTATCATCTATCTAATCTATCTACTAGTATTTACCTACCTATCATCTAATATGTATCTACTTTTATTATTTCATTCTGAAGAAACTAAATATCACTTCTTTTCTTTCTGGAATCCAAACAGTCATCTAGGTTTATCTGGGAATGGTGAATTAAGCATTTGTAAAGAAGTTTAAAGCTAAAAAAAAGTTGAGGATGGAGGAAATATTTTGTTGGTGATTAATTCTACATACTGAAAGTATTTGTTCTAAAAACCCACAGAAAACAATTCTAGCTCAATGTGCTTTTATTTTTTAAAAATATTTTTATTGATTTCAGAGAGGAAGGCAGAGGGAGAGAGAGATAGAAACATAAATGATGAGAGAGAATCATGGATCTGCTGCCACCTACACATCCCCCACTGAGAATTGAGCCCATAACCCGGTCATGTGCCCCAAATGGGAATTGAACTGTGACCTGCTGGTTCATAGTTCAATGCTTAACTGAACCATGCTGATCAGGCTCAATGTGCTTTTAAATCTGGCTTGTGCATTGATGTACACAATGAAGACATAAATACATTGGAATCAACACGATCAAGCTTTCTTTTATTTCCCCGAAAGAAAAATAATTTTATAGGTATCCAAATTGTTATCTTTGATCAGAGACATAAAAATAATTAATGTGAATTCAAGGTTTATTTTCAGAATAAAAACCAACAGTATTAAGCCAATAATGAAAATAATGTCCTGCCCAATTTTAAACATTTGAAGGAGTTTTAGAAATCTTGTACAATATATTATACAAACCCACAGTAACCTGCATGAAACTCACCCTTGTGAAACTCATATGAAGAGATTAAATTTCCTATCATCTAGTTGATTCTCTTTATTTTGAAGTAAATATTCAGATTATTTATTTATTCTGTTGTAGCAAATCATTTAAAAAAATCCTATGTAATTGTTGATCCGGAGACCCTTTTATTTTCTGCAAAGAGCTATATCTCTAGATTTTATTTTGAATGGTTACAAAGTGACATTAATTTTATAGCATTTATACTTAGACACTTTTTTCAGAAGAAGCTAAACTCTCTTTACCAAGATGTCCTATTTGGGCTCAGTAAAGTCACTTCTGTATGTGTACTATGAATATACTCATTTGTAGGGAATACTCCCACAATCTTCACATAATTCATCTTCAACGAATTACTAAAAAACAGGTTTCTGGGAGTTACCAAATATTCTGACAAATGAGTTCACTTGTAATGTGGTTCTAGTGTTAATTTTTTAAACATTTAACAAAAGAGATTTTTTAAAATAATTTTGGTCCTAACAAGGTCCAAACTTCCAACTCTCGGTTCCTTCCTTTTCCTAAGCACTTCATTGACTCCATTTCCATGGCTGTAGCCACTGATACATCTATTTTCACTGATCTTTGGAGTCATGACATTTAAGAAAAGCTGCCACCTTCTCAAAATATCTGCCACCTGCTACTGATGGAATAGCATTTCCTGTTCGTATGTATTTGCATTCTTTGTGCTATCCTCCATTTAAGTCTCACAGAACCAGTTAAGGGTTACATCTCCATTGGCTTTTGGCAAGGAAAAAAAAACCCTCCTTAATATTATCTCTTTACATTAAAAAGTAATATATCTCAATAATACTATTTAGGACCTTTAAACACTTGCCTTTGATTATAGTATCATAAGATTATCCCTCATCAAGTTTATGTAAATATATTATGTCAATATTGTTTTTGAGATGGCATTTTGTTAAATCCATTGTTTATATAATTGTACTAGAGGCCCGATGCATGAAATTCGTGCAAGGGGCTAGGCCCTTGCAGCCGAGGCTTCATCCAGAAGGCCGTCCGGAAGGTTGTTCGGCTGTCCGATCTAATTAGCATATTACGCTTAGAACATTAGGCACAAAAAATATGTGCTCTCTTTGGTTGCTCGATGATTACCTGTGTATTTTGTTTTACTTGTAGCTGGTATTTACTCATTTAAAATATTGCATGTGACACTGGTGGTGCAGTGATCATCAAGAAGGGTATAGTCTAAAACTTAACTGAGCCCACACTAACTTTGTATGCAGAAACGGTGCTGTGCTTTCACCAGTTCCATGGTTTTCCTCCTGACACACACGATTACATTTATCAGCTCCCTTGTAGTCCTTTTAGGGTAATGTGATGGAGTTGTGGCCAAAGTTATGCTACTTAAAATAATGTATATCACATCCCAGCCCATCCAATGAAAAACTTGCTTGATACTTGATATGCTATCATCTATCACAGAGACCTTGAAAGCCACATCATGAAGATCACAACATTATATGACGGAAGCAGCCGAGATCCCTGAGTCTCCAATTTTAAGAAAACTTCCAGACACACAATGTGATGTCAATAGGAAAAAAATATTTTAATTAGGCTAAGCCATGGAGATTGGCAGTTGCTTGCTACATTACTTAGCAAATACTGACTAATGCAAATAATATAAATAGAAGATACAAAGCCTGCTTGTATAATGTAATAAAATCTGAAGTTCAGATGCTGTTACCAACACTGGTAAGATATTTACATAAAGAAAAAAATGAGTACAATTATGGCCCTGACCTTTTTAGGTAGTTGCACCTTGAACGATGTGCATTTCATTTTTATATTTACTTGTTTTATATTCCAGTGAGAAACAAGATGGTGTACCTGAGGAGTATATTTTCCCCAGGGATGTGTACTCTGGGGAATATAAAAAGGATAATAGAAAGTGACTGTAAATGGATGGTCGTGGCCCCATATATGTTAAAACATGATATTCTGAGTGTACAGAGGGAACAAATAAACAAATATGAATAAAGTTTCATTAGTATTTTTTTAAAACATAGCAAAATTTGTACCCTGCAAAATATACTCATAAAACATTTAATTTGAGAAGGAAACTAATGTTTATACATTTCTACTTATAACTTTGTAATATATATACTACAGTGTCATTTATATATACACTAGAGGCCCAGTGCATGAATTCGTGCATGGGTGGGGTCAGGCCAGCCCAGCCCCAATCAGGCTATATCAGGCCCAGGCTTATCAGGAGAAGGAGACGGTGGGAGGTTGGCCTGCTGGCCTGCCCCGATCAGGGCCCAGTCAGGGCTGGGCTGGCTAGGGGAGAGGCCGTGGGCAATTGGCTGGTGGGCCCCACCCCTGGTAGGGGTGAGGGGGGGTCAGTCGGGGGTCAGCGGCTGTGGAATGTTTGCTGGCCAGCCCCACCCCCAATTGGTATGGGGGGGTGATCATGGGTGGAGCTGGCTGGGGGAGGGGCTGTGGGCCAATCAGGGGGGTGGGGCTGATTGGGGGTGGGGCCGGCCATGGGGAGGGGCTGAGGGAGCCAGCCTGAATGGGGTGGGGTGCTGATTGGGGGCCAGTGGCCTGGGGGAGGGGCCCATGGATGGTTGGTTGGCGGGCCCTGCCCCTGATTGGAGTAGGGGGGGCAGTTGGGGGCGGGACTGGCCTGGGGGAGGGGCCGCAGGCAGTTGGCCAGCTGGCCCTGTCCCTGATCAGGGTGGGGGGGCTGATCTGGGATGGGGCTAGGCAGGGCTGCAGGAGGTTGGTCAGCTGGCCCCACTCCCTATTGGGGTTGGGGGGGGGGGGTCGATCAGGGGCGGGTCCAGCCTGGGGGAAGGGCCGAGGAGGGGTTGGCCAGCTGTCCTGCCCTACCCCCTGGCCAGCTCCTCCCTCAATCAGGGTGGAAGAGGCCGATCAGGGGCGAGGCCAGCTGGGGGGATATGCTGCAGGAGGTTGGCTAGCAGCCCCACCCCCTGATCGGGCCAGTTTGCTGGCCGCAGTGGGCGTCATAGCGACTGGATGTTAAAGTCTTTACAGCATTCTGGTCACTGGCTTTTTATATGTACAGATGTAATACAATTGAACAACTAACATTTGATTAGGTGAACTGATGCAATAACTTCAAGATGGCATACATTTTTTGTCATGTACTTCCTGCATTATTATTTTAAAATGAGAGAAATGTTTTATTTGCCAAATACAGCTATCCTGCACTATTTTTGTTTGCTTGTTTTTGTTATAATGAACTTTTCTCTGGTATTTACAAACTTCCAGTGCTTCACTTATATACCTAGGTGTTTCATACACACACACACACACACACACACACACACACACATACATACATACACACACACATATATATGTATATATCAATGTATATATTATTGATTTCGGAGAGAAAGGGTGAGGGAAAAGGAGATAGAAACATCAGTACACTGAGCCAAACAGGCTAGGACTACCTAGGTGTTTCTTGTTTGAAAATACTTGATTCCCAGGACTATGTTAAGCCAGTGCCCACTTTCTTAATGGCAAAAACATGGAAAAACAGAGCTACAGATGATCATTTTAACTGGCTCTTCATTCTCTCCCATGATGCTTTACTCAGAGTAGGAAATAAGTAGGGTGAGGGGACTTATTTGAATGCTGTTTTTTTTTTTTCACTGTAAATGTACTCCTTTGTAAAAGTATAGGAACAAATTGAGCAAACAGCCAAAAGTGTGTCGAAAGAGGAAAAAGAAGTAGAAACAACACACCTAAAGTATCCTTCAACTGAGTAAATCCCTGAAGAATTGACTGATCGTGCATTTCCTTGTGTCCTTTGAACAAAGGAGATGCCTATAAAACACATTCACGCATCCAGCTTTCCCCTTTTCTTCTGTATGCAATATTTTTCTCACTGATGTTAAATTTAAAACTTCAATTGTATTTTCACTGTCAATTTAAATAATATAGTGTTTTAGTGTCTTTGCAAAGCTTGATATGATAGCAGTGCTCTTCTTTACCTCCTTCTCAAAAGCAGATATTTATAGAATGACATGGTTGAATGTGACAGCTCCTTTACTCTAGACAATTTGACAGTGTTTCTTATGGAAATGACAAAGAATGAAGGCTCTGCAGGCCAGGGATGCTTATTAAAAAGGAAAACAAAGCTCTCCTGGTGTGAGAATTATTTTCAAAATCTCCAAGTGGGTAGACATTAGAGCAGCACTGTCACAGGAGAGCAATGTTAGATCAGATCATTCTGCTCAAAAAACTTGAATAACTTACAGGGTAAAGTTCTAGCTTCTTAGCATGACAGTCATATTCCTTCAAGGCATTGTCTCCTCCTCCTTCTCCATATTCAGCCCTGATCTCCCTCCATTCATCACTTTGTTTCTGAAGCTGTAGTAGAAATATCTGCCAGTCCATAAACCAAAGCACAGTTGAGTTAGACTGCGCCAAGGTATAATCTAAGATTCATACTCTTCTTTAAATTTATCTTTATTGTTGAAAGTATTACATATGTCCCCCTTTTTCCCTAATGACCCCCCCCCCGCACCCAGACCCCCCTCCCACCTGGCCTTCACCACACTATTGTCTGTGTCCATGGGTTATGCATATATGCAAGGCTTATATCTGGATTTGACCAAGTGACTCTAGTGTGGAAGAATAATGTTCTCTGCTAACAGGAGAGTGAATATGACCAGCTGCTCTTTCCTCGTTTTAGGTAGAGGTATCTGAAAACTGACAGCACATGGATTTCAATTCCTTATGAAATCAAGAATGCATAATATCAAATGAAACTCATATTCAAGACTAACTACCAATCATTAGGTTCCCCTTATAAGATTGTAGTTAATTTTTCAAAAAACTATCATTTCTATATGCATTCTTAGAAATAAAAATTCAGTGTATTCTTAACTTCTTAAGTTTTAATCTTTGGAAATAAAATTCTCTAAGAATTTTGTTATTTTCACCTCAGATTGTTTACAGGTATCAGATAGGTAACTTTGAAGTAATACCTATTTAATATTTTGTTTCTAATTACTCCCTCGGTGATATCAGCAGCCCTGACTTCATGAGTAGAAAAAATATATATATTTACCAGTCATGATAAACTTTATTTCTAACTAAATGCAAATTATTAAAAGAACAAAGTCTGTTTCCAATTAGGAAAAAAAACACCTTTGAAGGAAAAATGTAATTTTGTATTTTAAGGAAACTTTTTACATGCTTCACATTTTAAAAGTCCTTTGTGGGCCCTGGCCAGTGTGCACAATGGGCCTGTGCATCAGGGGGTCATGGGTTTTGATTCTCAGTCAGGGGTGCAAGCCTGGGTTGTAGGTTTGATCCCCAAACCTGGTGGGGACGTGTGCAGGAGGCAAACAATTGATGCATCTCTTTCACATTGATATTTTTCTCTCTCTCCCTTCTCCCAGCCACTCTCTCTAAAAATTAATGGAAAAAATATCCTCATTCCTTGGGTGAGGATAAAAAAAATAAAAAATAAAAAGTCCTTGGTGCAATTTAATGACTCCAAGGAATTAACTACTATTATGTCTTTTGTGTGAATAAGATTTGCAATGCTTGAGTATAGCTCTAGTTAATCATGATTTATGTAGATTTATGAATTACTCCTGGATTTTGTTCTTAAATAACATATTAATTTCTATTTTTAAAAGGACTGTTATTTCTGAGCACATTTTCTAGGCATTGAATTTATAAAATTTATAAAGTTTAGAAACTTTTATCACATTGCTTTAGAAACAAAATATATGACAGAAAAATTTTAGTTTCAGGTATGAAAGTGAAAGCTCATTAAGATGCTGAGTCCATGTGCTCCCAGATCATAAAGTGGCTGGCTCAGTCCTAAACAGTGGTTAGTGTTAGCTCGAAAACTATAATGAAAATTTAAATATATTTTCTTTTCATTGGATTCTCGTCGGCCTGCAGACCAAGGAGTTGTGGGTTTGATTCTGGTCAAGCGCATGTACTTAGGTTGTGGGCTTGATTCCCAGCCCAGGTCAGGGTGCATGCTGGAAGCAACCAGTTGATGTAATGCTTTGTCCTCACATCTATGTTTCTCGTTCTCTCTCTTTTGCTCTCCCTCTTGCTGTCTCTCTCTCTCTTTCTCTTCCTCTCTGCCCCTCTCTCTCTTTCTTCCCTCACCTCACTCCTCCACCCATCCTCTCTCCTTTCCACTTTCTCTAAAAATCAGTTGAACATATCCTTGGGTGAATATTTTAAAAATGAAAAAGAAGTAAGGATGAAATGAAGAGGAGTATTTAGGCAGGCTAAATGTTAATGAACAGGGTCTTGGGTTTTAAAACATACCTTGTTATTTCTAATTTTGTTATAAATTACTAAACACAAATTATAGGACAGTGTATTTGACATGGATGATTTGGGGTATAGCTGCTTATACATGAAACAATGTTCTCAGAAGGTTAATCAGGTAACAAGCCTTTCAAATAATTTTACAAATGAAGAGCAAACCAGAAATCAGAAAGACTACTTATCAAATAATCCAATAATCAAAGCATAAAACAATAGCCTAAGTAGTAGAAGCAGAAATAGAGATCAACACAGGGATTCAAAATGCATTTAAAAGAATTGACAGAATTTGGTGATTCATTTACTGTGAACTGCAAGTTTTAGTCTAAATGCCTTATTTTGACCAAAGACAGAAAATAAAAATTTTTTTAAAAGCATGGGCAAGATAGCTAAGTTTAAGAAATATAAAATTATAGTTGAGAATCAGGCAAATGGGAAGTAAAATCGTTATTCAATTAAAGAGGGATTTCTATGTAAAAAAGGAATTCTACACATCCATAGCTCTATAAAGAGACAGAAACAAAATCAATCATTGGAAGTTGCAGATGAACTCTATAATAAAAAATAAATACTTAAAAAATGAAATAGGTTTTCAGTTGCACATTTCAATGTGCAATTTTTACTTTTTCATTCAATTGTAAATGAAATTGTTTTCATAGTTTCTCTTTTTGGTAGTTCTTTATTGGTATTTTAAAATACATCTGATTTCTGGATATTTATTTTGGATCCTGCTACTTTACTGAATTGATTTATCAGCTCAAATTGTTTTTTGATAGAACGTTTAGGGTTCTCTATATACAGTATCATGGCATATGTAAATAATGATGTTCTACTTCTTCCTTTTCAATTTGGGTGCCTTCTTGTCTGTTTGGTTTAGCTATGAATTCCAGTACTATGTTGTATAAGAGTGGTGAAATCAGACATCCCTGTCTTGTTCCTTATCTTAAGGGAGACACTATTAGTTTTTCCCGTTGAGTATGATGTTGGCTTTGGGTTGTAAGATATGGCCTTTATTATGTTGAAGTATGTTCCCTCTATTCCCACTTTGCTGAGAGTTTTTAATATAAACAGGTGCTGGATTTTATCAAATGCTTTTTCTGTATCTATTGATATGATCATGTTACTTTATGCTACATTTTGTTTATGTGGTATATCATAAACAAAATGAATCTGGTTTTCTAATATTTTGTTGAGGATTTTTGCATCTCTATTTATCAGGGATATTGGCCTATAATTTTCTTCCTTTGTAGAGTATCTGGTTTTGGAATTAGGATAATGCTGGCCTCATAAAATGAGCTTGGGAGTCTTACCTACTCTTCAATTTCCTGGAATAATTTATGAAGAATAGGTGTTAGTTCTTTGAATGTTGTGAAGCCGTTCAGTCCAGGACTTTTTTTTTGTTAGGAATTTTTGTGTATGTGTGTGTGTGTATGTGTACTGCTTCAATTTCATTAATTGTAATCAATCTATTCAGATTCCCCCATTCTCCTGAGTCAGTTTTAGAAGAATGCATGTTTCTAGGAATTTACACATTTTGTGTAGATTGTCCAATTTGTTGGCATATAGTTGTTCTTAACATTTTCTTACAATCTTTTGTATTTCTGTGTTGTCAGTTGTTACTTCTCTCTTTTTTTCTGGTTTATTTATTTGGGTCTTCTCTCTCTCTTTTTTTTCTTGATGAGTCTGTCTTTTTAAAAAATCATGACTAAAGCAGGCCAACCTGTTTCTTTACTGAATACAGGTGGGAAAGGAGCAGATAAAATTACTTTATAGTGAGAGAAAATGAAATAGGAAATTATTCAGTTCTGGAGAACAAAGAGAGAGAAGTCAAATAATGAAATGGAGAGAGAGAGAGTCAGAGTCATTGAGAGAGACAAAGAGAAGCTGCATTGCTTCCTACAGAATTTCCAAATCCTTTTCAGAGTCTCTCCTGATACCTTGAAATATCTGAGACACCTTGTACAGACTTAGCAAGTAATAATATAGGACATCCAGTTGCATTTGAACTTCACATAAGCCACAATTGAGATTTTACTACAAATATATCATAACTAGAGGCCCAGTGCATGATTAAATCATGCACGTGTAGGCTGTCTGTCCGCTGGTCAGGACCCGGTGTGGCCGGCAGCTCCGAAGTCCCTGGGCCCCTAGGGTGAGGCGGGGCGGGGGCGTGGTCCTCCGGCGGCCGAAGCCCAGGAAGGCTGAGGCCGCCACCGCCTCCTCTGCCTTCCGGCTCCCTCATGAGCCCTCCCTCGGCTGGCCCATACTGCGCGGAAACCCGCATCCTCTGCGGACACCACTGCGCATTCCTGCGGCCCAACTGCCACCAGACTCCTCCCCCGGGAGCCATGCCGCCCACCCGCCCTCGCCGCCTCGTCAGCTGGGGCCTCCAAACGCCCGGCTCGCTGCCCCAGAGGCCCCTTCTGTGCCGCAGCACAGCCATGGCGCAGACGCTGAGCTCGCGCCGCTGCTGGCGATGCGAGCTCAGCGTCCTGCCGGCCCAATCACCACCCCGGCCACCCTGAGTCCCGCCCCCTGCACCTCCCGCTGGCCCAATCGTGGGCGTAGCGGAGTGATGGTAATTTACATATTACCTTTTTATTATGTAGGATTGTTAAATATTTGGGACATAGTTATGCTAGAAGATTATTTGTCATTTATTTGACATTCAAAATCATTGGATGTTCTGCATTGTATTTGGTAACCATTCATCTGCTATTCTTCCCAAAAGACAATCCTCATTTTCAGGCCAGCATGGCTGGGTGGTTGGGTGTGGACCTATGAGGCAGGAGGTCATGGTTTGATGCCAGGTTAGGGCATATGCCTGGGTGGTGAGTTCAGTTCCCAGTGGGAGGCTTGTGGGGGGGTGGGCAGCTGATCAGTGATTCTCCCTCATCAGTGATGTTTTGGTCTCTCTCCCTCTCCCTTCCTATCTGAGATCAATAAAAACATTTTTTAGAAAAATAAAATAAAAGGCAATACTCATTTTAGCTAGAGCTTCCTTAAGAAATTCTCTTTACTTATAACCAAACAAGCCATGGCTGTAGGAGACTCACCCATTTGATTTCCACTGTCTAGATAATATCTGTACTCTTCTTGGTTTCAAGAACATAGCAACTGATGGACTTTTTTCCCCCTTTTGGAGTTGTCTTAAACAATAAAAGGAAGTCTGATTCATCAATTTTGGGAAGATTTCTCTATGTTACAATTCTATAGTCTCCTAAGTCACCTTCTCGAAAACACAACTCCACCATATTTTATACTTCTTATAACTTTATAGGAAGATAAATAAAAAGGATGTCAAAAAGTTGAAAATATGTTTGTTTTATTTTAGAAATTATGGCTTTTCTCTTTACTATTTTCTCCTCAGCACCTGCTTGACTTCTCACAGTTCCCAGTCTGTTAAGGATGTGGGCATTTTTTACTGCACAGGTGGTTCCTGCTTGGATGTTGACATGAAAAATAAATACTTTGTGATACATATATATATATTCATATGTTAATGCATCCTCTTTTTTCTAACTATCCACAGTCATGAAATGGAGGTTTTAAATATTTTTGTTATGTGCTTGACATTCTATACTATATAAAGGCCAAAGCATGCCACCAATTTGTTTTTATGATAGATGATTAGTAGAATTAGGCTTCCAACATTGCTTTAATATGATAGACATATATTTTTGTGTTTCCCTTAACAAAATCAAAGCAAGGGATTCCCAACAAAGATTGTACATATTACTTCTATACAGATGGTAAAATGATAGACACATGTCTTGAAATGACCTTTTGTAACCTATCAGAGATACTTAGTGTATATGGAAATATGGAATATATCTGCCTATTACTTAATTATATGGCCAACATTCTTCCCTTGGGAGTGTCTATTACAGGATAAATACTTTTCTAAAAAAAATTCTCACTTGAGGAAATGTTTTTTATTGACTTTAGAGAGAGGAAGGAACAGAGAGAGAGGGAAAAACATTGATGTGAGAGAGAAACACTGATCAGCTGTTTCCCATATGTGCCCTGACCAGGGATTGAACCCACAGCCGAGGTAAGTGCCCGGACTGGGAACCAAACCCACAAACTGTTGTGTACTGGATGATGTTCCCACCAACGGAGCAACATGGCCAGAGCAGGGTGAATACTTTTTCAAGCAGCACAGAGCATATAATTACTCTTAACTGCTGAGCACTTAGGGGCCAAGCGTAGATTGTTTTATTTCCGCTACTGCAATGCCTGTTAAGTCTAAATACATCAAAAAATGAAAAGGAAATAAATTCTCTCTCAATTATCGGCTACCTTTCCTAACTTCCCTTCTATTTGGTGTAGAGTGATGTAATTATACAGAGATCAAAATTTATCAAGATGGTATTTCTTAATTTGATTTACCTTGAGGATTAAAAATAAAAGTCCTCTTTTGATCCCTCTAAAATATTTACTATTTATATACATACTAGAGGCCCGATGCACGAAGATTCGTGCAAGAATAGGCCTTCCTTGCCCTGGCTGCCGGCATCGCCTTCGCTCTGGCCAGAGCCACCTTTCCGCCTTCCCTCCGGCCTAGAGCTGCCTTCTGCCTCTCGCCTTGTCGTGTCAATTTGCATATTCCCTCCTTATTGGCTGTGGGTGCAACCATCTTTGTCATAGAGTTACAATTTACATATTCCATCTTTATTAAATAGGATTTATACACATACACAAATAGATATGCATATATATATGTATATATATATATGCCTAAGCGACCATCCAACCGACAGGCTGACCGGTAGCTATGACACTCAATGACCACCAGGGGGCAGATGCTACGACTGGTAGCTATGACATGCACTGATGACCAGGGGCAGATGCTCAATGCATGAGCTGCCAAGCTGTGGTGAACTGCCCTCTCACAATCCAGGGCCCCTCAGGGAATGTTTGAGAGCCAGTTTCAGCCCGATCCCCTTAGTCCAGACCAAGGGAATCCATCTGCTGGAGGGATCCGTTCATTCCGCAGATGACCTTTGAGCTGCAGCACCACCCCAGTTGCGGCCAGCTTGGGAGGGACCATGGGAGGTTGGCTCCACAGTGTGTCTGGCTCGTCTTGCCCAGTCCACCCTGCTGGCAACCTTCTAATTAATTTCCTTTCAATGTGTACGAATCCGTGCACTGTGCCTCTAGTATTTATATATTTAACCAAGAAGTGCATTTAATTATTTAATTAGTGCTCTTCTTAAAGAAAGACCATGAGTTGTTTGCTCCATTTATTCTCACTCATATTCACATATTTAGTGATTTCTTTTTTTGCAACCATTCCACTGGATTGATGGTTCCACTTTTATCTCAGGATATTGAAAAAAGGAATTTTCATATAGCAAAAGTTGGACAGGGGCTGTATTAGTTTCCTGTATATACTGTAATAAATTGTCACAAACTCAATAGCTTGAAACAACAAAAATACATTCTCGCTGATTTCCAGAGGCCAGAAGTTTAAATCAAGGTATCAATAGGATAACACTTCTTCTAAAACTCTACAAAAGAATCAATTTCTTGTTTTTTCCATCATGTGGGGGGCAGCATTCCTGGGCTTGAGGCCATATCACGCTAGTCTCTGCCTCTGTCTTCACATTGTCATCTCCTCTGTGTGTCTGTCTAATCTCCCTCTGCCTTTCTTTTATAAATATACGTATACCTATCCTTGTAAGCATTAAGGACCCACAGGATCATCCAAAATCATCTAAAGATCTGTAACATAGTCACATTGCTAAACACCTGTTTCCCAAATAAGTAACAGGGTCAAGGGATTAGTATGTGAGCATATTTTGGGGAACATTGGCCAGCCTACTATAGAATCCTAGTTAAATCTACGGCTACAAACTAGCATTCTTCTAGCTAAGCAATAAATAACATGTGACTCTTGGCTTTTATCAAAGGGAGTTCTCATGAGGCCATCTAGACAGAACACTCATGATTCTTTGACATACACATTATGGGGTCTTATGCAGGATCTAGGTACTGGTGATTGATGCAACCCACCAGGGGTTAGAATCTGAATACTAACTACTGTAAACTTAGAATACGAATTTGTGTCACACAACAAATCTTTCTCACCTTGTCTCCAATTTTACTTTATGACTATTTGAAAATCTGTAGCTTTTCTTGAAAGTTAGGGTTTGATAAAAATTTTCTCCTACTTGTCACATGTTCCCCAACTTTTTATGCACCTGACTCCTGTGAGTAAGAAGCAAATCCTGCAATACTCTGGTAATGCTTAATATTTTATAGCTTTTAAACACATTCATCCCACTGTATAAACAAGACCTACAAAATTTCTATCGGATTGAATAAAGGTTACTAATAACATATTTCATTCCAAAACAAAAAGCATGATGAACATGATTACTCTATAGTAATAAGCCTTCCAAAGAATACTGTTATTTCTTGTATCACATTTTAATAAATGGTTTTGGCATACATGTCCTAATGACCATAGTTGAAATTATCTGTGAGCATTGAGAATTTTTCAATATTCAGGATTTATTGTTTAGAATTTATATCATTAAAGGATATTGAAAATATATGAAGACATAAAATACATACTGACTCAGGAAAACAGTGAAACTCCTTTCGTGACAAAAACCTTTGTATCAATTCAATTTATCTTATAAATAACTGGATTGACAGCTCTAGTTAATGTTATTATGGTTAGGCATAATTATAAAACAGGAAAAATTGGCAAGCTATGTTACACTTTATACCAACTTTCTAGGTTCATCATGGGCTAATTTCCTTACAACCTTCAGTTTATATTGAACATATTTATATATATATATATATATATATATAATTTTTAAATGTGACAGTTTTGTTGTTATTTTTATACTATAGGTCTGGTGCACAAAATTTGTGCATGGGGGGGTGGATGTCCCTCAGCCCAGTCTGCATTCTTTCCCAATCCGGGCCCCCTCAGGTAGGATCCCTAGTCCTGGCCAGTGATCAGGGCCTATCGGGGCTTTCCCTGGCTGCCAGCAGCTGGCCCTACCCCTGCGGTTGCCACTGCTGCTATCTGCTATCTGTGCGGTGCTGCCCCTCCTTCCCCCACCACTGGTCGCCTCCCTCTGCAGGTGACAGGTGTGGGGTGTGATCGCTTGACTGGCCTGGGCCTCCCTCTGCGGGGTGATCACTGGCTGGCCCCACACACCCGCCACAGCGCAGTCATCTGGGTAGCCTGGGCTTCCCTCTTTGGGAAGATCGATTGTGGAGCTCCCACATCGATCACCCCACAGAGGGTGGTCTGAACCTCCCTCTGCGGGGTGATCATGGGGCGATGGCAGGGCCCCCCAACCAATCACATTGCATCCACATTGGCTGGCCTGGAGCCAGTGCGTGTCATAGCGTGGTCATCTGGAAGGTCATCCAGATGATCATTCTGCTGTTCGGTTGTTCGGTTGATTTGCATATTATGCTTTTATTATTATAGATGTAATCCATGTAGATATTATGTGTTAAAATTAATTTATTTAATAGGACTGTATCTTCAATGTAATCAGGCATGTTCAATATGCACTATGCCCATTCAGAATAATTTTACAGACCGTATAGCATAGGGATATAATTAAGACACAGATAAATATAAGGAAACACAACCATTTATTAGGAGAGAGACTGATGGTACCCAGAGAACCCATTATTATGTCTGAGAACTTTTATATCCCGATTTCCTTTATCATTGTGGAAGTTCTGCTCTCATGGTTGGTAACTAGGAGAAATTCAACTTTATTTTGCTTAAGAAAGAAAAGGGAATTTATTGTAAATATACAGATATATTTTGAAGAACCTATAACTTGCTTATAGATGGATTTATCAGATGCTACCTCTGCTGGGCTGTCCATGCCACCCAAATCACACTTGCTGCTTTTGCCTCCTCTGTCTTCCTTCCCTTTGTCACAGCCTGTTTGCAATGACATGAGCTCTTATCATGAGCCATAATATTTCTACTTTTTTTATTAACCTGCTTTCTTCATTTCAAATAGACAAGTGTCCAAATACAGGTTTCATCTTTTAGTATAGACACCCAAAAGGGGGAAATAGCTATAGATCCAGATTATAATCATCAGGGATTTCTGGTCGACACTCTTTGAGCTTCCTATCCTTGCACACATCCAATGCGGTCATATGGATAAGGTCTCATCACTTAGACTCTAAGTCTTAGAGAGACCTTATCCATAATGATCATGTGGTTCAAGTGAGAGAGGGGTTATTGTGGAAGGAAGGTCATTAAACAGACATTCTCATACGTTCCCACCATTCTGCTCATCAGCACTAGTCTGTTTAGTCTCTAAGGTCTTGGTTCATGAACAGCCCAACCATGTCACATCTACTTTTATTCCTCCAAGGAGTTTTGCCATTATTTGAGAAAGACTGTGTAAAGAATAAGGAGCATAATAACTCTACTACTACACATATATTATTTAAATCAACTCCAATTCTTCTCTCTCCTTGCTCTATGCTGTACACATTTACTTGTTTTCTTCTGCTACAATATTGCAGTAGGCTCTTAACTGGGATTCCTCCTTCTGATTAAAATCTTCCTCAATACGGATGCCAGTATCATCTCACATACTAGTACATCAACTCTGGGTATTTCAAGTCCTTAATCTTAAGCCTTCTATAGCTCTCCATGCCCTAGTAAATGTTGAACAATTTTCAGTTAACACTAATGGATAGGATTCTTTGTACAAATACATAAAAGCTTAATAAATTAAATAGTTTAGTAAACAGGGATTCAGGATTTATGACTTAAAAGGTTGGAAGAGGGTGGTTTTATGTGGGAAATTCTTTATCAGTAATTTTCTCATGGCATTTATCACTTATAATGTGCATTATATTTAATTTATGTGTATGCCATCTGTCTTACCAGACAGTAAGTACCTCAAGGGCAGAATCCATATAAATTGACATTGGAACATCTCAAAGTTTAACAGCATTATTTGCACTAAATAGTTTTCAAATATATAGTGGTAAAAGGAATGAAAAAAAAAATGAGGGTGAGAGAAAGGTGAGTGACCAACAGACAGAAAACAAAAAGAAAAAAAAAGAGAAGAAAGATAGGAAAAATAGTAGGTAAGATTTTGAGAGCATAAGGAAGAGAATAGCTGAATATAAGGGTTACCGTTTTTCACAGCACTTGTATATAATGAAAAATAATGGAGAAAGAGGATTAAGTATGCAAAAAGTTAACCAGAAGCTTCTAGTTGAAACTTTAATATTATCCATGGAATTGATCATTCACATATTTTAATCTAATAGTAACCATAAAGTTAGAGGCACACTTTTTTTTTTCTTTTCGTTTTCTGGAAAAATATATAACAGTCAGTATAGGTAATAGAAGAAAGTACCTTTTCCTTTTACACTTCCTCCTTTTGCAAGTGGAAAAGCTCATTGTCGTTAAGTTTAATAAAGAGAAGTTTAGGTTTTTATGTGGTGAGAGCATAGATGTCTACAATTTTGCCAGCTGATTTTCCTATCTGTACTTTGTGATTGAGTGTGAAATTTCTTAAGATTTCACGGCCAAATGCAAATTATTAGCATACTAATAACAGAGCTGGTTGAAATATAAAATACTGTATGAACACAGATATTTATTAGACAATCAGTAAATCATTTGAGGATTTTTTTATTATGTGCAAATATAGAAAGTACATATGTGACCTATTCTATTTATCTAAAAGCTTAATATATATTGGGAAATGACATGGCAAATAATGGGGCTGTAAATAGAAAAAGACTATGTACTGTAATTAGTAGGGAAATTGAGAGAAAAATCTATGATGCATGATGGCTAGAAAATGTTCTGGGTAGATGAGAAATCCATCAAAAAGTAGGTTATAAACCAGGTCATGAAATAATATGTGTGGCTTGGATAGGTCATTGGATTTTGAAAGACATTTAATAATTTTACAGCAATTGAAACAACAAAAGAAAAGGCATAAAGTAGAATAAGAAGACTGTACTTGCCCGACTATTAGAAATTTGTCCTTACTACAGTGCAGTTTTAGGTCAAAGAATACTAAATCAAACTACGAAAAAGAACTAAATAACAAAATACAGAAATTGTTAAGGACTTTGGAAGGCAAATAAAAGAATTACCATTCTAAAACTGAAGACTTACCTGGGCTGGACATAATTTATAATTTAATCAAAGTTAATCAGAATGAATATTTAGGATTTGTGCACATGTTTATATGTCTCTCTCTCTGTGTGTGTGTGTGTGTGTGTGTGTGTGTGTGTATGTGTGTGTGTGTGTGTGTGTGGTGGGAGATGGCATTGTAGTTACTGTATGGTTATTGTTCAATAATAAAATTGATGGTTTTTTCTTTGCTTCATGTGAAGCCATTCTCTGCAATATATGCAGAGGTCATCACAACACTTACCGCATTAACTTCTCTAAATGTTCTAATTTAAAAATAAAAGCAGTAAAGCTCATCAGATTTTAGTGGGTCAAATGCAGTCAGCCTATTAGAATTAAGCCATCATCTGAAGATACCATAAAAAATAAATTCTTGGGAATTAGGGTCTTAGCAGCCTTACTCAAGGCATTTCAACTTGCTAATCAGGTTTTACACTTCAATTTACTACATAAGATGAGGGTTAGTACCACCTTTTCTTGTAATTTCCATTTATTTTACATGCTTAGTCAATCAATGTGATAACTTATAAAAATAATTTCTGTGTTCCAGAATGCATTAGATAATGATGAGATAATGAATCTAAAAGAGAATTCTTTTACCCATTTAGTCTATTTATTGATTTTAAAATCTCATCTATTCAGCATTTTGTTGTATGGATCTCACTTTTGCCTTAAAGTTAGACATTAGGAAAATAATAATAATAATAATAATAATATCCTAAATAGCTTTTAGTCTAATTAGACACAAAGTTTTCATCACCACCCCCCTCCCCACAGTGGTGTGTTTATACTTAAGACATCTCATGCTCAGTAGCTAATCTTATTTAAGTGGGAGCTATTATGTATAAGGTTTTTCGGTGCACTCTCTAGTGAAACTATAAAATGAATGACAAGAGTTATTAAACCCCAGAACTTTCCAGAATTTAACAGCATTTTAGATATTAAATGTCAAAGACATATTCAGCAACACTTAGGAGTAGTTAGGCACAGGTGCCTGACACCTGTTGGCTATAGGTCTTTGTGAGGCAAAATAGGTCAGAAACACGTACCTAACACAGAAAGTACATGAGCACAGGCATTTAACAAAGGTTACAGATTTTTTATATCAGTTAAATTCTAAACTTTGGGTATTTAATAAAACTATAGAAAACAACTCTAATCATTGAATAAAAACAGAAACAATATTAAAAAACAAAATTGCACTTATTCTTTTAAAAAGAAGCACAGAAAATTAATGATTAATTCAATTGGAACCTAAATGTACTAATAATAAGAATTATGAATGTATTAATATATGGTAAGCAGAAGAAAATTGTCCCTAAGCACCAGGAGAAGTAACAAATACCAAAACTGAGAAATAGAAACAAACTAAAAAACAAACAAGAAAACCCCTCTTATTTTCAGGAAAGACTCAAATGTACTGATATTAGGGGTGATAGCTTCATCTTATAAACCCAAAGATTAGGGGACAAGGTCCAAGTATGTCTGCAAACTTCTTGATAACATAAATTTGAATATGGATGTATATATTTTACATTGTAAGTTATGGTGTGGATTTTTATTAACATCTCTATAAAACAACACTTCTGGCATTTTTCTTGAAAATCCTATAGTTGCCTGCTCATAGTTTCATATTATTTTATTCTTAGGTGTATGGTAAATGGGAACATGGGCCCGCTCCTATGCTCCAACTACCCCTGCCACCCTGTGGGAAATAGTGAAGGCCATCTGTAAGCAGACTGTGAGACCTTGGGAGCCTGGCCAGCAACTCTGTCTAAGAAAGGCCAAAGAGAAACTGCTTCTAGATGTGAGCTACTATTTTGACCTCAAGCACAGACACTTTCCCTGCATGCCCTGTTTCTCTCTGTCTTCAGTATTCTATAAAGCTTTGGGCTGCGGAAGTCTGGGGTGTGGCAAAATAGTACCAGATGGCTGCCCCAGTGTGGCCTGTCTGTAGGCCAGATGAGATTTAGAGGGAAAACTTCACCAGTGGCAGCCATGGCAGTGGTAAACTTCACTGGTCGGCCACCGCCAGTGTGCATGTATGTCCTAATAAACCCATGTCTTTCACAACTAGTCCTCTGAGTTATTTCTTTGGAACCCACAAGTGATATGCTGAGGTTTTCTGGGACCTTGGCACTTTGCATAACATGAGGTGATCCATCTCTAGCCAAAATGCTTGAAAACATCAAAAAAATGCCATTTCCAGTGAAATGAGAAATACTAGGACTAGAAATCACTGGCATGGAAACACCCACATGTCTTAAAGAACTAAAAAACATCCAGCTGTGAACCGTACAGATTACAACAAAAATGTTAGAGCAGGTGATGACGGTCACACATTGTGTGGAAACAAATCATTTATTTTCCATGGGAGCCGACAGATGAGGCTACAAGGCAGACCTCTAACAGAAGCAACCAGCACTAGAAAATGTTTTCTAAACACCAGAGTGAACAGTTGGAGTCAGCCACCTTTCCAAGTTAGTCACAATTACAGCCATTTTCTTGAATAGTCCCAGAGAAATAGAAGGGATTAGTCTACCCCGAAGCTTCCGGCCTTTCCTTCAAGAGCTGGGAACAGAAGGTGCTGATTAGCTTACGTGCTACTGATTTTCATGTCCAATATATGACTTCACACAATTAAGAGTAGACAGGATGTTAACGCTGGTCCTTAAACCTAGCATTGTGTATCAAAATGCGTGTTGTTAGATGCTTTCTAACACACCACAACCTTGCCATGTGAGGATAATCACGCATATTAAGAATACTTATGCCATTGAATTACTAAGTATTTTTTGTTTTTTCTTTTTCTTTATATTGATTTCAGAGAAGAAGGGAGAAGGAGAGAGAGAAACATCAAGGATGAGAGAGAATAATTGATCAGCTGCCTCCTGCATGCCCCCTACTGGGGCTTGAGCCAGCAACCCAGGCATGTGCCCTGACCAGGAATCAAACTGTAACTTCTGGTTCATAGGTTGACACTCAACCACTGAGCCACACCGGCCGGGCACTAAGTATTTAAATTTTGTCGTCTTCTTTTAATCTCCAGTGTATAAGGTTTGATTGAGCAACTGTGTGTTTTCATGTGACATTAGAAGAAGGCTATTATATAGATTATAACTCTGCTAATGATTATAGTGGTAAAGAGTTGTCACTTGTTTGCTCAAGGCAACTGCAAGTGGGTCAGCACTCACAGCAGTCATCCTGTGCGAGATAATGTATGTGAAAATATTTTGTATGCAGTGTGTGTTACTTAACCAAGTAATATTATGTGTCCCCCTTCTTTATTTAGCTGTTTTATGCTTTGGGGAATTGGTCAAACCTCAAGAGGTCAGTTGTGATTAGAACTAGGCAACCATGGTCAGTCATCTCCTTTGCTAGTGATTTTCCAGAAACCCAGACTTTACCCTACTGGATGAGTTAATAAAAGGGTATATGATACAATTTTGGTCAATAAAAAGCAAAGGAAAGCATAATAGAGATTTATGGATAAGGATTCTAGCTGATGAACGAAAGTAAGGAAGAAGAAATTAATCATAATTTGCTAGATGTTGCCTTATGTAAATGAAAAGTTTGGAAAAATTAGAGCCATTTTGCTGTCAAAATGATTAAGAGGTGATGCAAAGAAAGGAAATGCACAGAAAATCACAGAGATATGGGATCACATTGGATTAAGTCCAAAGAAAGCCTGACCTACATCTAAATTCAAATTATATGAACTAATCAAGTTCCTTATTTTTAATTCATTTTAAGTTTTCTGTGACTATTGACAAAAGAAGGTTAAGTAGCCAAAACTATAAAAATGTAGTGAATACATTTGAAGAAACAATATAACATACCACTTTGGTGTAGAAATAACACTGGCCTAACTAAAATTTGAAATAATCTAAAAGTAAGAAGACACATTGGTAACAGTATAAAATAATGTTAATAGATGGTCCATTCAAAATAGTATTTTCTTCTCTTCTTTGGAAAATAATGCTATAGATATTATACAAAGAGAATATGGAAAATGTAAGTCCTTGTCACATTAACAGTACTTCTGTAGATTATAAACCTATCTTTCTAATGAATATTATTAAAAGCCCCATCTTTTACCTTCAATAAATATTATAATCAAATGATAATCATTTGTATGCAAATAATTACTGGCAAACTGATTTTAACATTTTAATAAGATAAAATTATCAAATATAAAACCTTCCAGCACAAAAAGACCTGTCTGCAAGTTTCTCTTGAGATTGAACAAAATATAAATTTACTTAGTGATTTTATTTCTCCTATCAAATATTTGTTTTCTAATTGGATCATTGTTAGCTAGGAGAGAGTATGAAAATATGTGTGATAAGTAACTTGAAGAATAAAGAAAATGACAGGGGGATTCTATTTTAGAATTCATATTTCTAAGTTTAATGTAAGTGATGTGCAGTATTTTCATTGCTAAAGAATAAATTGGGGAAATATTTAAAAATCAATTATTATAACATTAGAAATATATAATTCACTGAAAAACAGAATTTATAGGCATTTCCAAAAGACCCTGTCATCTTTATAAATAGCAATAAATACATGCTGAAACTAAATGATCTAAATTGCTCTTCATGACTATCAATGATATAAACATAAGTTAATAATAATTATAATATACTAGAGGCCCGGTGCACGAAATTCATGCACGGGGGACAGTGGGGAGGGTGTCCCTTAGCCTGGCCTGCACCCTCTCCAATCTGGGACCCCTCATTGGATAACCAGCAGTTGGACATCCCTCTCACAATTCAGAACTGCTGGCTCCTAACCGATCACCTGCCTGCCTGATGGCCCCTAACTGCTTCTGCCTACCAGCCTAATTGTCCCTAACTGCTCCCCTGCTGGCTTGATTGCCCCTAACCACCTCTGCCTCGGCCCGCACCTGGTACCCAGGATTCCCTCCTCCAGCTGACCACAGGCACCCGGGATCCGGGCTTTCCTCCCTCTGGTCAGCCATAGGCGCCCAGGCTGGCTGCAGCCTCAGGGGATGGTAGACAGGGGGCTTCGCTTATGCTGCAGCTGCAAGTGCTGGCGCCCAGGACAGCAGGGTGGGCGGCTTCTTTGTCTCCCAGGCCACAGCCAGCCACAGGTGCTGGTGCCCGGGACTGCAGGGTGGGTGGCTTTTCCATCTCCTGGGCTGCAGCCAGCCTCAGGTACTGGGGCCCGGTTTCTCCATCTCCCCCAGGACGTGGGGCGGGTGGACATGGGGTGGGCGGCTTCTCCAGCTGGCTATAGCCTGGGATCATAGGGCAGGCGGCTTCTTCATCTCCCAGGTCGCAGCCAGCCTCAGGTGCTGAGGCCCAGTTTCTCAGTCTCCCCCAGGAGGTGGAGCAGGTGGACCTGAGGTTTCTGCTGCTGCTGGCTGCAGCCTGGGATCACAGGGCAGGCGGCTTCTTCATCTCCCGGGCTGCAGCCAGCCTCAGGCACTGGCACCTGGTTTCTTGTCTCTCCCAGGACGTGGGGTGAACTGCTTCTCCAGCTAGCTGAGGCCTGAGATCATGGGGCAGGCAGCTTCTTGGTCTCTGTGGCGGCAGCCAGCCTCCAGTTTCTCCATCTCCCCAGGACATGGGGCAGGCGGACCTGAGGCTTCTGAGGCTGGCTGCAGCCTGGGATCATGGGGCAGGCAGCTTCTTGGTCTCCGTGGCTGCAGCCAGCCTCAGGCGCTGGCGCCTGACTTCTCCAACTCCCTGAGACAGGGAGAGGCTGGGGGGCGGGGCTGCCACCATGTTTTCAGTTTAATTGCATACTCACTCTGATTGGATGGTGGGCGTGGCTGGGGCTTGGCTGGTGGGCGTGGCTTGTGAGTGTAGCGGAGTGATGATTTACGTATTACTCTATTATTAGATAGGATTATAACAATAAAAATAGTGTCTATATGCATCCAATTCTAAAAGTAGCCATGGAAATTACTTTCTTTTACTGGGTTTGTATATGTCATGTATATGCCTATATATTATTTATTTAGCTCAACTTAAAAATAATTTCTGCCAACCAAGGTATTTATAAAGCAATTATAAGTAATTAGGAAGTAATATGTATTTTTTATACTAAAGAATCAAGTCTGGCTCTGGCCATTGTGGTTCAGCTAGTTGGAGCATCATCCAGGTTGCAGGTTTGATCCTTGTCTGAGCACTTGAGGGAGGCAACTGATCCATGTTTCACTCTCACTCTCTTTCTCTCTCTCTCTTTCTCCCTTCCTCTCTCTCTAAAATCAATAAAAGAATGTCCCAGGGTGAAGATTTTTTTTTAAAAAAAGAAGAAGAAGCAAGGCTGAACTTCCTTAAAATTTTTATAAATGTTGAAATGCATTCCTACCTTGCAAATTCTATTTGAGTATGTTTACTCCACTGCTTTATTTTGTTTACTCTTTATCGTTGACACTATTACAGATGCCCCCCATCTTCCCTCTCCCTCTTGTGCATTTCACCCAGCCCCTGCCACCTCTCCCTTGGACTTCACCACTCTGTTTGTGTCCATGGGCTATGGATAAATGTTCTTTGGCTATTTTATTTACCTTCTTTTATCCAATTCCCCACAATGAACTCCTCCTCTGACCTCTGTCAGTCTGTTCCATGTACTGCATTGCTTTTAAAATATTTTTCTATATTAGACTTTAACTTACCTTGCATTTAATCCCGTCACTGTTATGATTATGTACATAGGTATTTTTACATGCCAAGCTAGTAAAAACCAATTTTTAATTTGATTTTAATCAGCAACAGATTGTTTTTAAATTATAAAAAAAGAACTCTAACCATTCACAACAGCATGGATGGACGTGCAGAGCATTATGCTAAGCGAAATATGCCAGTAAGAGAAAGATAAATATCACATGATCTCACTCATTTGTGGAATATAATGAACACCATAAACTGATGAACAAAAATAGATCCAGAGTCATAGAAGCATCGAACAGACCATCACACTTCAGAGGGAAGGCAGGGGAGGGTGGGGAAGGGGAAGAGATCAACCAGAGGACTTGTATGCCTGCATGTATGCATAACTAATGGACACAGACACTAGGCGGGTGAGGGCATGTGCTGGGGATGGGAGTGGCTGGGGAGAGGTCAATGGGGGAAAAAGGAGACATATGAAATACTTTAAAGAATTTAAAAAATATATAAATAAATAAATTACCATTTAATCAATTGAACATACAGGGTGTCCAAAAAATGTATATGCACTTTGAATGATTATAATGTCAGTGTTTATTAACATAAAATTAATTTTCAAAATTTAAAAGAATCTATAGAAATGAGTAATCTTGGAGGGTCAATGCCTGTTTTCAAACTGACGACTGTTCTGGTCCAGGCACTGCTGATAACTCGAAGCAATGGAATCACAAACATTAGAAATGATTTCTTTTGGTATTTGTGCGCTTTAAGTTAGTTGACTATTGCCAGTTTGTACTGTAAATTTTATCTTTTATGTATCCCCATGAAAAAAGCCTAGTGGCACTTAAGGATGAATTTTCTTTGTTCAAAGCTTAGTCTGGCTTCACCTCTTATTTCAAATCAGTTAAACTTGAAAAGGAGTGAAAATTGAGTTATAAGTTGTTAATATGTGTATACATTTTTGGGGATACCTTATGTATCCCCACATGTCTCTGTATATTGATCATAAAGATAGAGCTGGACAGAAATGATATGTTTTATGACTCATCTCCCTATTAATAACAGTCTTCTGTGCCATAGCCATGCTGTATCTGTAGTGTTGAAAGTAATGGTCTTTCTCTTCAAATGACCTTTTGTGCCTAAATGGAGAAAAAAGGGAGAAGTGAACTGTTGTGTCTGAGGGAGAGATTAGTAAAACTAACTGATTCTCAAAAGTTAATTAGACATTTTCTAAGGTGACTGGAATACAGAGGGAATCTTAAGTAAAGGAAGAAAAGTGCCAGTCTTGATAGGCATAATCTAATTATTCAATTAACCATGCCCTGTAAGCACCCACTCAGGGTTTAGGAGAGTGTGCTGCTCTTTGGGGAATAGAAAACATACATTAAACACTGCCAAAATATTAATGTTCCCCAGTTATCCATACAAATAACAGATTTTATTTTTCCTTTGAAATTTTCTTAGAATGATGATGAATAGTAATAGAAAAGGGCAGGTAGTTTCTTTGTTTTCAATTTCCCAAGAATATAGAGATCAGTACAGCATAGATATAAATAATACTAATGCCTTAGTTAAATTTTAATCATCACCATCACCTAGCTCTGCCCTCCTGTTTCCATTTTCACCCAAATAAATGAGAGGGTATTAAGAAAAATAAAGTCTTGGTTAGAATATTCTAGATTGCCTGTG
This sequence comes from Cnephaeus nilssonii, assembly GCF_951640355.1. NCBI lineage: Eukaryota > Metazoa > Chordata > Mammalia > Chiroptera > Vespertilionidae > Cnephaeus > Cnephaeus nilssonii. Next base: position 53,716,790 of record NC_137085.1, on the reverse strand, counting down.
CATACCACTCACATTTTACCAGTGATTACCAGTCTTCATGCACAATGTAAACATGGCAACTAGGTTATTTTGTATAATTTATTTCATTTGCAATGTGAGCCATCTTTTTCACATGATAAAGAAAACCCAAATAATTGTACTAAAGTGCTCTATGGAGAATCTGGAAGTCAGTTTTAGAGACAATTATTTTTATTTAATACCTTTGAGTTCTCAAATTTGTGTTTACTTTTTTAAGCAAACTTCTGAAATTGTATATTCTACTTGAAAAAGATTTACTTCTTTACCTTCAGAATTATAGAATTTCCACAGAAGTATTACATATAAGAAATGTTTGCAGGCAGCATACTAAGAAGGCTCCTTTTCATATATGGAACAAGAAAGTGAATTAAGATAGATTTAAAGTTCCAAATGCAATTTTATTAAGACAAAAAATAGTTTAAACCATGCAAAGATAAACATTCATTGAATTGCTCTATAAAAAGTTTAAAAGCAAATACATTTTTTTGAAAAATATTTTCTCATTTCAAATTCCGCACATAACTAGAAAACACACATTTTCTTTATTACCTGGTTATAAAAATTCTAGAATTAGAGTTGTTTTGTAATGGTCAATACCTTTTATCTCTCTGTCTCATAACAGAGGTTTCTCCAGCAAAATATGGATCTTCTTTCCCTTTACTCAAGAATTATGAAGACATTAATTGCCAAGTATTATTTTCTTTAGTCCTGCAACAGGCTCAATTCTGTCTTGAATGTCACTGGCTATAGGTTGATTTGATAGCACATAAACCCATCTAGGGAAGCTCAGAATTCCCTCTTCTTTCTCCTATGAAGCAAGAGCTGTATAATATTTAAAAAATAAAATAAAAGAACAACTTCATAGCCAATGTGAGCTTCAAATGTTGTGAGTAAAATATTAAGAAGAAGAAGAGTAGAAGTTTTTATAGCCTGAGTTTCAAAGAAGCATTAGATGTCAGCAGCAAAGTTAGTTTGAATTTGGATTCCTTTACCTGAATCAGAAATTCTGTATTGCAGGTGAACAAATGATAATTGATAATTATCTGATATAGAAGTTTTAAAATTTTATATAGTGAGACTTAGAGCACATTTCAAGAAGTTCATTCTCTGATTCACATATTCTACTACACATATATGCCAATGATAGATACATTAAAAAATACCTAAAACCAAGAACAGATAGTTGAACTATAAAACAGTGTTAACAATAAACTAAACTAAAAATAACTAGAAAAGTAAAGCAGAGGTGAATTCATAGGTATGCAAGGATTCTTGTGAGGAATAGGCAATGTTGGCCAAGATGTTCACTCTATAAAGGTAAGGAGCTGTTCTACAGGTGAGAGCAGAATTAAGTTCAGTGCTTTAATGCTGAAGTTGGGGTGGGGCGGGGTTCCCTCTCTAACCCTCCCCACTCCCCTGCTTAAGAATAGATGTTGAATAAAACTTTCAGCCCAATCACTTGCAATGTGTATTGCTTAAAAGAAGTTCTAGCCCTGGCTGGTATGGCTCAGTTGGTTAGAGCATTCTCTTGAGCATCCAAGGGTCAAATGGACCTGGGTTTAATTTTGTATTGGTTTCAGGTTTACAGCTTAGGGTTAGACAATCATATATTTTACATGGTGTTTTCCTCAATATTTCCAGGACCCCAACTAGCACTATGCATAGCTATCACACTATTATTAACTATATTTCCTGTCTTTACTTACTTTTCTATAACTCTTTTGTTATATTTCTGCAAATATTTAAGCAACAGATAATACTAACTCTACACAAACTCTTCCAGAAAAAAAAAATCACTCCCAAATAATTGTATGAGTTTAGTATTACTGTGATATCAAGATCAGAATAGTCATGAAAACAACAGCTAACAAGATTCAAATAAATCTCATGAATATAAATGACATTTCTTAATAAAATATCAGGAAACCAAATCCAGCAACATATGTTTAAAAATACCAAATACTTGACTAATTTATTGTTAGGTTGTTGAGAAATATAGATGAAGGTGGAAGAAACTATTTTCATTTTTTTCAACTTTTCTTAAATCTACTATAACTCAAAAAAGTGTGCTTTATAAAATGAAATGTATGTAGTTCTTACTTATTTTGTTCACTTTCATATCTTTTGGAGAAATTTTCTTAAATTCTGACAAAATATAATTTAATAATCATCCATTTGATGAGCATTTAATTTTATTAAAAGTCACAAAATACAGATTTTATCTGACCTCTGAATCTTCTGTTGAAGGATAAAATATAGTTTTCTTTAGAGTATCATTACATAGAGTGATTTGTACTCTTTCTTGTGATGTATTATCAGATTTTTCTAATAAATTCAAAGCCATTGTTCAAGATTCTTTCAGTATCTCTTTTTTTGCAAATGTTCCTCTAACTTCTGTTACTCTTTCAATAAATAGTGCACTTCAGTATATAAAATAATAATACCACAATGTTGTATACTTTATAGATCTATTAATGTTTACATTTAAGTCCTCAAATACTAATGTTTACCAGTTACCTGAGAAGCTTGTTTACCCAGCACCAATCTTCCATGGCCTTTTTAAAGTGGAGCCATAGAATCTGTCTTTAATAGGGATTCTCTCTTTAAGGCAACTGCATTTGGAGATATACCACCTTATATGGAAGGAACACACTTCCCTTATCCTTCTATACCAAGATTTATAATTTATTGAGTCAGTATTGAATAAATAAATTAGTTAAATTATCAACAATAGGATAGATAAAGGGCAACTTAGATATAAATTCTCAATATGTGGATTGAGAAACATGTTCTTCCAACTTAAGTGAAGGCAGCTGAAGGCATCCAAGCTCAAAGGTTGTAGTCTATTTATAGAACTTAGCCACTACCTGACCTATATTTGATTTTCTTTACAAGAATTTTTAAATTAATGAGAAAAAATATGAATAGTTTTTCTATTATTTTTTTAGTCCTTTATTTTTTTACTAGGGGCAAGGTGCATGACATTCGTGCACGGGGCGGGGAGGGAGGTGTCCCTCAGCCCAACCTGTACCCTTTCCAATCAGGGACCCCTAGAGGGATGTCCGACTGCACCAGGATCAGGCCTAAACGGACAGTCGGACATCCCTCTCACAATCCAGGACTGCTGGCTCCCAAATGCTCGCCTGTCTGATTGTCCCTAACTGCATCTGCCTGCCTACCTGATCACCCCCTAACCACTCCCCTGCCAGCCTGATTGATGCCTAACTTCTTCCCTGAAGGCCCGATTGCCCCTAACTTCCCTCCTCTGCTGGCCCAGTCACCCCTAACTTCCCTCCCTTGCCAGCCTGGTCGCCCCCAACTGCCCTCCCCTGCAGGCCAGGTCCCCCCCAACTGCCCTCCCCTCCCGGCCTGGTCCCCCCACAACTGCCCTCCCCTGCCGGCCTGTTCCCCCACAACTGCCCTCCCCTGCAAGCCTGGTGCCCCCCAACTACCCTCTCCTGCAGGCCTGATTTGCCCCTAACTGCCCTCCTCTGCTGGCCATCTTGTGTGTTGGAGTGATGGTCAATTTGCATATTACCTATTTATTATATAGGATTATATAGGATTTTGACATGAATTCATAGAGGTTGACATAAAAATTTTAGACACACAAAAGTTGAAAATGTAGCATAGAGTTACCATATACAGGTCACCTGGATTCTCCTAAATTTAACATCTTACATAACCATAGATTAATTATAAAAACCAGTAAATTAATAGTGATTGATACTGTTACAAATCTATAAACTTTATTAAAACATCATTAGTTTTCCCAACTAATGTCATTTTTCCCACTTCTGGATTCAACTGAAGAACTTACATGCATTTAGCTGTCATGTCTTCTTAGTCTGCTCTAATATCTGCTAATTCCTCAGTCTGTCCTTACCTTTTCTGACCTTGGTATATTCAAAGTCATAATTTTCAGTTATTCAATAGTATTATTACCTATAGGCACAATGCTATACAGTAGATTCCTAGGACCTATTTATCTTGTATAACTGAAATTTTTACCCTTTACTATACCTATCCATTTCCCACTTCCTCAAGCCCCTGGAAACCACCATTGTACTTTCTGCTTATATGAGTTTGACTATTTTAAATACCTTATATAAGTGATATCATGTAGCATTTGTTCTTCTGTGTCTGGCTTATTTCACTTAGCATAACATTCTTCAGGTTCATCCAAGTTGTTTTAGATGGCAGGAGTTCCTTCTTTTTTTAAGGGTTAATAACATTCCATTGTATGTATATTCCACATTTTTATCCATTTATCTATTGATGGACATTTAGATTGCTTCTGTGCCTTGGCTATTGTGAATAACACTGCAAGGAACATGAAAGTACAGATATCTAATAGAAATGTTGGTTTTGATTCCTTTGTTATGTACTCACATGTGAGATTGCTCGAGCATATGGCAGTTTTATTTTTTAAATTTTGAGGATCCTCATACTATTTTCCCTGCGCACTGATTTTTATATCCCCACCAATATTGTACAAGTGTGCTCTTTGCTCCACATCCTTGACAACACTTATATTTTGTACATAAAATAAAGAATTCTATAGTTTGTTAAGAGACAGCAAGCATGGAATCAATTTTTACAAATTCCCTAAGTTGAGGAGTACTTATCAAAATGAGTTTGGTGTTCCAAGTGTTTCTTCCAATGCTAACAATTAGAAGGTGCTATACAGCAATGATCTTCAAACATTTTTATTCATACAGACTCTAAATTAATTTCAAGAAGTTTCTCCTATACATATTTTAAGTTGCAATTTAACATTTTTCACTATACATTCCCATATAATTGAAAGGATGCAAATTCTTGCACATTGTAAAGATTGACATTTAAAAATAAAATGTCATATAAATAAATATAAATTAAATATAATTCATTAAGTATAACCAATTAAATATACCAATCAAATAATATAATTTACAATAAATTAAGTTTAAAATTAAATATATCACTTAGTTTTATTGAATTGGAACTAAATATCTTGGTAATACACCAACATCATCTATTTAAGTACTTTCATAAAAAAGCTTTAATGCATTTTCCTCTTTAACTATGTTTTTGCTATACTCTGTTGAATTTCACTTTAACGTAATATTTTATACTTACAATTTTTATTTTTAACTTACCATAATTATCCCCCTACATAATTATGTATGTAGCATACAATTAATTAGACAGTGTATTTACTATGATCATACATGAAATGAGAAGATACTGTAGTTTTTAAGGAAAACGTACTATAATCTGATAAAAGTTTTTTGAAGCAGAAATTCTCATTGTCACGGCTGTTTTGAGAATACATGGAAGCAGGAAAAGATGGAAGAATGTAGAATACTTAGGGGGATACTGAATAACCACACACTACCAGCCAAGTACTTGTGATGTGACCAGAATTATAGACATTTTCATTGTATCCTCTTAGTTTGTTTGCTATCTAATTTGTAAGGAATAATTAATTCAACCTAAGCACTTATTGCTACCTTAAAAAATTCCAACCTCAGCTTTTTCTAAAGTTGTAAAGAATTTTACACAGTTCAAGGCTAAATAATTTATCTTATTTGTATCCAGTTGCAAACATCACTTCTTGCAAAATCTATTTATAAAATGACTTATCAAAAACCACTAAAATGAACATACTTTGGAGATTATTTTTAAATATGTCAGAAGCCTTTACCATCCATTGAATGACATAGATTTTACATGTTGGCTTGTGTACTTCTCAAAACAGTCTTACGGTGTACACATCAGTATCCCTAATTCATTGGTTAAAAAAAAGAAGAAGAAGAATCTCAAAATAGGTAAGTTGCCAAAAAATCACACAAAATATTTGAGAAAGGTAGTGTTCCACGTGAGATTTTTATGACATCAGTGTTCTTTGACCATACAGTGCTTCTAGTCAAGACGTTCATATCAGCATTAGCTTACAGAGGCGTGCATCTTTCTCTGGGGGCATCCCAGAGAAGGCATCCAGGTTTTGCTTTCTATTGGGTGACCACAGGAGACTTTTAAGGAAAATCAACAAGTTTTACTCCAGAGATTGAGTGTATTTGACTCTTTCATCTTTCTATTTTATTGATTCCCTTCAAGTCACTGCATCATTGAGCGGCCTGGAAAAGCATTTTGCTACCATTGGTCCACCACCAATTTTTTGATACTCTGGAAGATAGCAGTTGAGGGAAGAATTTGTTTCAATGTATTTTGATGTCTTTCTGTTATCGCATATGCATTGGGAGGCTATGCTCCCACAAAACCTCAACTGACCTAGTTTCTCATTTCTTAAGTAGTACTCTATTTTTACACAACCTTGAAAGTAAAATGTTAAAAAGAATACATGATTTACTGCAATTTAAACACTTCTTAGGATTTTGTATTTGTTTCATATTTTATATGGACCAAATATTTTTCTTAAATATGAACAGGCAAAAAGAATGCACAGCACTTAACTTACTTTTAAAGTACATTTTTATGAAGGAAAAAAATCCTGTTTGAAAAAGCTAAAAGGTAGAAACCACAGCATTTGGCTCCTTTTCAACATGAGTAAATATATAAACAGCCTGTTGAAATGCAGATCCCCTAGCAGGTGGATGATTTTTCTTTTCTTAGGAGCTTAGCTAGAATCCTCATTGATCTACTTCATAAGACAAGTTCCCAATGGAGTTGAGCTGGCTTGTTCATTTTTATTTTATTGATATTTGGGGTTTTGAAAACATGAAAATGTGTGTCTAAAATATGGCTTTAAAATTTAATAAGAAAAAGCAGAGTAGATTTAGATGTGAGTAGTTTAGTCCATGAGCATAGCTTTTAAAAAATGATTCTGAAAACAAATTATTTAAAAGCTAAAAGGTGCAGTTTGCTGCTAGTTCCCTTGGAAAATTAGTACCAAAATATGTAAGTCTTAGATCTTTCACCCAAAGGATCTTGTTTGTTCTGTGCAATGTAGTTAGTCATTTACAGGAAGCTGGGTTACAAGTGAACAATCAATTTTGTTTCCCAAATCAGATGAAGGTGATAATGAAAGAACCCATAAGAAGCCTTATTACAAATTTTTAAGTGACATTTAGAGGTGGCTCTGATTGCACTAGAAATGACTCATTCCTTAATAAGCCAAAGTTATATTATTAGAAATAAGTTGTTTATATGGCAGGCCTTGTTAAATATTTTAGTTAGAAGGAAGAGTCTTATGTCATTGAAAATATAGTTTATGATTAGTTATAGTTAGACTAGTGATGTTGCTATGTTGTTTTAATATTAAATTAAGTATACATTAAAAAGGCCATGAAGTAATCACAGGCCAACAAATTAAAACTATATATCAGTACCTTAATCAATAAAGTAATTTTTTTAAAAAAGAAAATAAAACAAAAAAAACAGCAAAAAACTATATATCAGTAACCAATAAGTTGGAGAAATTATTCTAAATATCTACTCACCACTTAGAAATATTGCAGAAGCAAACTAAGAAAAAAAAATGCAGCTCTGGCAAAAGAGAGTAAATAAATGTAGAGATTTAGGAGTAGTGAAAATTGTTTTGTTTGCAAGCAAGATAATGTATTCCATGCTCTGGCTGGTGTTTCTCAGTGGTTAAAGTGTCAGCCCTCCCACTGAAGGGTCACGAGTTCGATGTCTGGTCAAGGGCATGTACCTGGATTGCAGGTTCGATTCACGGTCCCAGGTGCGGCTAGTACAGGAGGCAACAAATCCATGTGTCTCTCTCACATTCATGTTTTTCTTTCTCTCTCTCCCTTCCTCCCTCCCTTTCACTCTATCTAAAAAGCAATGGAAAAATATCCTCAGGGGAAGATTTTTTAAAAAGGTAATTCATTCCACTATTTACCAAATATCAACTGAACACCCGAAATGGAGTACATGTTCTGCCCCTTTTTATTCTATACCCTGTCAAAATCCTAATGGTCGTTTTCCCAGAAATAGAAAAAAAAACACACAAAAATACTTAGGGAACCATAAAATATGCTTAATAACCAAAGTAATCATTAGCACTAAGAACAAAACTGGAGGTATCACATTTCCTGATTTCTGATTATAGTACACAGTTGTATAACACATAAAAACAAAAACATGAACCAGTGGAACAGATAGAAGAGCCCCCAAATACATCCATATAAGTATAATTGTGTCTTAGGACAATTTTGGGGGAATAAAGTTGGTGTGTGGGTGTATTTTTAATTTTCAATTTTTAAGTTTACACTTGAGAAATATTTTATTTCACTCCATAGAGTTAATCCATTATTCAAAAATATTTATTGAGCATATGCTATTTCCAGGCACTGTGATAAATACTCAGATTTTTTTAAATGATGCTTTGCTTTTGCCTTCATAATGCTTAGAGTCTAGTGTAGGACATGTGAAATGAGGTTAGGTACATAATGTAAACAGAGTCAAGAAAACTATGTCTAAACTAATGCATAAAAGAGAATTAAATTTTAGCCAGCCCCCCCCCCCAAATAAAAAAAAAGGGTGGAGAATGTATTCCAGGTGAGGAGAAGAAAACGTTCAATAGGAGATAAGAGAGAACATATTACATTTAAGAAACAGAATGATTCATTATGTCTAAGCCTTTTGGTTTAAGAAGTGAATAATGTAAGGGTAGTAAAATATTTTGAGGTAAAGAAACAATTATGGATATCTATTGTTTTCTCTGCCTACATACATTCATTCTTTTATTAACATGATCTTAATTTTCTTTGCATAAATACCCCTTCAGAAATCTCAGTTCATATGGTTCTATTGGACTGTAGTCTGTCAGTACAACTCCAAAAGTAAGCATGAAACCTAAATCTGGCCAATGAAGCCCAATGAAACATCATTCTAGGTTGTTCTGTGTGTGTGTGTGTGTGTGTGTGTGTGTGTGTGTGTGTGTGTTTGCATTATTAGAACTTACTTGCACTCAGTATTTCTGGAAGAATTGAATACAGCCTGTGACTTCTAGGGGACATATTTCCCCAGGAATGGAAAACTTGCCTGAAAATAGAACAAACATAAACACATGGCCAAAAGATGGAAGGAGAAAGACTGAGTCATGATGACACTATTTGAGCTCCTTTATCCAAAATCATACCTTAATTGAACTTTTAAATTATCCGAGGCAAAATTTCTATGGTTCACTTTGTATATATATTTATTTATGTTTTTGAATTAAGCCATTTTGGATTTATGTTATCACTTTTATCTAAGAGTCCAGACTAATAAACATCTCAACCAATATTATTTATACAATTTTTAACTTTTGATTTAATGGGAATATAGTTGTAGGGTTTGTATGCATAAATACCATAAATTTATTTCTTTGTGTTCAAAATAAGAAAAAAAATGTGGGCTTTCATGAGCCAGATCACTTATGTAGAAAAGGATAACTAAATATTTTCTACCTGTTGTTCATTTCTAGAGTTCTATCTGACTGACTTCAGTTTTAGTCTACTCTCAGCTGGCATCATAAGTGGTACAAGGACATATAGATAGAGAGGCAATTTCCCCCCATTTCCTACCTTTATATTCTATAAGAGAGTAACATATAAATGTATGAAGCCAGGCCTAATAAAGATTCTTGTGTTGAAGTAGGAGTTGACTGGCACCATAATTACAATGAACATCACTAGTGTTTTTCATTAACCTAATTATAGATCAGGACCTTGGTCAGCTCTCTGTCTCCTCAATTGTACTTTAGCAGAGAAACAGTATGAACCTGAAAATTAAGAAATTGGAAAGTATTGAAAGGTTTTAATGAGCATGTTGAGGTGTTGGAACTTAATTTGAATACAGGTTTGAGATAATCATATACTGTGATATGGTAATAACAATGAAGTTGAGCAAGTGTTTGGTGTAAGTGAAAAACACCTCGAAGGAAATGGTGTGATTGATTTAGTTTGTGAATTAAATGAGATCCATGTAAAGCTCCACTGAAACTGGAGGCCCCGAAATTCACTATCATGGTCTTTGAGACTAATAACAGAAGCTCAATTTCTACATGATTCATACATAAAATATAAACTACTCTGTTTGAAGTATTTAAAACATCCTACATTATTAGGATGAGACATGCAGAACTGAAATATGGAGGCTTAGATATTTTTAATCATCTATTATTGCCTATTCTATTTTTTTCTGTGGTCAGAATTTATGTACAGCAAATATGGACCAAATGAACAGTATGAGTGCCTAAACATCTATGGGAGGATATATAAGATGGTCTACTAGTAGCATTAAGACAGACAATAACAGCCGAAACCGGTTTGGCTCAGTGGATAGAGCATCGGCCTGCGGACTGAAAGGTCCCAGGTTGGATTCCGGTCAAGGGCATGTACATTGGTTGCGGGCACATCCCCGGTAGGGGGTGTGCAGGAGGCAGCTGGTCGATGTTTCTCTCTCATCGATGTTTCTAGCTCTCTATCCCTCTCCCTTCCTCTCTGTAAAAAATCAATAAAATTATATTTAAAACAAAAAGACAGACAATAACAATGACAACAAATAGAACTTAGGGCACCATTGTTAAGTAATCTCTGAAATAAGTGCAAAATATCTCTGCAGTTTGTGTCCAACAATGTCGTTCTTTAAAAAAAAAATAAGAGAAAATACTAGTAGACATTGTAATGAGAATATGTACAGCACCAAATTCCATTATTTTTTGATCTTTTACAAACATTTTTAGAACAAGTATCAGACTACAAGATATTTGAAATCCCTAAAGTTGTAAGCAATTTTTTTTTTCTGGGATAAAGCTCCATAGTTTTCATAGATTTTCAAAAGAGTCTGTGACCCAAAAATCACTGAAAACAAGTTCTATAGAAATTATTTTTCAGGTGTGAATGTTTTATGATTGTATCCAAATCTGTTATGTGCCTTGGGATAATGTGAGATTGAATTGGGGTATGCAAAACAAGCTCTCTAGGTAGACTGTGTAGCATAGGTCAAGCTTGGCTTTGAATATTTGTTTTGTTCATTGTTGAAGACACTCTAGACGACAAAAGGGATTTACCTGTTTCTTGTTAAGCTGCATTTTACTTGCTGTTGCTTATGTGATAAATGTTTTATCTTTGGGTTTCTTTTTCTTTTTCTTTCTTTCTTTCTTTTTTTTTTTTTGAGGTCAAATGAGTTTTGACATGAAGCACAAGAAATCCAAAATGAACGCTGAGAAGGTGCCCTTCTTAAGTGTTCTATTTTCCGCCTGCATGACCACGCTGAACTCCTACCTGACTGTGCCTCTATATGGCTTTGATGTTGTCAGAGGTCCCAGATATCACTTTTACTTCTAGAGTCCCTTATTTGTTATTACTGCTTTTTTGTTGTTGTTGATTTTTTATCCTTTATAAAAGTGGCAGTTTCCTCTCTCTCTCTCTCTCTCTCTCTCTCTCTCTCTCTCTCTCTCTCTCCCCCCTATCCCCAACACTCTCTCTTTCTCACAGGAATATTCTGGATGGGACCAGGGGGTGGGAAGAGATTGGGTGAAAAAGGTGAAGGGAATAAGAGCTACAGATTGGTAGTACAAAATTGTCTTGGGGATGTAAAGTACAGCATAGGGAATATAGACAATAATATTCTAATAACTATGTATGCTGCCAGGTGGGTACTTAAAGAATTATCAAGGGTATTACTTCATAAGTTATATACTTGTCTAACTATTTTGCTGTACAAATGAAATTAATATAATATTCAATGTGAACTGTAATTGAAAAATAAAAATTTATAGTTAATATATTGATGAAGTATTATAGAATTATACACTTGAAACTTATATAATTTTATTAACCAATGTCACCTAATAAATTTACTTTAAAATATATTAACATAAATAAATTTTAAAAAATCTAAAAAATTCTGCTGACTTCTGGGAAGATGAAAACTTAAGGATGTATTATCCTCCTGCTTACTCCAATAGTCTCATTAAAATTATCAACATAATTTTAAAATTGAATTGAAAAAATACAGCCTTAGAAACTAGGAAATTATAAATATCCATCACCAATTTGTTCCCTTAATGCCTAAAATATGAAGGAATTGTTCATAGGAAAGTAGGTAGAAGAGGAATCTTAATTCATCTATGTCAGGAGAAAGATAGACTTTGGGCCCTAGGCAATCAGAAATGTGTCAGTTTCTACATTCATCATAAGAATCTGAACTTCAGTTTCCTCCCAGCTTGGATCTGGTCATGTTAGGGCAGAGCAGGGCTACTCTGAGTCCTAATCACAGCCTAGAAAATGTTGATACTGTCTTGAGTCCCAGGGTAAACTGAACGAGGAAAATAGTCTCTTGGATAAAAGCTAACGATACCTGCCATGACTGTTTCTAAGTTTGATCCCATCTTTGTTTCCATACTTCACCCATTACTTGATATCAGTTATAAAAATAACAAACCAGATCTAAATTATTTTATTTTAACACTGTCTTAGTTTCATAAAATCAGGGACAATTTTTATAATATTTGGAAGAAGCCAGCTTATTTTCTATATTGGATCCAGTCCAATATAGATAATTTATAGAGGATAATTTACAGAGAAATGTTATCAGCTATAGAAATATATTGCATTTCAAAGTAAAACATGGTGTACTTTCTCCATAAAAACTCTTACTTTGTCGGTCAGAAGTTTTCTGCTGAAATTACTCAACTCTGCCTCTGTGACATAGAGAAAACTATAAATGACCTGTAAACAAGTATGTATGACTGTGTTCAAATAAACTTATTTATAAAAATAAGACAGTAGCCGAGGCCGGTTTGGCTCAGTGGATAGAGCATCGGCCTGCAGACTGAAGGGTCCCAGGTTCGATTCCGGTCAAGGGCATGTGCCTTGGTTGCGGGCACATCCCCAGTAGGGGGTGTGCAGGAGGCAGCTGATCGATGTTTCTCTCTCATCGATGTTTCTAACTCTCTATCCCTCTGTCTTCCTCTCTGTAAAAAATCAATAAAATATATTTAAAAAAATAAATAAGACAGTAAATTTTAATAAAAATGAAATCATAAAAGACAAATTTAAAATTATAGTGCTCTTGGTGAACAGCCCTTTGTATATTGAAGAATATTGAATAGATATAATTTTTAATAGATAAAATGAGAACAACAAATGCTGGTAAGAATGAGAAAATAGATTACTAATATTTCTTTGATAGGAATATAAAATGCTATCACCACCCTGGAAATGTCTTAATAAAGTATTATAAACCTAACATACAACCCAGCAACAGGACTCAGAGCATTTATCCCAAAATGCTGAAATTTTCATGATAAAACCTGAATGCAAATGTTTATAGCAGCATCTATAATAATAAAAGTGTAATATGCAAATCGACCGAACGGCCAAACAGTGGAACAACTGTCCAGATGACCATGCTATGACATGCACTGATGCCAGGCCAGCCAAGGCAGGTGCAATGCAATTGGCCAGGGGGGCACCGCCATTGTTCCACAATCGCCCAACAGAGGGAGGCCCAGGCCACCCTCTGCAGGGCAATCAATCAGGGGGCTCCGAGATAGATCACCCCCGCAGAGGGAAGCCCAGGCTACCTGGCAGCGGTGCTGTGGAGAGTGGGTGGGGCCTCGCTCTGCTGGGAAATTGATCATGGAGCCCCAGCAGGAGGGGCGGGGGGCCCAAGCTACCTGGCCGGCTGTGCTGTGGTGGGTAGCTTGGAGCTCCCTCTGTGGGAGTGATCCATGGCAGAGCCCTGGCTGGGTGGGCAGGGCCTACCTCTTTGGGGTGATTGATCATGGAGAAATAGCCCTAAAGAGGGAGGCCCAGGCTACATAATGAGTGATTCCATATATGCTTGAAATGAAAAAAATTATAGAACTAGTTTACACCTTAGTATTTGTAAGGCATTAGAGGAAATGGAGGTGAGTAAGTATATAAGGACAAATGAGGGGAGTTTATGGTGAAATAATTGTTCTATATCTTAACTGTATCAATATCAGCTTCTATAATTTTGCAAGGTGCAGTCATTGGGGAAAACTAGGTAAAGAGAACATAAAAATTTTCTCTATAATTTCTTACAACTACATATGAATTTGCAATATCACACAATTAAATGTTTAATTAAACAATGAAAGCAAAATACAGACATCCCTGGATTTTGAAAGAGAGAGAGAGAGAAAGAGAGAGAGAGAGAGAGAGAGAGAGAGAGAGAGGAGAGATAAATTGTTCCCATCAGAACTACTTTACAAAATATATTAAAGGGTCTACTTTAGGCTGAAAGTGAATTTAGAAAGTAATTCAACCTCACATGAAAAAATAAAATCACTGGTAAAGGTAATTACAAGGTGATTTAAAAAGACATTATAATTGCATATTTCTTCTCCTTTTTTTCTCAACTGATTTAAAAAGTAATTGTATAAAACAATGTGTATATAATTATAGAAAAGCACCAAGGAGGTGGGTGGGAACAAAGCTGTATTAGACTAAGGAAATGACACCAGGTAATTAACTCAAATCCACAGGAACATATGAAGAAAACCAGAAATGTTAAATAAGAAAGTTAGTATAACCAAATCTGCAAACATTTATTTTACATTTTTTTTCTCTCAGCTTCTTTAAAACATATAACATTACACAAAGTGATAATTATAGCAGTATATTGTTTAGATTATAACATATATAGATGTAATATATGTAACAAAATTAGCACAAAAAGAGAAAGGGGAGAAATATATATACTAGAGGCCCGGTGAATGAAATTCGTGCACGGGGGGTGGGTGGGGGTTGTCCGTCAGCCCAGCCTGCACACTCTCCAATCTGGGATCCCTCTCACAATCCAGGACTGCTCGCCTGCCTGCCTTTCTGATTGCCCCTAACCACTTCTGCCTGCCAGCCTGATCACCCCCTAACCACTCCTCTGCCAGCCTGATTAATGCCTAACTGCTCCCCTGCCAGCCTGTTTGCCCCTAACTGCCTTCCCCCACAGGCCTGGTCACCCCTAACAGCCCTCCCATGCAGGCCTGGTACCCCCCAACTGCTCTCCCCTACAGGCCTGGGTCCCACCCAACTGCCCTTCCCTGCAGGCCGGTCACCCCCAACTTCCCTCTTCTGCCAGCCTGGTCACCCCTAACTGCCCTCCCCTGCGAGCTTGATTGCCCCCAACTGCCCTCCCTTGCAGGCCTAGTCCCTCCCAACTGCCCTCCCATGCTGGCCATCTTGTGGTGGCCATCTTGTGTCCACATGGGGGCAGGATCTTTGATCTCATGGGGGCAGCCATTTTATGGTCAATCTGCATATTACTCTTTTATTAGATAGGATAGAGGCCTGATGCATGGTTGGGGGCCAGCTGGTTTGCCCTGAAGGGTGACCCCGATCAGGGTGGGGGTTCCCTTGGGGCATGGGGTGGCTTGGGCGAAGGGCTTGTGGTGGTTTGCAGGCTGGCCACGCCCTCTGGCGACCCAAGCAGAGGCCCTGGTATCTGGGGTTTATGTATCTTCTACAATTGAAACTTTGTAGCTTGGAGTGGAACCAAGCCTCCTGCTTGCTCCGTGGAGGCAGCCATTTCTGTTGGAATTCATGTATCTTCTATAATTGAAACTTTGTAGCCTAGAGCAGAGGACTAGGCCAGCCAGGGCTACAGAAGCTTTGCTTCCTCCATTACCAGGGGCAACCCTAGCCTCCTGCTCTTTCCAGCTCCATGGCTGCCGCCATTTTTCTTGGAATTTCTATAATTGAAACTTTATAGCATTGAGTAGAGGCCTGGGCCGGCCAAGGCAGGTGGAAAGCTTGGCTTCTTCCATTGCCGGGGAAACCCAAGCCTCCCTCCTGCTCTCTATGGCCAGCAGCCATCGTGGTTGGGTTTATTTGCATATTTGCTCCTGGTTGGCGTGACTTGTGGGCGTGGATTGTGGGTGTAGCAGAGTTATGGTCAATTTGCATATTACTCTTTTATTAGATAGGATATATATATATATATATATATATATATATATATATATATATATACACATACACACACATACATACTAGTGGCCTGGTGCACAAAATTTGTGCATGGGGGGGGAGAGATGTTCCTCAGCCCGGCCTGCACCCTCTCCAATCTGGGACCCCTCAAAGGATGTCCTACTGCCAGTTTACAGGGAACAGGCCTAAACTGGCAGTCAGACATCCCTCTCACAATCCGGGACTGCTGGCTCCTAACCGCTCACCTGTCTGCCTGCCTGCCTGCCTGATTGCCCCTAACCACTCTGCCTGCTGGCCTGCTCAAACCCAACTGCCCCCTGCCGCTGGCCTGCTTGCCCCCAAATGCCCCCCCCCCCCGCGAGCCTGATTACCCCCAACTGCTCCCCATGCCAGTGTGCTCGCCCCCAACTGTCTCCTCTGCCGGCCTGCTCACCCCCAACTGCCTCCCTTGCAGGTCTGCTTACCCCCAATGGCCCCGCCCCCCACCAGCCTGATCACCCACAACTGCCCTCCCCTCTTGGCCTCTAACTGCCTCTATCTCGGCCCCGCCACTATGGCTTTGTCCAGAAGAACATCCGGAAGATCTCCTGGAAGGTCTTCTAGTCTAATTAGCATATTATCCTTTTATTAGTATACTAGCGTTCCCGTTGTAGGAAAAATCCTGCAATAGGGTTTCCTGCTGCACTCTACCCCACCCTGCCTGCTCTCCTCCCTTGTCCCCCTCCCCGAGATCTCCGCCAGCCCCCCAGTTTTTCTAACTTCTCTGCCAGTCCGCTCTCCTTCCTTCTCCCCTGGCCCCGCCTCCGCTCCTCCCTTCTCCCCCGGCCCGCCTTCTCTGCCAGCCCGCCTGCTTTGCCCTTCTCCCCCAGCCCCGCCTCCACTCCTCCCTTCTCCCCCACCCCGCCTTCTCCTTCTCCGCCAGCCAGCTCTCCTTCCTTCTCCCCCGGCCCCGCCTCCGCTCCTTCCTTCTCCCCTGGCCCTGCCTCCGCTCCTCCCTTCTCCCCCGGCCCCGCCTCTGCTCCTCCCTTCTCCCCTGGCCCTGCCTCCGCTCCTCCCTTCTCCCCTGGCCCCGCCTCCGCTCCTCCCTTCTCCCCCGGCCCCGCCCCTTCTCCCCCGGCCCCGCCTGCTCAACTTCCTTCTCCCCCGGCCCCGCCTCCGCTCCTCCCTTCTCCTCCCCCCGGCTTGCTTGCTTCTCTGCAGCTTTGCTCCCTTCTGCAGCTCTTGGCTTCTTTCTATGCTGTCGCGATATGCAAATTAGCCGCCATCTTTGTTGGGATAATTTGCATATTCATCCTGATTGGTTGGTGGGCGTGGCTTGGGCATAGCGAAGGTGCGGTCAATTTGCATATTTGTCTATTATTAGATTATATATATATATATATATATATATATATATATATGAGCCTAAGCGACCTTACAACCAGTTTCCTGGTCAACCGGTCACTATGATGCACACTGACCACCAGGGGGCAGATGCTCAATGCGGGAGCTACCCCCCAGGTGGTCAGTGTGCTCTCACAGTAGGAGCACCAGTCAGCCAGAAGCCAGGCTCACAGCTGGTAAGAGCAGCTGTGGCGGTGAAAGCCTCTCAAACCTCTGTAGCAGTGCTACTGAGCGGCAGTGGTGGTGGCAGCAGCAGTGGCAGGCGCAGCGAGGCCAGGATGAGCAGCAGAGGAGATGTGCCCAGCCCTGGCTGGGGCTCCTCCCTGGCCGCCTGCCGCTTCAGCACTGCTACATTCCCCCCCAGGGATCCCAGATTGCGAAAGGGCGCAGGCCAGGCTGAGGGACCCCACCTGTGCACAAATCCATGCACCGGGCCTCTAGTAGATCTATAAAAGAGTAATATTTATATAGCTCACTGGAATTAATTTAGTATAAATTTGATAACTTAAGATAAATATTGTATGTTCTAAACAATCATTAAGAAATTAATGATTTCTCCCAATGCAATAATATTGGGAGAAATTTTAAACTGAATTAAAATGTTACACTGGGAAATATTGTATCAATGCAAAAAAAAAAGCACTAAAGCAGGGACTGAGGCACAAAAATGACATAAGATAAAACAAAAAAATCACATAGATAAATTCAGTGATACTAATAACATGAAATGTGAATGGATTAAACAATGTAATCAAAGGCAGAGATTGACAGACTGGATAGAAAAGTGATATTCAACTATTTTGTCTGCAGGAGACATACTTTAGATTCAAAGACGCAAGTAGGTTGAAAGCAAAAGAATGGGAAAAAATACTCAGGCAAACTGCAAGTATATCAAAGTTGGAGCAGCTTTACTAATATCACACTATATAGACATTAAAACAAAAAACGTTTTACTAGAGATAAAGAGGGGAATTTTATAGTGGTACTAGAGGCCCAATGCACGAAATTTGTGCAAGAGTAGGCCTTCCTTTCCCCGGCTGTCGGCACCTGGGAACTGGGCCACCCTCGCAGCCCCAGCTTCTACTGGAAGGTCGTCTGGTCTAATTAGCATATTATACTTTTATTATTATAGATAAGGGTTAATCTACAAGATATGTATAATAGTTTAAGAAGCATACATACAACTAAAAACAGAGCCCCCCAAAATACATGAAGCTAAACTGACAGAATGAAGGAAGAAATATGCAATTCAACAATAGAATTCTTTAATAAACCACTTTCAATAGTTCATATAGCAACTACATGGAAAAAAAGCAAGTTATAGAAAACTGGCCACGATATGAGACATGCATAGAATCCTTCACCGAAAAACAACACAAGACACAGTCTTTTCAAGATTAGGAACATTTGGGCCCTGACCTGGTGGCTCAGATGGTTGGAGTATTGATCTCTGCACCATTCATGGAAAGGTTTGATTCCCTGGTAGGAGCACAGTTCCTGGTTGGGCATCTGTGAGAGGCAGGTGGATCAATGTTTCTCATATCTATGTTTATTTCTGTCTCTCTGTCTCTTTTTCGGTCTCTGTATCTCCTCTCTCTTTGTATCTCTCTGTTTCTTTCTCTCTCGCTCGCTCTTCCTCCCTCTCTAAAATTAATGATAAAGGTTATCCTTGGGCGAGGGTTAAAAAAAAGATAAAAGTTAGAATATTTTCCAGAAAAGTCTATATTATTAGTAATAAAATAGGCCTCCAAAAAGTATGTACTCCAAACACAAGGAAATGAATTAGAAACCAAGAACATAAGAAACAGTGGAAAATTCACAGAAGAGTTGAAATTTAACAACCAATAGATCAGAAAAAATAAAAGAATTTAGAAAATTCTCTGAGGTGATTGAAAACAGACCTGTGACAAACCAAAACTTTGAGATACATAGTAAT
Source organism: Cnephaeus nilssonii (assembly GCF_951640355.1). NCBI lineage: Eukaryota > Metazoa > Chordata > Mammalia > Chiroptera > Vespertilionidae > Cnephaeus > Cnephaeus nilssonii. The sequence continues at coordinate 53,697,560 of NC_137085.1, read as the reverse complement.
TAGAGATAAATTTATATCATTAAACATCAATAATTGAAAAGATGAACAATTTCAAGTCAATAATCTTATACCTTTTATCTTAAGATATTAAAAATGGAAAGTGAAACTAAAACCAAAGCAAGGAGAAAAAAAATTTTTTAAGTGAGACAGAAATACATAAAATAGAGACTAGAAGAACATTGACTATATGAATGAAACCAAAATAAAAGGAATAAATATTTGGGAGAAAGAAATAAAATCTTTATTCATAGATTATATAATCATTTACATAAAAATTCTATGGAATCCAATAAAAACTATTAGAATTAATAAACAAGTTCAGAAATCTTTTAGCATCCTCTATAATAAAAGCCTAATATGCAAATTGACCAAATGGCAGAACTACCAGCAAAATGACTAGTCACTATGACGTGCACTTTCAACCAAGGGGCAGACGTTCAACCCAGAAGCTACCCCGAGCCCGCAGGCCCCAGGCCAGCCAAGGCGGGTGCCAGCGGCGTCCCCTGATTGTCCTGGCGGTAGCCCCCAGATCGGCCCTGATCGTGGGCCAAGCCTAGGGACCCTTCCTGTGCACAGATTTCGTGCACCAGGCCTTTACTATAAGATAATTATGCAAGAAACAATTGTATTTCTATACACTACTAATGAATAATACTTTATGAAATAGAAAATCAATTGCTTTTACAATAGCATAAAAAATAAAGTATTTACAAATAAATTAAGCCAAAGAGAACAAAATTTATATGCTGAAAACAGCAAAACATTGCTTAAGTTATTAAAAGAAGACTTAACTATAATAAAAGATAATACCAGTTCATTGGCCAGAAGACAATATTGTTAAATGGCAATGCTCCCTAAATTCAACTATAGATTTGCAACAATGCTTATGAAATTTATCTGGCTTATTTTGTAGGAATTGACAATATGAACCTAAATTTTATATGGAATTTCAAAGGACAAAGAAAAGTAAAACAGACTTGAAAACAAAGAACAATTCTGAAGTACTCACATTTCCTGTTTTAAAACTTACTATAAAAGTACTGTAATAAAAAGAACAAGTGACTAAAAAGAAGATACATTTGACTTTATTGTAATTAAAGACAAATGACTTTATTGTAATTAAAGACAAATGAAGACAATGAAAACACGGCCTAGTGAATGCTAGAAAACGTGCAAATAGCATATATGACATAAAACTTGTAGCTAAAATAAATAAATAACTTTTACAACTCAATAATAATGAAACAAATAATCCACCGGAAAAATAGACAAACATATAGACATTTCCCCAAAGAGGATAAACAAATGGCAAATAAATACATCCTATCTAATAAGAGGGAATATGCTAATTGGCCCTCAAGCCGTCGCAAAGATGGTGGTGCCCACAGACAAAAAGGAGGGAATATGCTAATTGACTGCCCTGCCCTCAAAGATGGCGGTGCCCACAGCCACAAGATGGCAGCACCCAGTCCCTCAGCCCTTCCGGGGTGGCAGGCACAGGGGTCCGGCCGCTCTGCGTGCCTTCCTCTGGAGTCCCCAGTCCCCTCAGCCCCCTAGCAATCCAGGGCCGGCCCGAGGCACAGGCAAGCCTTGGATGGCAGCTGCCCAGCCTCCCAGGTCCACCCAAGGCTTAGGTAACCAGGGCCTGCCGAGGCTTGGGCTGCCGGCAGTGGCAGCAGCGGAGGTGTGATGGGGTGTCGCCTTCCCCTTATCTCCAGGTTGCCTCCAACCCCTGAGGGCTCCCAGACTGTGAGAGGGGGCAGGCTGGGCTGAGGGATCCCCTCCAGTGCATGAATTTTCATGCACCGCGCTTCTAGTCTATATATATAAAAGGCTAATATGCAAAGTATCTCCTCAGGAGTTTGACCGGGAGACCAGGAGTTTGATTGCTCTCTATGACATGCACTGACCACCAGAGGGGGTGACCAGTGGCAGTGGCCGAGTGCTGAGGGAGCGAGGGAAGGAGGAGGTAATGAGGTGGGGGGAACCACACGGTGGCGGCATGTGGGTGGCAAAGGAAGGAGGAGGCGGGGAGGCATGGAGGCGGGTAACCTGATAGGCCCTGATCGCCGGCCAGGCCTAGGGACCCTACCTGTGTGTGAATTTCGTGTACCGGGCCTCTAGTATAAATGTAATTCAACATCATTGGTGAACAGTGTAATGTATACCAATGAGATAGTGCTTTGCACCCTATAAGGATGATTACAATACATAGTAATAAGTATTGACAAAGTTATGGAGTAATTGGAACTTCCTTCATTGTTGGTGGGAATGTGAAATGGTGCTGTCACTTTTAAGTCAACCTGGAGTCACCATATGACCTAGAAATTCTACTCCTTTATGTCTAAGGTTAATGAAAACATACATACGTGCAAAAACGTGTTCACAAATATTCATAGCAGCATTACTTATCATGGTCAAAATTTTGAAACAATCCCAAAATTAATCAACTGGTGAATGGCAGGCGCAGGGTATGTCCATACAGCAATAAAAAGTAATGAAATTCTGACCTATGCTACATCCTGCATAAAATTTGAAAATATTATTCTAAATGAAAGAAATACCTCACAAAAGCCACATATTGTATGATTCCACTTATATGAAACATCTAGAATAAACAAGTCCTATAAATAGTAATTGTGTTTGGGTGGTAGAGAGGGGAAGATTTGGGACACAATTGCTAGTGACCACTAGTAGGTACAGAGTTACTTTCTGGAGTAACACAAATGTTCTAAAATCATTGTAGGGATGGTTGCACATCTTTGTGAATATATTAAAAATGTAGTTGTACATTTTAAGTAAGTTTTATGCTATGTGAATTATAACTCATTAAAACCAAAAGCTAAGATAACACTTCACACTCATAATGATTAAAATTTTTAAACTCTGAAAAAGACCAAGTGTTAGGATATGAAGCAATTGGAGCTCCCATATATTTTTTTTGGAATTGTAAAATGCTACAGCAATCTTTGTGCATTCTTAAGTAGTTTCATATAGAGTTACAAACTCAGTCGCCATAGAAATGGGTGATTGTACTACTTATAAATTCAACCAAGAGAAATATAAATATATGTATTCATACAAGAGTGATATACTAATGTTTATAGCAACTTTACTTGTTATACACATATTTAGAAGAAAAATAAATGTCTATCAAAAAGTCAAACTTATAAGCTAATGTACTATTCACAAATTACCACAATATATTATTGTGCTATAACAAAATGCCACAAACTCAGGGTGCTTTTGGAAATATGTGTTGTGGGGGCCGCATGTTTGTACCAACCAAAACCTGGAGCCATTGGTGCCACAGAGTGAACACAACACGGAAGCCATATGCCATGTGCCCTGCCCTGGCCTTGGCCTTGCCAGTGCTGGTCATGTCTCAAGTTCATCGTACTGAGGAAGTTCCTGAACTTCCGTTGCTGGTTGAAGAAGAAGTGGAAGGCGACGAGAAGATTGTGGAGGCCTGGAATTATATCAAATTTTAAAAAATAAAATTAAATTAAGGCCTGGAATTATATCAAAAAGGCCTATTTCTATCAGTGAATGAGAGCTGGCGAGGACAAAATGAAAAATCATCCTTGCATCCAGCACAGGGGACCTTTCATCATCTATTATGAAGACAACAGCATCAGCTAAGACTTCAGAAACACCCCTGGAATCACTTGGCTTAATGTAAGCAAACTGCTCCTGGTGGGCATGCAGGCCATTTCTGCATTTGGACTGAATGCTTTCCGCAAGCTAGAGGATGTGTATGGCACTTGGTATAAAGCTGCCTCCCTCCAGAGTAACTACAACCTTCCCAGGCACAAGATGCTCAGCACAGACCTTAGCAGAATCGTGAAAGCCAATATATCCAAAGAGCCCTTCCTCTGTTTCCAAAACCAGCACTATTTCAATGCTGCATCCTCTGACTAGTCTTCCACAGTCACATAATGCTGCATTGTTCGGGACTCTTGCATTAAGAATCTCTAATTCAAAAATAATTAAAATGGACTTACTCTTTAATCCATAACATTCATTTCTAAGAAAATATTTTCTTATGGATGGAATCAGAGATGCATGCAACATTTATATGCAAGAATATTCATTTTATAATGTTGCATAGAGAAATTACAAATAACCCACTATCCAAGACCAGGGGTACAATTAGGTTGTTTGGATGTAGCTATGGGTTGATATCAATCATTGAAATGCTTTTATGCTGGCAGTAGTTTATGACACAGGAAAGATGCAATAAAAATTAAAATAATAACTGCATATTTATCAGGATATTATTTTTAAACACATATATATTTTTAAACCAGAAAAACTTACAAAATTGGTAGTAGCATTTCTGAAATTATTAATGACATTTATTATTTATGCCATTCTATATTTTACACATCTATAATAATAAAAGCATAATATGCTAATTAGCCCGGACAGCTGAATGACCTTTGGACGTCATTACGGACGTCCTTCTGGACAAAGCCACGGCAGCGGGGGCCAAGGTAGAGGTGGTTAGAGGCAATCAGGCAGGCAGGTGAACAGTTAGGGGCAATCAGGCAGGCAGACAGAGTGGTTAGGGGCAATCAGGCAGGCAGGTGAGCAGTTAGGGTCAGTCAGGCAGGCAGGTGAGTGGTTAGGGGCAGGCAGGCGAGCAGTTAGGGGTGTTCAGGCAGGCAGGCAGAGTGGTTAGGGGTGATCAGGCAGGCAGGTAGAGTGGTTAGGGGTGATCAGGCAGGCAGGCAGAGGGATTAGTGGTGATCAGGCAGACAGGCAGAGTGGTTAGGGACAATCAGGCAGGCTGGCGAGTGGTTAGGGGCGATCAGGCAGGCAGGCAGAGTGGTTGGGGTGATGAGGCAGGCAGACAGGTGAGCAGTAAGGAGCCAGTGGTCCCGGATTGTGAGTGGGATGTCCGACTGCCTGCTGGATCTGGCCTAAGCCATTAGTCAGACATCCTCTGAAGGGTCCCAGATTGTCAGAGGGCGCAGGCTGGGCTGAGGGACCCCCCCACACACACATGCACTGGGCCTCTAGTCTAATATAAATGTGTATCACTTTTATGCAATAAAACAAAAATTATGTGCCTAGAACATAAAATATGCTAAATAAATAGTGGTTGAATAAAAATAAAATTAAGCAAAATGTTCAAAATAGTGTAATATGACTAGATATGTGTAGGTGTTTCTAGTGTAAAGTGGGAAATAGAGAAAAGGCTTTTAATAATGAATGAGAGGTTGCTTCATATTTTTGTATTAAATAACACCATGTGAAATTACCAGTTTTGTAGGTACAAAGTAGTCAAATATTAGCGATTTTCTACTTAAGCCTATTACATTGAAAAGCTATTCTAAGAGATATATAATGGAGAGAAATATCCATATAGAGCACTTATGGGAAGAAAACATCAATTTCTGCCCCCAAAGCAGCCATTTTCAGGTTTGAAGAATTTTCAGGTTTGAAGAATTAAAAGGACTTTACTAGGATATATTTTCCATGTTGATCAATTTTTTTTCAATATTTAGCTTAGACTTGGATTTCATTTTTCTATAATAGCAACAGTATATGAGGTGATAATATCCGCAGTGCAGCTCACAAAAGCCTATTTAACCCACAATGTAGCTGAAATATAGTAGTAATTTTTCCACATAAAACCGTGTTCATAATAATGTTGCTATGGGGAGTTGAATGCAGAGTTTATTTCTAATGGAAACATTAGAAAACATGGCTCCCACGGGACTAGAACCCACGTTCCCTTTGTTGTGCATTCTAGTATGGATAAAACTGCTTTAAAGGCATGTGGCCCCACAGGAGCATATTTGGCTTTCAGCATTCATGGATTGGGCATGGCAATGCATATCATTTCTGCCCTCAGCATGCTGCCCTGAGAAGATGAGAGGTAGGCCAGGCATCTGCCAAGGTGGCCTGTGTCTCGTTTCAGCCCCCGATTTGCCTAGTGCCTCTAGTTAGGTCACTTAAGTTGTTGTGTGACCAGATTTCCACCTCTGAGGAAAATAGACTTCCCAACAATGTATTCATTGTGGTTGTTAGTAAATATAATGAAATTGATTAGGTATTATCTGAATAATATAAGTTGTGGTTTTGTAATAAAGACTCACATTAGGCAACTGATTGAACCATGTGGATCCAAAGTACAACTGAATACTGGAAATAAAAACAATACAAATTGTTCCCTACATGTATTCTTTTGTTGTCGGGTTATATGTATGCCATTTATTTGGTGTGAGTACTTAGAAAAGCATATCGAGGACAAAGAAGGGCAGAATAACCAGGGGGATATACATACGCACGCACCCAAGTGCACCCTATAGTGAAGGAGATAATGTGACACTTTATAAATAAGGAATGGATACACTATTCCTCTAGTGGGAATCAGAATAATGATTGTGATTGTCAGGTATTGTGCAATGTAGTTGATTATTAAATTAATACTGGAGAAGGAATTTTTTACTTAAGACATTATATTTATTTTATATTGTACACACATGACATCTTACCTAATAAAAGAGAAACATGCAAATTAACCATCACTCCGCTACGCCAACAGCCAATCAGAGTATGCAAATTAACCCAATTAAGCTGGAGATTAATTTGCATATACAGGCACGGAGTGGCCGGGAGGGGCATGACGCCTGCTATGAGGGCAAGGAGGGTGGCAGAGGGAGCTACAGGAGCGGTACTCCGGAGAGAAGCAAGGACTTGCCAGCTCCTGCCTGGCCGGGGAGCGGGGACGTGCCGGCTCCCAGGCAGCTGGGAGTGAAGCCAGGGGAAGGAAGGCCTATTCTTGCACGAATATTGTGCAATGGGCCTCTAGTGTAATATATATTAGTTATTGTATATATTTTATTTACTTTTATAGTAAAGCAAAATAAAACAAAGGAAGTTTAATTTAGTGACAGAATATACCCCATAGTATGAAAATGCTATACATCTTACTATACAGATAGACACACCCTCATTAATGTACCTCTGATATAGAAAAATTCTAGTATTAAATTTCTAATGTCTCTTTTATTTTTGTATGTGAAAGCCATGAGCCAAATGTGACTAAGGGAAATATATGTTTCCTTTTAATTTTTTCACCAATATTTTCCCATTTCTGTTTGCTCTACAAGGCATTTTAATCCAGTTGGTTCTATTTAGATGGTTATCTTTGTTATCAAGAGAGAATATAGGATATTGGTTAAGGGCCTGCCTCTAATACTATACTCCTTGGTCTTAAATGCCAGCCCTGTCATTACTACCTGTGTGACCTTGAGCAAGACGCCTCATCTCTCAGAGGCTCAGATTCTTCATCTGAAATGGAATAGGATTGATGAGAGGATTAAATGAGTTCATGCACTTTGTACAGCTCTTGGAACATTTTATTCCTTGAAAGATGTCAACTTTTTTTTTCTTTCTTTTGCTAGGTACTCTCGGAATGTTGTCCTTATGTTCGGTTCCACTAGTTTTGGGCAGGCATAATAATAATGTTAATGCTGAAATAACAGAAAGCAATGTTTATGAGCAAGTATGATGTAACATGCATTATACTAATTGCTTTAAATAAAATGCCCACTGATGATCACAATAGCTGTGCAAAGTAGTTAAAGGAACTTGTAAAGATCATGTAGCTAGGAAAAAGGTGTTAAAAATTTGATTAAATCCATGCATAATACTTATTTAAACAGATGTCTAAATAATGTCCTTATTACCCACTCTCATGTATGTTACATTCCAAGTAAGCCTGACTATATGCAGAGAATACTATATAATAAAAGCGTAGTATGCAAATTGTCCCCTCGACTGGGAGTTGTCCGGGAGTTTGACCAGGGGGCGGGCTGGCCAGGGGAAGGGAGGGAAGCCCTGGCCAGCAGCTGGCAGCCACTAGGAACCTTACCAGTACACTAATTTTGTGCACTGGGCCTCTAGTCCATTGATAACTTTCTTTATCCTGGGTCTGGACCATAAGGTCCTATGATGCTTTCTATCTCACTGTGAAATACTTAGGCTATAAGTAATTTACATAAGCAACTTCAGCTCCAGATTTTGTTCAAATGCACAAACACTTCTTAAAGCTTTCTGACAAGTGGCAAGGATAAGATTTTTAACTAAATAATAGAATGGAAAATTAACAGAAAATTCTAAATTACTGACTTACTACAATTTTAGGGCATAATATCAAATTAAAACTGTGTGAGTGCATTGTTTTAGGGAGAGACCACTTTACACAAAGTTAAGGTTGAAACTTGGTTATAGCACAGTGTTATTTGGCCTACACAAGATGTGTATGTGGGTATGTGTATGTGTGTGTACATGCACTTGTGCATGTACGAGCATTTTATTTTATGCCAGTGAGGTCGAGCAAGGCATGCACTGTCCAGATCCCAAAGTTTACTTTTCCTTTCTATCTTTGCAATGAACCAATACGTGGCTAGACTAATTGACACTTATATATTACCTTTGAGTCATTTTCAAGCATTTGAGGTCTAATCCCTACATTTAATTAAAAAATCATTACAAATATGGAACTAAATATCTTCTGTATTGTGGGAGCCTTCTATCTTAGGACGGACTACTTGATCACTTTCTTAGTATACATTCCTCTCCCCCTCCAATTCCAAGTAAGATGTGAGATAGCTATTTGGGATATTTAATTGGTTTAGCCTCCTAAGTTTTTGACTTGATTAGTTTAGATACAAATGGGAAGAGGCAGAGAATCTGAAAAGCCATCCCATTTTCGATCTGGATCAACACTTTTAAGGAACTTGATGGCATGCCTCTTAATTAGGGGTATAAATGTGTGTGTGTGTATGTGTGTAATAAAGTGTGAGCATATGGGTATTGACAAGATGTTTTTGGAGCACATATCTGCCAATTAGATATAGATTATTTGTGTTGTTTCTGAGACTAAAATATCCATATCTACTTCCCTATTTGTTTTTGTGATGACTTAAAATAAAATGGATATGTGGATGTTAAATATCAAGATCAGAAAAAAACAACAGACAAAATAGATTAATATTTAATCAGAAGGGCATTTGCTAGGAACCATCATTTGTGTTGTAACATGAAGCTTTCCATTAAATCCTGTTGCATCTTCCTTTTACGAGTAATTCTAGGAGAAATATCCCTGAAGGGATTTCTAAGGGGGATGGGTGATAGGAGGAGGTACCAGTACAGAATAGGAAAGACTGTGATGATAAAACATGTAAGAGGTAAATTCTTTAAATGTCACTCCCCTGAGTTCCACAGTTATCAGAAGTTAGCTTTTGCCTTAATCACTCATCCCATTTTATTAACATAACTATAGGCCCAGTGCACGGATCTGTGCACCAGTGGGGTCCCTCAGCCTGGCCTGCAGGGATCAGTGGACCTCCGTACCACTGCAGCCTGGCCTTACCCGCCAGCTGGTAGGGCTCCAGCCCACTGTCCTCGTCGATCCCGCACAGCACAAAGTAGTGTGCGAAGCGGCAGGCGGCTGGGGAGGAACCCAAGCCCGGGCTGGGCACCGCACCACTTCCGCTCATCCTGGCCCCACTGCACCTGCCGCTGCCACTGCTGGGGTGCACAGGGGGAGTGTCCATGGGAGAGGCTTGCGCTGCTGCAGCTGTGCTCAACTACCAGCCCGGTCGTCTGGTGTCTGGTTGTCCGGTCACTTAGGCTTTTATATATATAGATGAGCATCACTTACTTACTAGTTGTGTCTTTCATCTTTCATTCACTTATTGGTTATCTATTTGAAAATATTTATTGCCTACTATATTCCAAGCACTACGGAGAGAGGTATAAAATATACAGACCCAATCTGTGGTGGACACTGCCAGTGCCTGCTCCCTGATGATGAGACATTATTACTAGGTGCTGTGTGTGACTTCCCCCCTGCCCTCTTCCTCTGTGCTGAAGACCACCTGTGCCACTGCAGGGGCCAGCTACCCTCCCCAAGCAGGCTGAAAGTGGTGAGAGATCAACAGCCCTTGGGAGCAGTCTTTGCCAAGGACTCTCTGGAGTTAGTATATAAATACGTCTGTTCGCTTTTCTTGTTAGTAAGATAATATTGAAGAACTTATGCTGTCAAATGTCTTGGTTTCCCTATGGGATTAGGCTCCAGCTGGCCACTGTCTAATCATACACCTTTTATCAGCTCTTATCTCTTCCCTGTATTGCATTTCCTGTCCTCATCTGTATTGGTGTAATTTGGATGTCCCGCAACAACTGCTCATTTGAATCCTAATCTCAGGTCAGCTTTTGGGAGGACCAAATTACGACACAGTACCTGTTGTCATGTAATTTATACTCTACTACAGTGTAACTCAAAATAAGGTCAGATGTTATCTGCATTGGGAAGTAATCTGTATGCTTGCAAAAGCGCAGTATTCTAGACACACTGATCCCAAATCTCTGCAGGAGGAGTTCAGTAATTTGGACTTTTAACCTGCTCTCTGGTTGATTCCTATGCTCCCTCAAGATTGAAAACTATTGGTCTAATGAACAGCTCAGTGTTTGCAAGTCATCTTGCCTTAACTTGCCAAGATATTGAGTCATAATGATTTAATGGATTTTTGTCAAAATTTAATATTTTAGGGATAAAATATGTTCAATAAAAGTAAAATTTGTAAGAAAAATAATTACTTTTATTTTTGTATTTAAAACATCAAAATGCATTTGAAAATCATGGGTATCTTTAAATTTCAAATTGCTTGGATTATCAAACGAATGAAGGTTTAAGCAACATTTGCATATACTGTATAGAGCTATACAAATAAATACTATTGTCATATTTGTGCTTTGATGAGAGTATTTTGTGTTTTAACTAATAACATATTTTAGCATTTATCCATTTGCTTATGCACCCTTTAATCATTCAAAAACTATGTACTTAATAACACAATCAAGTATTAAATTAAAATATAGACGTGCATAAGTGAAAAAACAAGACATGGCTACCACTTTCAAACATAGACTAATTCTATGAGATCTAGGACATTCTTATTAAAATATAAACTTGAAATAAATTTCAAAAACAGTATTTGCCCTAAATATCTAATGAGAAGAAAATATATTATTAGTGATTAATTTTATGGTTTCATATTCTTAAAAAAAAAAGCCCTTCACAACTTTTGGTAGACCTTTTGTCATTTCATAGGAACTGTAGTTAATGAGAGGGATGTATTTACTTCTTGTTCAAAAGAAATGGCATGGTGTGTAGGAAGATGTGAATTTTTCCACCTGTATGTACGTAAAAATTCTTCAACTGAAAATTTCTATTATTGTTTTTTATTTTCATCTTACACATAGCACAGGCAACTTGGAAAATGCTATTATTTCTAATGACTTCAAAATACATACTTTTAATCAATAAGATTAAAAAGCTTATTTATCTCTTAGGCATATAAGTCGTCATCTCTGTCCAGCTTTTCAGCAGGTCAGCCCTAAATATATATAAGACAAATAGTTTTTCAAAATACAGAAACCATATTTGCATTCTAGGTTTAGACCTGCCAGTGAAGCTACTGTTATACTTGCATCTCATAATATTGACATTTTGTAATTTCATTTCTGGAAATTTTAAAGACATTTGTTAGTGTTTAATAGCACTGCCTGAAACAAAACAGTAAAAAGTAACAATGATATTTTGTACAATGTGGTTATACATTTAATAGGCTCAAATGCTCATTTGAAATACTGTAATCATTTGTATAATGTATTGTGTGTTCACCACCCCAAGTTAAATCTCCTTCCATCACCATTTGTCTCCCCTTTACACTCTTCTACCTCCTCCCAATCCTCCTTCCCTCTGCTAATTACCACACTGTTGTCTGTGTCTATGACTTTTCTTTTTTTTTTTTCTCAATCCCTTCATCTTTCCCACCTCAGCCCTCTAAACTCCTTCCCTTCTGACAACTGTCAGTCTGTTCTCTATGAGTCTGTTTCTATTGTATTTGTTAGTTTACTTTGTTCATTAGATTCCACATATAAGTTAAATCATTTGGTACTTGTCATTCTCTGACTGGCTCGTTTCACTTAGCATAATACTCTCCAGGTCCATCCATGCTGTTGCAAAAGATAAGATTTCCTTTTTTGTGGCTGAGTAGTATTCCATTATGTAAATGTACCACAGCTTTTTTATCCACTTATTTGGCACATCAATAAATTCAATAATAGATAGATAGATAGATAAATAGATAGATAGATAGATAGATAGATAGATAGATAGATAGATAGATATTTCAGTCAAGTGATGTTCCAACCATAAGCTCACAGAGGAACCACTTAGCAAATGTGATGACAAACCATTCTGTAAAAGAAAATTTTTACGTATCCTCACAAGCCTTGACTTTCCAGTCTGTGTGTCTCCACTGATTAGTCTGATGACACAGTGTTACACAATACATAATAAGATATGTATGTAATGAAAATTATTATTTGACTTTAAATAAAATGCTGTCATGACCATTCCTTTCTGTACCACATTTTTTCTCATCTCAAACATGTGCTCATGTGAGTTTTTCATTAACAAGTCATTTTCCCGGCCCTACCACAGATATCTTGACTGTATTTCTGTGTTCTAAAACATGTTTCTGCCAGTTTGATTATTATTTCTATGCCTGTTTTGCTCTTACATTTTTTTCCAGCTACCTCTGGTTTATTTTGCCCTTTTTTTCTGAAAATAATATGCAGGTTTTCAGAATTGTTCCCTGTATTCTGATCACTTCATATAAGCAACAACATTTATCATTATTCAAGATGATGGTATATTCTACTAGATATCAAGGAAAAGACAATTTCACAAAAAAACACCTGCCACTGAAGTTGAAGATGAGGAAAAATGTTGGCAGTCTTAACATTTTCTGCATCACCAGATTATCATCTCACCATACTGTAGACAAAAATGCGGAAAATGATTTTATTGGTTAGGTTTATTCTCTACCTCAGTGGTATACAATATACAATATGCATACTATAGAAAATCTGCTATTGAAGGAATTGTTTGCACCTTAGAATTTTACAGAGGTTAGAGTTACACAGATATCAGAAGCTCAGAGGTAAATTCTTAAAGAAAGGGGATCCACATTATGATCAGGGAAAAGCAACCTTACTGCAGTTATATGAAGAAAGGAAGACTCAACATTGTAAGGGCAAAGAGAGTCAGAAAGATTTTAAAGTATTTAAAGTGAACTACCCCATATAAACAAATAATGCATGGATACACAGATATATTCTAAAGGTGACCTCTGTGGTTGACAGTGTTCTCAAAGCATGTGTGGACTGGAGAAGGATGGGCATAAAATAAAATGTCAGTAATTTCTTCATGTCTTTTCCTTCTTTAATCTTGTGCCCATGTGGATGAGATAGGACTAGCAAAAATTTTATATACACACTACTTTCAATTTTAAATTTTTTTTTTATTTTCAGTCTAATCAAAGTACTTATGGAATAATCAATTTGTTTCATGATGCTAAAGGAGGACATATTTACATTTTGATGACTATTAATAAGACAGTTAATAGGGTGGAACAGGTCAGAATGGTACTGGCAGTGGCATATCATGAACAGGAGAAACATGAATTTCAGGGGAAGAACATTGGGGCACATGGTCCATGTGCCTCTCCTCAAGAGGATGTTCTCCTTCCAGTGATAACTCAGAGGTCTGAGGTTTTATTTTATGAATGAAGACCAACTTCTGGTAATTTTGGCAAATTAAATATATATTACTTCTGTTTGCTCCCCAAATCACACTAAAATGTCAGAAAATGATAAAAGTTAATATATACATCCATAAGTTCAAACATGGAAAAAGACACCCAGTAATAAATAGTGAAAAATGTAACACAGAAGACCGTAAGATAACTCACTAGCACCAGAACAGAAGACATCCTAACGCATCGGGGAGAGCTCAGCGAAAAGCATGTATCACTCACAGAACCACAGAAGTTGGAGGCACTTCTTAGAGTAGGGTGCTTATCAGGCGGGGTGAAAAGAATTGTTTGGAAATCTGTCTAAAGAACAATCACCTGCATTTAATTGAAGGCTAATTGTATGAAGAGGTGGAGCCATGGTTGAGACCTGGCTCTGGGCATGTGGGCACCAGCATAGATGAGGAAGGAGACACTCGGAGGAAAGCCAGGGATCTGTGAAAGCCCATATAGAGATTAGTAAAACCACTTCTCCCACTCAGCTCTGAGAACACTGGCTGCTGGGTGTGTAGCCTACAGGCAGGATACTAAATAATTTCCTTCCAGGGAAACTGAGAGATGAAGAGACTGATAGTTGTAGTTCCCCCAAGAAACACTTCAGCCTGATCACCATACAAAGAAGACTGGCAGTCAACTTACATAAAAATGAGAAAAGGTAGTGTATTTATAAGTCAAGAAGGGGCTAAAAATATGAGAGAGAAAATTTTGAAAATGAGGATATCTTAATAAAAGTTAACAATCAAAGCATTGAAAAATAAAGTTAGCAAAACCTCCCAGAATATAAGTGGAAAATACCTGAGAAAAAAATAACATTGGATGATTCATATAAAAGATCCAATATCCAAACAACTGAAAGGGATAACAGTGAAAAATATAAAGGGACACTAGAGAACAGAAGAAAAGAAGCTAGAATTCTATCATTTATTCATCTTGTGTGTTGTTAGAGTAGTAGTATTGGGTGGTTGTTTAGTGTAGGAGTCAAGACATGGGCTCAGAAGCCCAACCTTAGGCATGTGTATGTTGATCTAGCAACCCTCTCCATGACTTAGAGTTTAAATTTAAATTTCTTAAATTTGCCTTTGTCCCAGGAAATACAGATCAGCTATCTTGCAGGGCTGCTTAAAGGACTAGATACATAAATAGTATAAAATGCAAAGAGCAGTCTCTGGCACCTAGGAAGTTTTAAGTAAGGGTTAGCTACATTGTTATTCTATTTATAGGCCTCCAAGCCCTCAAAAGTTTACTTGTTTTCAATGACCCAATATAATACATGATCTATTATAATTAGAACCATAAATCAGAGTTTCCATTCCATGTTGGAATGGGGTCTGGCTTAGCATTAGGCTGGTTGCAGTTCATTAGCGGGCCATGTGGGTGATTGCAAGAGGGCAGGAGGGTGAGAGCCCCGCAGGCTGGGAGTCAACGGCAACATGCCAAGAGCCTAGAGAGCAAACTTCTTTGCTTAGGAGATAAAATATGACCTGCTTCCAGGTGTGACTGACAGACAAGTACTTTCCCTGTTTCACCCAGACCTTACTGGGCATACAGATCAGCTATCTTCTATCTCCCCACTTCCAGTCCCTTCCCCCAGCAATCTGCAGGGAACAGACCTGAGGCTTCCCCGGGGAGTGTTAAACTGCAGCTTTCTAGCAAAGATGCACAAATGCATGCCTATATCTGGCCTCCCCTTTGCTCCTTTCCTGTTATTTATAACTAGGTTAATTACAATGCGATCACTGCTACATTTGGTTGTAAGCCTGATGAGTTATTTGATATTTTAAACTATGCTCTAGTAAAACTATTACTATAAAACTACAGAATCATTGCTACCCATAGAAAATTAGAAAATTAACACAAATTTACTCTTGGCAGGCACAAGTGGTTACGGAGTTGGGTGAGTGCTGTGTGGGCTAAATTTCAGGCCTCTATGTACGCTCAGTCAAAGACCCTGGATCAATGGAAACCTGCACAACCATACACCAAAACGATTGAATACCATACAGCTTTAGAACAGACTTAATGGGACTTCACATTGTGGAGAGATGTTTGCTATATTAAATACAGGAGATAATGGATTATAAAAGATTATTTGAATAATTTCATTTTGGTTAAAATGAACTTTTAATAACTATTTCTTTTAAAGTGCATCAATATTATATAATTAGTCTCTCTCAAAAGATAAATCTCATAGTTTTACTTACCTCTGAGTACTAAAAATGTGAATAATTTTTAAACCACTTTATTTTCTCATCCTATATAATAAAACCCTAATATGCAAATTGACCAAACAGTGGAACGACCGGTCGCTATGATGCACACTAACCACCAGGGGGCAGGCAGTCAATGTAGGAGCTACCCCCTGGTGGTCAGTGCACTCCCATAGGGGAAGCGCTGCTCAGCCAGAAGCCGGCCTCATGGCTAGTGAGCACAGCAGCAGTGGCTGGAGCCTCTCCTGCCTCCGCGGCAGCACTAAGGACCCCTTGGGGGATTTCTGACAGCTGGCTTAGGCCCGCTCTTAAGCTAGCAGTCGCACATCCCTCGAGGAGTCCCGGACTGCGAGAGGGCTCATGCCAGGCTGAGGACCCCCCGCTCCCCCCCCAGTACACGAATGTCGTGCACTGGGCTCTAGTTTTACATAACGAAAAAACATTACTTGTGTATTTTTGGTAGCAATTTCTACCTTAAATAATGAAAAAAGAATTTTAAATACCTCAGTACTAAAAATAAAATTCTCTTAGATACAGTATCTTTTGTTAGGAAGCCATGAAACAAAATGTAATATATTTGAAAAGGGAAAATTGGAGAAGTCTTTAAAGAAAAACAATCTGTTGTTGCTGGGAAGACATTGTTCAGAAAGATTATTGATGAGCTATTTCTTTCCAACTCCAGGTGACAGGGTGCCTAGGCAATTGCTACATTTAAGGCAACAGAGAGAGCAGAGAGTTAGAGGATACTGTCAATCATACTGGTTTCCTGGAGGACTGGTAATCATTCAGATCAGAGTCACACTCGTCCCTGTGAGGGCATACTCATCCATATGATGTTTTAAACTGTGGACCCAGTGGCTGAGAACACAGCAAGTAGGAAATGATCAGTGATGAGGTGGATTAAGTTCTGCCCTTTCAAAATGCAGCCTCAGAATTTTATGCAAAGAAGCAGAACCCTATAACTTAAGGGGCAGTTTATCAAAGGAAATAGTATCCGGTATAGAGTGATATATTATGCCAAGATTAAAGTGTAGGAGAGAAGTGGAGTCTGTCTAACCCCTAACCACAGAGATATACAAATAGTTAATGTGACTTGATAATTTTTTATCATCTACTAGAAAAAGGTATTAATTCTTCTGCCAGGATGTAGGAGGTAGTTGAATAGAGGGGACTTTCCCTGGGGAGGGAAGTAAAGAAATTTAAGAAGACATTGCAAAAGTCTAGCTAATGATAAATAGCTTTGATGTCATAGTGATTATGAGAATCTCATAACATATTAACCCCAACATTATTCAATGATAATAAATTTAATTACTGTAAAATGTGACCAAGATATATGTGCAAAATGAAATTACAATTCAATTATTATCAAACAGAAGTTCAAGAAGAATTGGAACAATTAATGAGAAACAGAACCTGACATGAAATTACCAAGAGAGAATTTGTTTTGTTACTTTATCCATATCCACATCAAAGGACAGATTTAATCTATCCTGAACATTAAAGAGTCATAGGCAATTTTAGGCTGCCAGATGAAAATACTTTTCTCAGTAACATCTTCCCATTTAATAATTCTCCTACTCAAAGAAAAGTTTCATCACAGCCTAACAGCAGTATGCTGCAGAGAAATATCATTGACCCCTTTCTTAATCCCCAATGGAGGAACTGGCAGATGGCTCCCTTTCTGTAAAATGTGACTACTTTCTTATTTGGTAACTGTTATCCAATATTCCCTCAGCCACCTTTGATTCAGTTTCAGTAATCCAAGTTAGTCTAACCTATCCATAGAGACCACACTTTCCAGTAGTTAATTATCTTTGTGGCTCTCAACTGAGCACAGTTCAATTTTACCACATCTCTATTTTGCTCCTGAGCTCAGATTTGAACATATTATTCTAATAAGTGTTTGACCAGTGTTGAGTATAATGGGATGATCATTTTCAATTATAGCATTTCCAGTACATATGCGCTTTTACTGTACAGTTTTCATTCACATTTTAGTGTTTGCAATTCATATTTGACTTGTGATATCCTATGATCTCTAGGTCATTTTTATTGTAATTATAGATCATTTTAATGTATCAATAACTGAGATTTCACAATCTCTTATGTGTTACTTTTATATGCTTATTTTTTCTTGAACTAATTTTGTTATTTAAGATTTATAATACACGTTTACCCTTTAAAATTTATAATTCATACCTTGGTTTTAGCAATACATAAGAAATATAATCGCTTGAAAAATAAATAAAATCCTAATTTTCACTCCCAGTTCTGACTTTAATTAAGCATCAATTTTGGAAAAGACCATTTAACACTTTTTGTCAGTATTCTCTCCATAAAATAAGAATGTTGAAAGATCTAAGATTTCTGTGTTTCTAAAATTCTATGATTTACAAAAAATTACCTTCCATATCTAGGATAAATATCAAATGAATATTTACTGAGCAACTCGATGTGTCACACACTAAAGTAGACCCTAGAATAAAGCAATAAACAAAGCATGCAAAAATGCATTGATTACATTTTATATGGGAATGTAAGTGATAAACAATATACTAGCACTGATTAGTGATAAGATGAAAAAAAGTAAAGAAGAAAATTTGGAAGGAGTGAAGGGGTGGATTTATAAAGAGAGTGGGCGGGGTAAGTTACACTTAGTAGCTAATAATATGTAAGAAACAACCTACAGAAAGCCGGCAAAACTATTATCAAGGGGAGAACACTCCAGGCAGAATGAATAACAGGTATGAAAGTCTTGAGGTAGGAATGTGACCAGCATATTTGAAGAGAAGCAAAAAGGTGGGTGTGGGATTGAAAGAAAGAGTAATAAGAAATGAGATCAGGGTAGTGTCTTGCAGTGCACTGAAAAGACTTAGCCTTCACCCTGACTGGTTTGGCTCAATGGATAGAGCGTTGGCCTGAGGACTGAGAGGTCCCAGGTTTGATTCCCATCAAGGGCATGTACCTCGGTTGCAGGCATATCCCCAGTAGGAGGTGTGCAGGAGGCAGCTGGTCGATGTTTCTCTCTCATTGATGTTTCTAATTCTCTATCCCTCTTCCTTCCTCTCTGTAAAAAATCAATAAAATATATTTTAAAAAAAAAAAAGACTTAGCCTTCACTTTGAGTCAGAGGGGATCCACTGGAATGTTTGGAAGACAAGATCTAATTGTATCACTGTGGATGCTCTATTAAACCAATATACAAAAGCAGTAATCAGTTAGGAGGCTGTGGCAATAATTCGAGTAAGAGATCATGGTAGGAGGCTGTTGCATGGTAATGTTGACCAGCGTAATAGTTTTAGAGGGCTGAGAAGTGATTTACTTCTGAATGAATATGTTTTAAAGTTCCAGCAGACAAAATGTCCTGATGCATCAGATACAGGGTATAGGAAAAAAAAGTGTACATAGTAATTGTACAGTGATATGAATGTATATCTATGTGGACATTCTTTTGTAAAAAATATCAGATACATATAGGATTTATTTTTCCTAGTAGTTTTTAAAGCTTTCATCTCTTGTACATTACTAAAGGAGACAAAATTTTAACATTAATATGTGAAAATATTTTATGTAATTAATTGAAATATATGATTTACTTGGAATAATTTGATTCAAATAAACCTGCCTTTATACCCTGTTTCCAGGGGATATACGGTATCTCTATGTATGTCTGTCTCTGTCTCCGCATCTAAGTACATATCTGTATCCATACAGGTAGAGATGCAGATAAACTTATTCTAATCTCAAAACAATCTTGAGTAACTAATAGAATTAGATTATCATCATTATACTTTCTAATCATCACTGTAAAATCTTATGCCACTAGAGTTTCTACCCCTAAAAAAAAGCTTTTGTCCTTTTTTTAGCGATAAGGATGCAAAAATGCCCAATGGGTACAAGTTCCATAGAGGAAAATTGTTGTTAAAAATCTTGACTAATACTATGTTGAATTTTACTAGTCAGTGATTAGATTATTAGAGGGAATCTTCTCAAATAATAATCTCTTTTAGGTAATTTTATTAGTAGATTTTTTTATGATAAATATGACTAATGCTTCTAAATAAAACCTAAGAAAGGAAAGTCTATTCTCTGAATATAAGAGGTGATAAACACACTTTCATTATTTCTTACTAGGGCCCCAGTGCACGAATTCGTGCACCTTGAAAGGAACTCTAGGCCACGAGGCTGTGGTGGGCACAGGGGTGGGTCTTGGCCCATCCTCTGTGCCCCTGCCTGACCCTTCCCGCCATGGTCCCCTGTCTGCCTGCAGCCCTACTCCCACCACCACTGCTCCCATGTGCTGAGGGCGCCAGCCCTGCATGCACCTACTGACGGCGCCAAGCGATTGGAACCAGCAGTAGGTGTAAGCGGCAGCTCCGGCGCCAGCAGCAGGTGTGAGTGGGGCTGGCACCTGCAGCAAATGCAAGCACCTGGTGGGACTGGGGCGCACGGGAGCAAAGAATTTTCAGTAAACACCAGAGGCTCGCCCTGATGACAGCGACAGGTGCCCCGCTCACCTGCTGCACCATCCCGCTGTGGCTGATGCCTGCCATGTCCTGTGCTCTGCTGCCGACACCCACCATATTCCGCATGTGCCTCCTGGTGGTCAGCACACATCATAGCAACCGGTTGTTCAGTTGTTCTGCCATTTGGTCTATTTGCATATTAGGGTTTTATATATAGATAGATTATATGTTACGACCAAGAAGAAAAAAGAAAAGAAAGAAAAATGAATAACAGAGAAAATAATCCCAAATCTTCTCCAAAACAGGCTTTTAAAAATATCTTGATTTAAAAAATGGATACATAGTTACCTCCAGAACTATTTAGGAAAATGGCATTTTCATTGGAAGCAAAGATATTCTTGATTTTTTTTCTCATAATAGTGACAATCTTAACGTTAATAGTCTATTCTCTCTGGGAAAGTTCCTTTCAAATATTACTTGCTTTTTTAAAAAATATGGTATGTAGTTCCCATCACTAAGGGAGAAAATATAAGGCTAATATTGCTATCATTATTATTAGATGCAGGAAATTTAAGAAGTAGACTCTCAAAAGGGATACTAAAAACTGGCCTACAGTCATAATCATAGCACTTAATGTCTGTTCAATTTTTTATTATTGCTTTTACTTTGTACCCACTGTTTCATACTGTGCAGCTCTGAGAATTCATTAGCTGAAAACACTAGTACTTCCAACAGTTCAGTTAACACATTCCAGTTACCGAGAGTCATCAGGGCTCACCAGACAGTGTTAACAAAACACAGTTATTGAGCAAGGCTAGAGGATGCACAAAAAATTCAGGTCAACAACTCTGAGATATTCTTTCAGAATTTACAGTTATTCTTTTATATCTATTCTCCTTAGAATGCTGGCCTTCTAGCTGAGAGCTTGGTCAGAGTACAAAGAAGGGTTTCTTTTCATTGTAATTATAAAAATCTGCATTTATAATAAATGATTTTAATTCTAAACTTTAAAAATGCAGGATGCTCTGTTTTGCTTGGGCAGACAAGTAGAATATTCACACACACACACACACACACACACACACACACACACACACACAGGATCACTGTCATCATGTCCCTAATCATCTTCCCAATTTTCACTATAGTTTTCCTTAAGGATTTACTTTGAGATGATATATAAATTTTTCATTTATTTCTTTAGATTTGTTAGTAAGATCCATTAACAATAATTCAGTACAGCAGAAAATTGCTTTATATTTCATTTGTGTGTGAGTTTTTCTTTGAAAGACTTTGACCTAAATATTTGGCAACCACCAGTGAATATGGTGTATTTTGCACCATACTTAGAATTGAAATGTGCTCTACCCCTGAACGTGTCATAATGAATATGATTTTACACATTCTTTTGGTTAAATGCAATAAAGGAGACACTTGGAAGTATATGCTACCTGGGTGATAGGTAACACATGAAAGTGTATCAGGTAGTAACAATTCATCTGGAAATATTTTAGTATTTTTTTAGTACACACTTGGAGCTAACACTGTACTGTAGTATATATTTAGATGGGTGACCTCTGAACTAAAGTCATTGGGTTGCTGGGAACGCTATTATTTGACCACTGCATTTAGCTATTGCACTGTTTGGTACCATATACTTTTCTTGGTTATTTGTGTTTTCTTTTTTATTTGTATTTTCATATTTAAAGTTGAGAGTATTATAGATGTCCCCCTCCCCCTCCTATTGCCCCTCTTCACCTGGTTCCCATACCACTCCAGGACTTCACCACCCTATTGTTTGTGTCCATAGTAATACATATATACATATAAGATCTTGGATTAATCTCTTTACACCTTTGCTGTGAGATTCATTAATCTGTTGCATATTTTCATGCCTCTGGTTCTAGTTTATTCATCAGTTTATTTTGTTCATTAGATTCAATGTTTATTTATTTTTATTTTTATATTCAGTTGTTAATAGCTATTTATTGCCATTTAATTGTTCATATTTTTTATCTTTTATTTTTTTTCTTCTTTTTCCTAAATAATACCCTCCAACATTTCATGTAATACTGGTTTGGTGGTGAAGAACTCATTTAGCTTTTTCTTCTCTGTGAAGCTCATTATCTGATCTTCACTTCTAAATGATAGCTTTGCTGGGTAGAGAAATCTTGGTTGTAGGTCCTTGCTATTCATCACTTTGAATATTTCTTTCTACTCCCTTTAGGCCTGCAAAGTTTCTGTTGAGAAATCAGCTAACAGTCAGCTGACAGCTGGATGTTGTAGGTAACTAACTGCTTTTCTCTTACTGCTTTTAAGATTCTCTTTTTATTTAACCTTTGACATTTTTAATTATAATGTGTCCTGGTGTGGGCATATTTGAGTTCCTCTTGTTTGGGACTCTGCACTTTCTAGACTTGTAAATCTATTTCTTTCACCATGTAGAGGAAGTTTTCTGTCATTAATTCTTCAAATAGGTTTTCAATATCTTGCTTTTTCTCTTCTTCTTCTGGCATCACATGTTGTGAATATTGGTACATTTGAAGTTGTCCCAGAGACTCCTTACACTATCTGCATATTTTTAGATTCTTTTTTTTTCTTTTTGCTCTTTTGATTGGGTGTTTTTGGCATTCTCGTATTCCAAATTATTGATTAGATTACCAGAATCCTCTAATGTCGATTCCCTGTAAATTATTCTTTATTTCAGTTAGTGTAGCCTTCATATATGACTGGTCCTTTTTCATGTCATTGATATTCTTATTAATTTCCTTGAAATTCTCACTAAGTTCCTTGAAATTCTCATTAAGTTCCTTGAAGCTCTCATTAAGATCCTTGAGCATCCTTATAACCATTGTTTTGAACTCTGTATCTAGTAAATTGTTTGGCCTCCACTTCATTTACTACTTTTTCTGTAGAATCTTCTGTTCTTTCATTTGTGACATGTTTCTTTGTCTCTGCATTTTGGCTGCCATCCTATGTTTGTTTCTATGTATTGGGCAGAGCTGCTGTGTCTCCTGGAATTGGTAGAGTGGCCTTGTGGTATTAGGTGTCCTGTAGGGCCCAGTGGCTCAGCCTCCCCAGCCACCTGAGCTGGGCATTCCAGGTGTGCCCCTGTGTGGACTGTGTGCACTGTCTTGTTGTAGTTGAGCCTTGATTGCTGTTGGCATCACTGGGAGGAATTGACCCCCAGGCCAATTGGCTGTGAGGACTGGCTGCAACTATAGTGGAAGAGCTGCTGTGCAGGAGACACCCCTATGGAGCAAGAAGACTTGCTTCAATGAGGCTTTGGTGCTCACTGAGTCTGTCCCTTGAGTGTGTCTCCTGTTGATGTATAAAGTTGTAATTGGGTGTGGTCTGAAGCTATCCCCTGGATGTACTGGCTTTGGGGCCTTCTTGGAGTTGCAAAGTCAGCCACTGCCTACTCCTTGCCTTGAGCCACCCAGCAGGAGCCACAGAGTGATCTGTAGATGGCTGCTAGTTGTATTGGGCTTGGAAGTACCCAGGAAAGGCCAAGTTATGAAGCAAGGCTGGCTTCTGCTAGTGCTGGGCCTGGGTTTTTTATTGATATGTAGGGGGCACACTGAGACATTTTAGGAAAGTCTGAAGCCTGAACCAAGACAGGTCATTCATATGGAAAGCCATGGCAACCAGCTTAGGTGGAGCTGCAAATTGCGTGGTGTGGGGTCTCAGAGAATAACCAGGCAGAGCGTACAGGACAGTATAAGCCAGGTTGATGGAGACTCAGATATGATGCCTTCCAGTCAGCTCTGTGGCAGTGGAGGTTTCAGCAAAGGGAACAATGACCTTTGTAAGCACTTTTGTCTGCAATAAAGATGTCCCCAGTTCTTGCTCCGATGCCAGACAATCCAGTTCTTCCCTCTATGTCTCTGAATCCCCCAAGCCACTGCCCCAGTCCTGGAGCTCAGAGGGAGCGAGTCCATGTAAGTTTGTGTGCCCTCCCTTTAAGCAGTTTATGTGCCTGGATCTCCAGCAGCCTCCTTGTCACTCAGCCACAATTCTTCTGGTTTTTACAGCCCAAAGTGATGGGGACTTCTCTTCCCAGCTCTGGAATCCTGGGATGGAGGTGTGCTGTGGGGCTGGGACACTTTGCTCCTCACAAAAGGCCTCCACAGCCTAGATATCCCTCCCAATTTAAAAATGCCACACGTGGGTGTCGGACCAGCCTGTTCTGCCTCTCCACCACTCCTACTAGTCTTTCTTCTTGAATTCTCTATTTGTAGATCTTCCATTCAGCCAGATTTCAGGGAGTTCTGAATACTGGTTGTTCTGTATTTTAGTTGTAATTTTATGTGGTTGTGGGAGGCAGTGAATACCACGTTTACCTATACCGCCACCTTGGTTCTCCAGAAAAACGTTTTTCTTTTCTTTCATATTTGTTGAGTATGTTCTTCTAGATTCTGGGAATATAATAGTGAGTAAATGCAGACTTTACCTTTGTGTTCATAAAGATTAATGTTCAGTTTTAGAATGAAAAAAATCTTTTTTTTTCTTTTCTTTATATTTATTGTTGCAGAATGTTCCATCATAAAACAAGGAAACCCTGCACCAAAAGTACTCACTCTCCACTCCTAATGCGTCTCTGCTCCTTTACCTATTCTGGACCTTTTCTATAAATGGAATCTTATAATAGGTGTCTTTTTCTGGCTGCTCATATATTTTTGTTTCTTTTTATCTGAAATAGCATTTTTGTTATTTGAAAGGGAAATCTTAAATAGATTAGAGATAAGATGCAAAAAAGAAGCTGTGAGGAACTCACTCCTCGAACCCGCACATACTTCTGAACCCTGCTCGCTGTACTAACTGTTGGGAAATCAATTTCTCCTTTATCTAAGTGTGGAAGCAAAGGTCCTGTTCCTGCCCTACTAGGCCAACATTGGGTCCAAGACCCTCTGCCAGGGGATGGACCTTCTTGGATGCTGGGTATTCAATGGAGAAGCCATGAGAAGTTGTAGGTGTATAAGATAGTATTTATTGTAGGAGCCAGTGGCCATATAGCCATTGCTATCAAGGAGCTACTAGACAAAACAGTCCTTCAAAGCAAAGTGCCACACAGTAGGTAGCCATTACACTGGCTAAGTAACAATACATCTTTCCCATATAACAGCAGCGCCCCCTGTACCCACAACCTCACATGGTAGCCACTTACCTTACATAGGAACAGCCTCTGGTCCAGTGGTTCTCAACCTTTCTAATGCTGCGACTCTTTAATACAGTTCCTCATGTTGTGGTGACCCCCAACCATACAATTATTTTCGTTGCTACTTCATAACTGTAATTTTGCTACTGTTTAATGAATCATAATGTAAATATCTGTGTTTTCCGATGGTCTTAGGCGACCCTGCTAGCAGGTTGAGAACCGCTGCTGTAGAGCCTTAGACCATCGGAAAACACAGATATTTACATTATGATTAGAACATACATATATACAAGCTCAAACACGCTTAGACAAAAGAGGCTTTAAGCCAATTAGTGATCAGGCCTCCACTCAAGGCTACAAAGTTTCAATTATAGAAGGTAAATAAATCCCAACAAAAATGGCTGCAGCCACAGAGAAAGCAGGAGGCTTAGTTCCACTCAAGGCTACAAAGTTTCAATTATAGAAGATAAATAAATCCCAGGGCCTCCACTTGGGTTGCCATGGCCAGCCTGCAAACCACCACAGGCCCCTCACCCAGGCCGCCCCACACCCCAAGGGAACCCCCACCCTGATCTGGGACAACCTTCAGGGCAGACCAGCTGGCCCCCACCCATGCACCAGGCCTCTATCCTATCTAATCCTATCTAATAGAAGAGTAATATGCAAATTGACCATCACTCCAACACACAAGATGACTGCCCCCATGTGATCAAAGTGGCTGTGCCCATGTGGACACAAGATGGCCACCACACGATGGCCAGCAGGGGAGAGCAGTTGGGAGGGACAAGGTCTGCAAGGGAGGGCAGTTGTGGGTGATCAAGCCAGCAGGGGAGGGCAGTTGGGAGGGACCAGTCCTGTAAGGGAGGGAGTTGGGGGCGATCAAGCCTGCAGGGGAGGGCAGTTAGGGGAGACCGGGCCTGCCAGGATTGGGCCTAAACGGGCAGTTGGACATCCCTCGAGGGGTCCCAGATTGGAGAGGGTGCGGGCTGGGCTGAGGGACACACACCCCCAGTGCACAAATTTCATGCACCGGGCCTCTAGTATATATATGGCTAATATGCACAATGTCCCCTCGGGAGTTCAGCCAGGAGACCAGGAGTTCAGTTGCTCCCTATGACATGCGCTGACCACCAGGGGGCAGCGCAGAACATGGTGGGCGACCAGCTGTGGTGATGGGGCACTGAGTGAGTGAGGGAAGGAGGAAGAAGGGAGGCGGGGAACCTGATCAGCCCTGATCACCGACCAGGCCTAGGGACGCTACCTGTGCACTAATTTTGTGCACCAGACCTCTAGTATATTTATAATATGCTTAAATTACATTCTTTAAAGTTCAAGTTTCCAATATTTACCACTCATGAGCAATATAAGCAGTTGTAGGTTTACTGTATCTTTTATAAAAATCTTTATAAAATCCCCATCTGTTTTGGCATCTCTAGCTAGAAATAGAGGAAATTTAATTCATTTTTATAGCCATGAAACAATATTTCCATGTCACATACACTTAATATTTCATCAGAAAAAATGAGAAAATTGTGCTATTGTCTTTCTTCCACTTTTCCACTCTGAATAGTTTATAAGCAATACCTAAGTAAATGTGGCTTCTTGAGTATATTGTCATAAGTTTAAATAAGAAACATAAAAATAATTCAGGACCTTAACTTATCTCGGTATTCTTACTCTAAGACAAAACTCATTCTTAGAAATCATTACTTCCATTGTGATTTTAATAATCCTTTCCATTTCCATATTCTACACAGGTCACTTTACTTAGGGCAAAGGAAAGGGATGAAAATATACTCATATCTTTAGATTTCAGTAAAGAACACTTATTCTTTTAGAAGCATCTGACAGCAGAGTGAGCCAGGGTCTTATTAAGCAATCCTACTTTCTTTACATTGAATTAAATGGTTCAATGTGTTAAGTTCCTAGAGAATGCTTACCTCCTGGTCACACTGATCTTTACTAGTGATTTCTAGGCTGAATGTCATCCCCTTTGGCTTGACTGATCAGGAGTGTGATTGTAATGGTAGCAGAGCGTTTCCCAAGATCCTGGATAATGGTCTGAGAGAAAACATACCTCTTTTTTTCCTGTCTATAATAGCCATATTGCTAACCACTTCTAACACTGCTGAGGACAAAATTAACAACTTCATATTGCCTGATTCAGTATGTGAATATGTGTGTGTGCATGTATTGTATGTGTATGTATATGTATGTGTGTGCATGCACTTGATTAACTTTCTATTGACTATCTTAAGAATGATTGTGGATATAGACTATGTGATTTATATAGACTAGTTGATTTATGAGGACCAGAGCAAATAACTTCCACAAAAAAAGAGATATTTTATTGATAATGATTTTTAAAAAGAAGACCATGGAAACTTATTTTTAACCACTAAGGCTCAGCTCCACAGTATGTACTATACTTACACTTATATGCATACTACTTAAAGAAATACTATGTGATAGCTATCATGAGCATGATTTTTCAAATGAGGCAGGTTATTTAATTTTAGAGATATTTAATAATTCTCTAACGTGCACAGCTTATAATTAGTAACGCTCAGGTGTGAACAAAGTCTGACGCCAGAGACTCTATTCTTTTTAATAAATTGCATTCTAAAGAAATAGCAATGCAAGACCCATTCTCAAATTCCACACAAACCAGAACCACCCTATTAGATATTACCTTTTTTTGCAAGCAAATATCTATACAGCAAGCAAAAACATCTTCTTTGGGGATGATTTCTTGTCTATGGCTAATGTATATTTTCTAAAGGTCTAAACATGAGAAGACATTTTATTTGTATTGGTGGTTTACTTTTGGAGACATGGATAACGAGCTGAGGAAAGACTGTCTGTCATTGCTGATTTTTCAGAAGGAATGTTGATAGTGCCTTGCCAGCAGTTTGCCCACAGCTAGCAACAGAAAGCAGACAGAATCTCTCTTATAAGGTCAAATCGCAAAAGCAGTGTGAAAGCAAAAATGAGATAAGTCTGATGGACAATGAAAGAATAGCTCTTTTTGCATTCTTTATGTGATTTTGTGATATATTTATTTTCAAGTTTGGCTCCATCACAAATAAAAATCATCTATGCATTTTGCTTTTTTTTCAGCTAATTCAAATATCATGGTGAAGTGTTATAATTCCCTCCTAGCAAAGTGTGAATTTCAGTGGAATTACTCTGTAATTGTTCCACAACACTAAATAGACCCCCTTTCTTTTCCCCTTTTCTTTTAGTATATCATGGTATCAAATTCAGTCCAATGTTATTTTCAAGGACATTTTATTTTCCCCAAATATCATGGAGTATCACTCTTATTCTAATTTACTTTTACTCTTTGTATGTTGACCATTCCAACTAAGCAATTTAGAGGTAAGATAAAAAGTTTAAATTAAAAAAAAAAAACAACTTGATTTCTTTCTACGTTCCACTTTAAATATAAATAATTCTATCGAATAAAGAGGGAATATGCTAATTGACCTTCAGGCTGTCGCAAAGATGGTGGCGCCCACAGCCAATAAGTAGGGAATATGCTAATTGACTGCCCCGCCCTCAAAGATGATGGTGCCCACAGCCACAAGATGGTGGCATCTAGTCCCCTCAGCCTTGCCAGGGCCTGCCTCCAGAGTCCCCCAGTCCCCTAAGCCCCCCAGCCGCCCAGGGCCAGCCCAACGAGACTCAGGAAACCAGGGCCGGCTGAGGCGTGCACTGCCAGCAGTGGCAGCAGCAGAGGTATGATGGGCGTCACCTTCCCCTGATCGCCGGGTTGCCTCCCGCCCCTGAGGGCTCCCGGGATGTGAGAGGGGGCAGCCAGGCTGAGGGACCCCACCCTGCAGTGCATGAATTTTCATGCACCGGGCCTCTAGTAGTAAATAATATTTCTAAAACCTTCATCTGTTTTATTCTGTAAGTGTGGGTTTGATGTGGAATTTCGTAGATTTTTAGTTTTGAATTTTTTTCTGTAGCTGACTTGTTGGCATTTTGCATTGTTAAAAAAAGTGTGGATGTTGGAATGAATGATAATTCAGTATAATGTTTTTAATTATGCTGTCTCTGTAGTTCAAATGAAATAGAATATTTATTATATAGTCCATGATTTCCCTAAATGGTTTAATAATGTCTATGGAATATTTATCTTCTGAATTAAGAGATAGTAGGTGTCCTGAAAGTTAATGCCTGTGGAAATGCTAAATTAAGTTAAATGAATTTCTTTACTGAAGGATTGTCAGAAGTTTTTATTGTAATGTATGTGTTTCTTCTAGAACACCTCTTACCATGATCTGGCACACAATCTAAGAAACACATTTTCAAATCGATCTATATCAGCCAATTCAAATAACACATCTTATGAAAAATAATTAGTTGTCTTTAATATTTAAGCAATTATGAGGAATGAGAGGAGAAATCCATAATAATGGTCTATGTAAGAATTGTGGAAGAATGGCTGGCCTTCTCTTAGATGTTTTGACATTGTAGGTTACAGATTGTAAGACTTCTGTGTTGTCTTCTAAATCAACTGTGCAACAGTGGAAGGGTTTTTATCCTTATTGCCTGCATGCAGCCAGGAATTTTTAGAAGTGAAGCATCTTCTAATTCCTGTTCCTGGGAACTGCCATGTGCAAGGTATTTGAGCTTTGAGTTTGTAGATTATATTATTCCCCTCCCATAAAACACTGCCACTGCCAGGAGCTATTTCTCTCCTACCACTACAATGAAGTTGCTTAAAGGGAAACATGTCATCTTTTTTTTTTTTTAATGTATTTTATTGATATTTTACAGAGAGGAAAGGAGATGGATAGAGAGTTAGAAACATTGATGAGAGAGAAACATCGATCAGCTGCCTCCTGCACACCCCCTACTGGGGATATGCCCGCAACCAAGGTACATGCCCTTGACCGGAATCGAACCTGGGACCCTTCAGTCCACAGGCCGATGCTCTATCCACTGAGCCAAACCGGTTAGGGCCATGTCATCTTTTTTATAAATGAAAGTAGAAAGATAAAAATGAGAGGGAAGATTGTAGCATTTCACTAGTTTACCATGACAGGAAAGTGTGTAGACACTAGAAGGGAACCTAAGGGAAATGGGAGAAATTATAGAAGTTATCTTAATAATGTTCCAATTGTTCTTTTATATCTTTAAGATGCTAACATGCCTCTCCTGGGAAAAAAATCACACATTCAACACAGGTAAATACACGAACTTTCAGAGTGCTTACATATGAATCTCCTGAAGATCATCCAAGCTTATGGAGTCCATGGACCTCATGTTAAAAGTTACTGATGTAGAAGTAAAAGGGGGAAGAAGAAAAGGATATAAGACATAAGGGGGAGGCAGTAGAAAATATTCTGGATGAGTATAAAGAGAATTGGCTGTAAAGAAATACGTAGATGTTGGTGGTAAGGGGTGAAGAAAGAAAGATAAAAAAAGAGAAAACAAAAATAAGTATGAAGGAAGTATTACAAAGGTTAAAAAATTCCTAGAAACAACAGAAAAAAAATTGTTGGAAATTCCCTCATTTTCAGTAAGACTATACATTTTAGAGTTCTACATGGAGCAACAAATATTATAAAATGTAATTTGACAATAGTCAAAAGAATAGGATAGTTTAAAAAGAAGAGCAAGAGTGAAAATGCTAAATTCTTGAATCACTACAGCCTCATCAAAATATACCATTTCTAGAGAGAAATGGGTATTATAATAAAAATATAGAAAGTTATCTTAGCCTTAATATACAGCTTTTGAAGTTTTAGACCATTAATAGTTCATATAATTATTACATGTCAGGACTTAATTATTATTTTATTATTATGAATAATTATATCATCTGTCCTCTTTGCATTATGGATTTGTTTCCTTCTCCTGACATTTTCGGATTATTTAAATTATATTTTATTTTTTCATCTTTCATTTTATTTATTTACTGGCTTTTTAAATATATCTCTGTATTTAATCTCATTTTTTATAGAAAGATCTCTTTTCACAATCTACCTAATGTTAATATTTTAGACCTTTGTGTAATATCCAGAAAACACCAACACTATAACCTCATTTATGCCCTCTCACCAACCTTCAATTTATAGTTTGTATATGTATTACATACAATATATTGAAAAATATATAGTGCTATCATTTTTGTTTAAAAGAGTTATACATATTTTATCTAAAAGACACAGGACAAAAGATTATCTTTTATATTTATTACTTGGTTGTTCTTCCTTTATTCCTGAAAATTCAAAGTTCTCTCTTATATTATCTCTTATGAAGCTCCTATTAGAGCCCTTCTTCTATGTTATACTCTGTTCATTGGTTTGTCTTAGCAACAGGTTAATGTAAAGGACCTTTCAGTTGATTATGCACTCACATTCAGAGGTTACTGATTATTGGATAGCCATATGTTCAGAACGTATTCCTCTGCAGCTATGGGACCCCTATTTTTTTATCCTCCATACTTCTGCTTCTTGATCCACCTTTGTACCCACTCCTCTAGGAAGCCGCCTAATCTGCTCCCTGTGTACCACCTACTTTATTTGTTTGTTTTTGTTTCACTAACTGCCTTCCTCTTAGGACCCCAAACCAAGATGGGTGAAGACTGAGAACTAAACTCAGTCAGGGAATAAGTGTAATTATTTCCATCACATTGGGAGTTAAAATAACCCTTATGATTGAATGTGTAATATAATTATCACTTAAAAATTGTATCAATAGAAATCTTCAATCCAAATTCTAATGCAATTAGTTGTAAATAATAATTTAAAGGGCTGTTCATGTTTTTACGTTTGGAATTTGCCGGCATTTTATTTACTAGTTTTATCTTTCTCCCTAAAAGCTTTACTACACTGAAAAATGTTTATACAGATATCTAAAATAAGAATTCTATGGATTGTCTGCCCTGACAGGTGTGGCTAAGTGGTTTGGGCATCATCTGGTGCACAGAGGTTTGCAGGTTGGATTCCTAGTCTGGGCACATGCCTGGGTTGTGGGATCTTTCTCCAGTAGGGGATGTGAAGGAGGCAGCCAATTGATGTTACAATCTCACATTGATATTTCTCTTTCTCTCTCCCTTCCCCTTCCTCTCTCTCTAAAAATCAATTTAAAAAATGGTTAAACATTTAATTATATAAATTCTCAAAGAGAGAATTTTCAGAGGTCAAGAACAAATTGTGAATAAAATATCAAATTATCATTCCAGTGACACATAAAAGAAAACAGCCATCTGAAACCAAGATATGGGAAGTTTTGTGAATATATGGGGCCTGGTTCTCACTTAGTTGCTTAAATGTGCTTAATTTTTCAACCATTACATTGAATTGTGCTTTTAGTTCTGTATCTAAGAGGTGGTAGTTATTGGATCATGTAAATGTTCCTAATGGCTGAAACACGGTTATGTAGAAAAGGCAGTCACAGATGGGTACTTGAGTGGCTATTTACCTTGAATATTGTAGGCATCTAAATCTACACATTCCAATTACACTCCTCCACCTTTTCTAAAATATTTGTATACAACCTCTCAGTAAAATGCCTTCTCAGGGAGAAGAGAAAGCCCCATGCCGGAATATATACTTCCACTTCCTTTTTATTTCTTGTGAGGCAAATGCTATAATTAACTTGAGAATGGAAAAATAAGGAGATGTGTCTGCATGTGTGTGTATGTGTGTGTGTGCAGTAAATGCTAAGGCACTGTTTTCTTATGAAGGAAACATATCTCTTCAAAGTGGACAGTGTTGCTGGATGATATTTCCATTATTGTAAAATGTAAAGCTAAGGGACCACATATTTTCTGCAATCAGTTTTGTGTTTTCTGTGCTTCTTCATATAAATGTACATACTACTTGCATACATACATAAATACACAGAGCACTAGTTAGGCGTGTTTGCTTTCAAGTTCTGATTGATACTGCATTCATTTTTAATATGATACTACATAATAATTGCTACTGTTTTTTCATGGATGATTTTTTTTTATGTATGATTGTTTCTTCTCCACTTGCAATCTGTCCAAAGACAGCATACTAAGGCATACTGAGAATCCATCAAGGATCGGCGATATGTGTTTAGCTCCAGTGGGGTTATGCTTTGGCAATTGCTGTTTTAAAGGAGCAAAGTTCACAAATGTCAATGATATTATACATTAGAGAAAAATAGTTTTTCATGTTCTGTGTTTTAGTATCAAAGTGGAGGAAAGCATATTTATTATGTGAGCATCTCTCAAACTGTTAGTTCAAAACCAGTATTCAGAAACTTATTGCATGTAACTAAATTTTAACTAGATTTAGTATTAAATTAGAAAAGTGTTTGAACTCCAGACACTCTCCTTTCTAAATTACATAGTTTTAATGATTATATAACTTTTAATTAAAGGTTTAAGCAATTTATTCTCAATAAGTATTATAACTATAAAGATTAATCATAACTTGTAATAGCTTTTAAATTAATAGGGCCTTGGTTTAACAAATCTTTGTGCAGTAGGGCAAGAAATAATTACATTTTATTTCTCTTAAATGTGTTAGTAATGAATATTTCTAATTTTGTATGTGAAGTAAGCACTTTGGTTTAAATATAAAAAGACATTAACATAGACTGCACATGCCGTAATTTAAACTGAAGTCACGGGATATACTTATTCATTTGTTAACATTAAACTTTTCTTTAAACATTTGACATATTTATAATTTTCTGAGGATGAATTTTTCTGACAAAAATATTCTTTCGATTCTGTTCTAAAAACTGTTGTACAAAACTCTGAAATATAGTAAACTAGGTTGAAAACTATAAATAATGACCAACAAATGTATAGATGTGGACAGGGTCAGAGCATGTTTCAAGTAAAAAGACCTGGAAACAGTGTTATACACTTCAGAAGATAGTTTATTGATCAAAGTGCCTAGACACATTTTAGATAGTAAAACTACAATAAAAATTGTAGGCCACCACTATATCCCATCACTAAAAATGGTACTGAAGTATTTCTAAATGTCATCTTAGGTTCTTTTTAGCACAGCTTACTATGGATTGCTAACCAGAAGTTTAGTATGTCAGACCAATATGAACCAAATTTTACTCATCTGATAATTGAGTATATTTGATTAGTAAATGAAGACAAATAATTACTTTTCTAAGCAACCACACACAATATCTATATACATAAAAGCCAAGTGACCAGAACGACCGGTCGCTATGCTGTACACTGTGGCTGGCCAACCTCCCACAGCCCCCTGCCCCAGCTGGCCTGGCCCCAATCGCCCCCCCCACCCTGATCAAGGGTGGGGCCAGCCAGCCAACCTCCAGCGTCCCCTCCCCACAGCTGCCCGGCTCCGATTGGCCCCCGTCGGGGCTGCTGGCCAGACCCCACCCATGTATAATTCATGCACTGGGCCTCTAGTTATAATTAAAGGTATACAATTAAAGTTGTAGGAAATAATTATTTCTCACAATTATAGTTTAAGTCATATATAAAGTTTTTATTTAATCTAATATTAAGATGAAAAATAAACATTACCACTTCATTTGGCATTTCTGATTAAAATATTCAAAGTGATCATATTAATTCTCTGGATTATTTTTTACATTCATAGTCAAATTAGAATACATGTTAGGGCAACAAACTAAATATTTTATAAATTACACTTGAAAACATTCAAAAAATTTTTACTTCTAAATATGCACAATATTGGAATTTTTTTTCATTTCAGTCATAAATATAAATCACAATGTTTTTTATGGCTTTTGGGAGAAACCTTTTAAGTAATAAAAGTAAAATATGAGTAAAAATGTAATTCTTGTCAACATTTGGCTTATGGGCTTACACTCTGTCTTCTCAAAATTTCTGTTTTATTGACAATAAAAATAAGAGAGCTTAAATATAAGAGCATGGAGTACTATATTCTTATTCTGGATGATTCTATTATAAGTGTTTCAAATGACTATAAATTAAACATTTCTCTAAATGTTTCATTTTAAGAACACCCTATAATACCAACCTATTTAGATAATTCATTAAATCCAGGGGTAATATAATCATTTAGATTAAGTTTTGTCACAAAATAAATGAAATAACTTGTGGTTTAAATTTGTTTTTATTTTACCTTTTGTTATAGCATAACTGAGATAAAGGATAAAATTAAATGTAGAAATCCTTGGATAATATAAAACAGTAAAACATGTTTTTAAGTTTAATAACTTTTTTTTAAATAATAAAGTTCTCAAATAATTGTGACATGAAGTAAATAACTTGGAGTTAAATGTTATATAGTAAGTTATCCAGGCTGGTGTAGCTCTGTGGTCTTGGTTCAATTCTGGTTAGGGGAGGTACAAGAGGCAGCCAATTAATGATTCTCTTTCATCATTGAAGTTTCCATCTCTCCCTCTCCCTTCCTCTCTGAAATAAATTAAAAAAATTAAAAATAAAATAAAGAAATTAAGTTAAAAATTTTAGTTAGGTAATAGTTAAACAAATTTTTGGCTTGGTATATTATCTTCCACTGGAGAATAAATTAGAACTAAGGAACAATAAGAATGCTATTTCCTACTACTTGTTTTTCCTTTCACTTCAACCTTATAAAGTTTACATGTATTTGCCCTATGAAGTTACTTACACTTGAATATTTTAAAATTGATAATAACGCCCTTGATGGATTTTAATGAATGTGTATGAAGGGATGGGGTAAATATAATGAGAGATTAGACATAACTGAAATATCTTTGTTACTCTTCCCATTGGAGTAGCAAATGGGAGTATAGTTCCCCTCTCTTAGAATCTGGCATGAATTCAGTGACTTGTTAGATATGTAGAATGGAATGGAGACCAGATAATTCGAAGTCCTGCAACTTGATAGCAGGGCTTATGGGACACTCTCGCTTTGAGCCATCAGGAAAGAAGTTCAACAACCATGAGACCCTAATGGAGAAGCCAAAGGCCATTTCAAGTCTACTGCTGCTTCCGGGTTTTGTTCCCTAGGCCTTTCCATTTGATTCTTATCGTTTTCCTGGACTCTTCTCTTGTAAGACTCTTAACTCACAGAGGGAGAGAGAACATAGCTGTTCACTGGGCAAAGGCCAAAGAAAAAAACGTGTGACCACATGAAGAATAGAAAAACAAAGTCCTCTCCTCCTCAAGGAGAAGTAACGAGGGAGAAGAACCAAGATGGCGGCATAGGTAAACACCTATACTTGCTGCCTCTCACAACCACTTCAAAATTATAACTAAAAGGCAGAACAACTACCACCCAGAACCACGGGAAAGCTGGCTGAGTGGAAGTTGCACAACTAAAGAGGTGAAGAATGCACATTGAGACTTATAAGAGGTGAGGAGGCGCAGAAAGTGCTGGCACCTGGATGTGCTGCTCTTTTAATTGGGAGGGAGATACAAGCTCCTGCTTGCTCTGTACTCCAGTTCCGGGCGAGACTCTGGGGGACCCAGACATATACGGGGAGAAACTGGACTGTCTGGCTTCAGGTGGAACACGAGGGCGGCTTTCTCTCAGAGACACGAAGACCTCTCTGGGGCAGGGCTGACTGGCAGCCATTGCTGTTTGCTCCTCCCTGGTGATTCCCAGAGACCCCACCCCACCCAATTTACAACCTAACCCAAGTTGTGGGCATCGGCTTTTGCATATGAATGGCCTGTCCTTTCTCTGCCTAAAACCTGTCAAACTGCAGCTGGGTCAGAGAGCCCCAGAGCTTCCAAAAGAAGGCCCAAGGCCCGGCAGCAGCAGCCGGCTTTGCTTCACAGCTGGGCCTTGTCTGGGCACTTCCAAATGCCATACAAAGAAGAGGAATCTGCAGATGTCTTTGTAGCTCCTGCTGGGCGGCCCCAGACATTGGCTGACCTTGTACCTCCTTGGAGATCCAAGAGCCAGTGTACCCAGTGGTCAGTGTGAGACCATACCAGATTATAATTCTTCACATCCATAAGAGACACACTCAGGGGCAGACTCAGTGAGCAGCAAAGCCCCACTGAAGCAAGTCCTGCCCCATAAGGGTGTCTCCTGCGCAACAGATCTTCCAGTGTAGAAACAGCTGGTCATCACAGCCAACTGGCCTGGAGGTCAATTCCTCCCAGTGATACCAACAGCAATCAAGGGTTAACTACAACAAGACTGTGCACACAGCCCACAAAGGGGTGCACCAAGAGCGTCCACCTCAGGTGACTGGGGAGGCTGAGCCACTGGGCCCTATAGGACACCTACGACCCAAGGCCACTCTATCAACTCAGGGAGACTTAGCAGCTACCCAGTACATAGAAACAAACACAGCGAAGCTGCCAAAATACGGAGTCAAAGAAACAAGTCACAAATGAAAGAAATGGATGAAAGCAAAATACTGGATATAGAGAATTCAAAACCACTGTTATAAGGCTATTCAAGAATCTTCTAGAAACTTCTGAGAAATTTAGTGAGACCATCAAGGAAATGGAAAAGGACCAATCAGAAATTAAGCATACACTGACTGAAATAAAGAATAATATACAGAGATCCAATAGCAGACTAGAGGATCCCAAGAATCAAGTCAAATATTTGAAATACGAAGAAGCAAAAATCACCCAACCGGAAAAACAAAAAGAAAAAAGAATCCAAAAATATGAAGATAGTGTAAGGAGCCTCTGGGACAACTTCAAGCATACCAACATCCGAATTATGGGGGTGCCAGAAGAAGAGAGAGAGCAAGATATTGAAAATGTATTTGAAGAAATAATGACAGAAAACTTCCCCTTTCTGGTGAAAGAAATAGACTTACAAGTCCAGGAAGCTCAGAGAACCCCAAACAAAAGGAATCCAAAGAGGACCACACCAAGACACATCATAATTAAAATGCCAAGGGCAAAAGACAAAGAGAGAATCTTAAAAGGAGCAAGAGAAAAACAGTTAGTTACCTACAAGGGAGTATCCTTACAATTGTCAGGTGACTTCTCAACAGAAACTATGCAGGCCAGAAGGGAGTGGCAAGAAATATTCAAAGTGATGAACAGCAAGAACCTACAACCAAGATTACTCTACCCAGCAAAGCTATCATTTAGAATTTAAGGTCAGATAAAGAGCTTCACAGACAAGAAAAAGCTAAAGGAGTTCATCACCACCAAACCAGTATTATATGAAATGCTGAAGGGTATTCTTTAAGAAGAGGAAGAAGAAGAAAAAGATAAAGCTAAAAAATTATGAACAACAAAGTGACAACAAATACATATCTATCAACAAGTGAATCCAAAAATCAAATGAATAAAAAACCTGATGAACAGAACAAACTGGTTAATGTAATAGAATCATTGGCATGGAAAGGGAGCAGACTGACAATTCTCGGGGGGAAGGGGTTAGGGGGGGTGCGGGAAGAGATTGGACAAAGAGCTTACACCTATGGATGAGGTCAGTTGTGGGGCGAAGCCTGGAGTGGAGTGGGAACCTGGTGGAGGGGAGCTATGGGGGGAAAAAAGAGGAAAATCTGTAATAATCTGAACAATAAAGATTTATTTTAGAAAAAGAGAAGTAACCATCTAGGTTCAAGAAACTATACTGCTACTATGTGTAAGTCTTATTCCATTGAGAGAGGGAAATTTCTGCAAGACCCTCTGTAAATATAAAGCAAAGTTTGGTTGCCTTTATGAGATGCAAAAACACTGGACACCCATTCATGTAATCAATTTTATATAGAAATTACATATATGTGTATATATATGTACCATTATATATAATTGTGTACATATTATTTTAGAAAAAATACTACTACACACTTCCTTAGGTTTTCCATTAGGAAAGCCATCATTCTACCATCCTCTCTAATAAAATGGTAATATGCAAATTGAACATCACTCTGCTACATAAACCACGCCCACCAGCCAAGCCACGCCCACCAGCCAATCAGGGCGAGTATGCAAATTAACCCCATCCAAGATGGCTACAGCCACAGAGAGCAAGGTTTCCCAGGTAACAGAGCAAGCCAAGCTTTCCATAGTCATTGCAGGCCTAAGCCTCCACTCAAGCTACAAAGTTTCAATTATAGAAGGTAAACAAATTCAAACAAATGGCGGCAGAATGGAGCTTGAGAGCGCAGGCCAGGGTTGCCGCCGGCAACAGGGGAAGCAAAGCTTTCCGCACACCCTGGCTGGGCCCACCCGCTTAAGCCTACAAAGTTTCAATTGTAGAAGGTGAATTAACTGCCACAGAAATGGCTGCCGCCCCAGAGGGAGCAGCAGGAGGCTTGGCTCTGCTCCAGGCTACAAAGTTTCAATTGTAGAAGGACAATAAATTCCAGATACCAGGGCCTCCCCTTGGGTCGCTAGGGGGCGTGGGCGGCCTGCAAACCACCACAGACCCCTCATTCAGGGCGCCCCACGCCCCAAGGGAACCCCCACCTGATCAGGGACACCCTTCAGGGCAAACCAGCTGGCCCCCACCCGTGCACCAGGCCTCTATCCTATCTAATAAAAGAGTAATATGCAGATTGATCATCACTGCAACACACAATATAGCTGCCCCCATTGGTCAAAGGTCCTGCCCCATGTGGACACAAGATGGCCACTACAAGATGGCCAGCAGGAGAGGGCAGTTGGGAGGCACCCAGCCTGCAAGGGAGGGCAGTTGAGAAGGACCAGGCCTGCAAGGGAGGGCAGTTGGAGGTGATCAACCCTGCAGGAGAGGGCAGTTAGGGGTGACCAGGCTGGCAGAGGAGGGAAGTTGGGGGCAAACAGGCTGGCAGGGGAGCAGTTAAGCATCAACCAGGCTGGCAGCGGAGTGGTTAGGGGGTGATCAGGCTGGCAGGCAGAAGCAGTTAGGGGCAATCAGGAAGGCAGGCAGGCAAGCAGTTGGGAGCCAGCAGTCCTGGATTGTGAGATGGATGTCCAACTGCCCGTTTAGATCCTGGTGGGATCGGGCCTAAACGGGCAGTCGGACATCCCTCCAGGAGTCCCAGATTGGAGAGGGTACAGGCTGGGCTGAGGGACAACCCCCCGCCGTGCACGAATTTCGTGCACCAGGCTTCTAGTCAACATATATATTCACAGGGAGTGGATTAAGACTGAGACAGAGAAGACTGGATGTAAACTGAATAAACCTTGAATCTAGATAAATGTTTTGTTTACTCTGTGACTTATTTTTCAACAACACATATTTTGAGATTTAATTTTAGACTTGCAAAGAAAGTGAAAACATCTGTTCTTAAAAGATTTACAGACAATTCTACTAGCTCAAGTGATGTGAGTAGTTGACACAAGTACTGAACTTCTTCACTTTTTTCTAAAACCTTCCTCTGTCTTCACTAAAATCTCCATTATTTTGCTGGTTTATTTGCTTGTAACTATCATATCTATGACTCTATTTACTCTTGATTTATCACACCTGCTTTCTTATTATATACTCTTTTTTTTTTTTTTGTCTGCCTTCACTGAAGTGGGAGGCTTTACAATCTGAAAAAAATCAAAGGCAGAAGCCCTTTTTTAAAAAAATTATCTTTATTGTTGCAAGCATTTGTTTGTTTTCCCCATTGACCCCCTCCACTCGCAACCCACCCCTCTGAGGCCGTCACTACTCTATTGTTTGACAATGGGGGCAAGAGCATACAATGGAATAAAGACAGTCCCTTCGATAAATGGTGCTGGAAAAATTGTACAGGTACATGCAAAAAAAAAAAAAAAAGAAAAGAAAAAAGAAAGAAACTAGACCACCAACTTACACCATACACAAGAATAAACTCAAAATGGATAAAAGACTTAAGTGTAAGTTGTAAAACCATAAAAAAAATCTTAGAAGAAACCATAGGTAGCAAAATCAGAGTAATATGTTTACGGATATACCTCCTAGGACATAGAGCAAAGGAAACAGAGGAGAAAATAAACAAATGGGACTACATAAAAAAAGTAAATAAATAAAAAACAGAACAAAAAAGAAACCATCAACAAAATAACAAGAGAGCCCACTGAATGGGAGAACATATTTGCCAATGATACATTCGATAAGGGGTTAATTTCCAAAATATATAAGGAACTCATACAACTTAATAAAATGAAGACAAACAATACAGTTAAAAAATGGGCAAAGGACCTAAATACACACTTCTCCAAAGTGGATATACAGAAGGTCAAGAGACATATGAAAAAAATGCTCATAGTCACTGATCATCAGAGAGATGCAAATTAAAATGACAATGAAGTATCACCTCACACCTGTCAGAATGGCTATCATCAACAAATCAACAAATGACAAGTGTTGGTGAGGAAGTAGAGAAAAGGGAACCCTAGTACACCACTGGTGGGTATACAGACTGGTGCAGCCACTGTGGCAAACAGTACAGAGTTTCCTCAAAAAATTAAAAGTGGAACTCACATTTGGCCCAGTGACCCCACTTCTAGGAATATAACCTAAGAAACCTGAAACACTCATCAGAAAGAATATATGCACCCCTATGTTCATAGCAGATCAATTTACAATAACTTGGATACAGCCCAAGTGCCCATTGACAGATGAGTGAATAAAAAAAACTGTGCTACATTTACACTATGAAGTTGTAAAAAAGAAAGAACTCTTAACATTTACAACAGTATGGATGGAACTGGAGAGTATTATGCTAAATTAAATAAGCCAGTCACAGAAAGATAAGTATTACATGACATCACTCATATGTGGAATCTAATGAACAACATAAACTGATGAATATAA
Organism: Cnephaeus nilssonii; assembly: GCF_951640355.1. Taxonomy (NCBI): domain Eukaryota; kingdom Metazoa; phylum Chordata; class Mammalia; order Chiroptera; family Vespertilionidae; genus Cnephaeus; species Cnephaeus nilssonii. The sequence goes on along the minus strand of NC_137085.1, from coordinate 53,655,389 downwards.
CAGACCCAGAGACATAGAAGCATGGAACAGACTAACAAATATCAGAGGGAAGGAGGGGTTGGAGGGGTTGGAGGGGAGTGATTAACTGGGGACCTTGTATGCATATATGCAGAACCCTTTTATAATTAACGTAACTTCTTTTCTGGATTCCTAATATTTGACTTCCTTCATCTCTAACCTGATCAAACTCTATTTCATCTTCTTTTTTTTTGGTTAACCTGATCTCAGTAGAGACTTAATTTTTAAAAACCATATCTCAGTGAAATTGGCAACCTCTATCAATAACCTTTATTGCACATCACATCACTTCTTGCGATCTCTTTTGCCCATTTTTACTTTTAAAATATTTGTCAACATATCTGGTAGAGCTGTTGTGAGGATATTAGTTTGTTCAAAATTATTTTGTACAATACATCGTGTCCTTGGGAAAATGTGCTTCATTTGACTCATTTGTGGAGCAGATCAAAGTTGTAGTGGAGTATTTTGTGTGTGTCCTTGAGCAGTTGAAAATAATGTGCATTCAGTTACTGAGTGGCAGGTTCTAAAGATAGGAATTAATTCGTTAGTTGATAGTGTTATTCAGGTCATTTACATCCTTTCTGGTTTTCTGCCTACTTGTTTTATCAATCACTGATAAGGAAGTGTTACAGTTTCCAACTATAATTTGTGGATATATATATATATATATATATATATATATATATATATATATTTCCTTTTAGATCTATCATTTTTGTCATGTGTTTTAAAGATCTATTGTTAGATACATACACAATTAGGATTGTTGTCTTTAAGAATTGACCCTTTTATGAGTGTGTAATGTGTCTCTTTATTCCTGATAATATCTTTATTTTTCCCTTAAAATTTACTTTTTCTGAAATCAATATAAGCAGTCCAGTTCTTTTTATTAGTATTTATATGGTAAACCTTTTTTACATCCTTTCCTTTCTAACCCATGTTTTTAATTTGGAGTGGGCTTCATTGAAACAAAATCCTAGCTTAATATTTTAATAAATATTTAATATTCAGATTATGTGCCATGCATTAGTACCTTCCCTAAGTAAATATTCTGTTTCTAACAGCAGGTATCTGTTCTGTTCTGAATGCGAGTTAGTTGTTTGCTCTGTGCCCGCAGTTCTTTGATGGGTTCAAAAACTATCATTAATTTGTAGTGTGTCCTTATTGGTTTCTGGTTGTAAAGGTGAGTGATGCTTTCTTCAGCTCTCTTTATATATTGCTGGGCTATTTTATACCTTTAAATTATATGTATTGTTTTTGTTGCTTTATTTTCTAGCTTGGTATTTTAGTAAGATGTTGATATCTATGGTGAGAGTGAACATCTTTATCTTTTTTCAACTTCAAGGCTTAAATTGATCACTATTAAGTATTTTTCTGTTAGCTTTTTGTAGATTCTCTTTATTAGATTGCAGAAATCCCATGTAGTCAATGTTTGCTGCATTATCCTTAATAAGGATAAATTTTACTATTCCTAAATTATATTTTCATAAACATGTTTAGGAAAAAAACATTCACTACAATTAAATTATTTGCCTCTATCTAGTATATAATGCTGCAGTGAACACAGGGGTGCATATATCTTTTCAGGAGGTTAATTTTTTTTGTTTTCTTCAGATAAGTACCTGCAAGTAGAATTGCTGGATCATATGCTAATTCTCTTTTTAATCCATAGTAATGTCACCATTTATATTCCCACCAACATGCCCTTCCTCCCTCCCTTCCTCCCTCCCTTCCTTTCTCCCTTCCTTCCTTCTTTCCTTCCTTCCTTCCTTCCTTCCTTCCTTCCTTCCTTCCTTCCTTCCTTCCTTCCTTCCTTCCTTTTTTTCTTTCTTTCTTTCAACATAGCTATTCTAACAGGTCTGAGGTGATATCTCATTTTGGTTTAATTTACATTTCCCCATTGAAATGCAAATGTTGAGCACATTTTTATATGCCTGCTGGCCCTTTTTATGTTTTCTTTGGGAAAAAAAATCTATTCAGGTCTATTGCCCCCATTTTAAAATTGGGTTATTTGGGTTTTTGTTTTTTGTTTTTTTGCTATTTATATGACTTTCTTGCATATTTTTATTATTGAATGTTTATTGGATATGTAAATTGTAAATACTTTTTCCCACTGCATAAGTAGCCTTTTCATTTTGTTAGTGGTAATGTTTTTGCTATTGTCAAATGTAATAGGACCATATATATTTTCTTCTACAGGGGTAATTAAAGATCTTATACTTTTAAAAATTGGGTAACCACTCTTCATTTGACCATTATTGTACTGACATCATAAAAAAAACACAAAAAAACAGAGGTACAACATTATTGTTTTTCTATTGTATCCATAAAAACAATCACCACAAACTCAGTGTTGTGAAACAACACAGTTATATTATCTTAGAGTTCTGTAGGTCAAAAGTTCAAGTACAGTCTGGCAAAGCTAGTTTCTCTGCAAAGAATGTTTAAGGCAAAAACCAATGTGTTGGAAAGACTGGATTTCCTTCTGGATATTTTGGAGAGAATCCATTTTCAGGCTCATTCAGGTTGTTGACAGAAGTCAGTTCCTCGTCATTATAGAATGAGGTCCCTGTTTCCTGACTGGCGCTTGGCCAGGAGTCATTCTCAGTCTATAGAGGTCACCCTCATTCCCTAGCTTCTGGGCCCTTTCTACATCTTTAATACCAGCAAGTAGGGTCCAGTCCTTCCTCTGTGCTTTGAATCTTTCTGACCTCTCCTTTTGACATATCTTCTTTGCCTCTTTTTCTGCCACATCTCTCTGATTGGCCAAGCTAGAGAAATTTCTCTGCTTTCAAGAGCTCTAGTAATTACATTGAACCCACTCAAAATAATCCTTGATTATTTCCCCATCTTAATGTCTATAACCATAATTCCATCTGCAAAGTCCCTTTTGCTATGTAAGCAAATATATCTACAGGCATGACATCAAGGGACAAAGAATATGGAGGTCAAAATGCTGTCTATCACAAGCATCATACTTTAACCTAATGGACATATTCTTATTGTAAACCAAGTTAATAAAGATCTATAGGAAACTAAGCCAAATCTTGGTGATCAAATTTATACAAAGAAGGGGATATAATAAATCAGAGCTGATTTTTCAGATTACCTTATTTAGAGGCATGTTTCTTAGGTAGATTTTTGGCAGAGGTGTGGTAGCAAAAAGTTAAGGCTAAACTTACCTGCAAAAACCTGATGCCAACTCTTCTCACAGAGATCTATATGTTTTGTATAGCAGATGTTCAAGTGGCAAGGTTGATATCCTATGGTGGATAGGAAATGCTGGCCTGTATTCACACAGAGATCATTAACACAACACACAAAGGAGTGAAGAGCTAATTATCTGTGCATATATATCCCACATGTTAAATTTTGTCAAATGCCTCAACAAATATTTAAAAAACTTGGGAGATATTTGAAACATTTTCACATAGAATAAGCTAGGTATACAAAATTTTGATGCTATCCCCACAAATGTCATTGCTTCTTTGAATTAATTAAAAATTTGAAATTGTGATAAAATTGTGTCTAGCTTTGACTGAATTAGCCACATAATTAAATTTTAGTAAGAACATCAATTTAAATGAAATACTTTCAGATTTCTAAAGTGTTCACTTTCTCCTAGAAAACTAAGTGTGTTAATATGATTTTAATAGTTTTCTGTTATTATAATTACTTCTTTTTAAGTTAATAAAAGTGTTAGCTTCCAATTGTAGATAAAGTATAAAATTATAGATGGTTAACATCTGGTCACCCCAAATGCCCCCCCTGTCAGCCTGGTCACCCCTCACAACCACCCCCCCTCCGGTTAACAAAGAAAAAGAAAGTTTATATACATATCTGTGAGTACATATATAGGTGTATACCTACCATTGAGAGACAACTACTGCTAATATTTTTATTATTATTTGTGTATATGTATATGGTTGTCAAATTCCTAATCAAATTTAAAGAAAGAAGAGGATATAACAAATCATAGCTGATTTTTCAGATTACCTTATTTAGAAGCATGTTTCTTAGGTAAAATATATATATGTGTGTGTGTGTATATATATATATATGCATAGTTAATTTCAAACTGCTCATTAATTTTAGGACAATATTCTGTCTTAGAAGATTATTTATTTCTCCTATTTTTAACATTTTAAACAAACAATGTTATTTTTTTAATAGTGATGATATTCATATTCTATGCAAAAGAGAGATAAGAAAGATAGTTTGTCATTTTCATTGTCATGGACAACCAACATTAAAATTATCTTACAAGCTGGATTGCATTATAGAGTAGATGTTGAATTGTCTTTATTTTGAAAAGTATTCAAAATTGAATACATGTGACCATAGAGCCTCATTTCCCAAAAATCTAGTTCCAATAAAGACTTGTGCTCCATCACGATGATAATGTTTTATCCCGGGGATGTTCTTTTTTTCAGTGCCTTTGTCTGTCTCTGGTCAACAGCCCGAGATCAGTAATCATCATCATCCTATTCTCAGGGGCTCCTTCTTAAACAGCCCTTACAGTTCTGTCTGACAGATGCCCTATCCATTCTTTACAAACGTGTCCCTTTTAAGACTAAGCCATTGAATAACATTTTGAAACACTTTGGTGCTAATAACTAATTCCTAAGGTGCCAACCTACATATAATCCACAGTCTTATATCCTTTTGCTTGCATGATGCTGCTATTTCTTGAGCTCCAAGTTAATTTGGTGCTTGAGTCCAAACCAGAATACTCTCAGGTGCTCATTTACCTGGAAGTCGTATATGCATATTTCTTTTGCACCTGCTCTAATGTGTCTTATTCATCTCATTCCAACTACAGTTGTTTTTCTCACAATCCTGGACCACTGGCTCCTAATCGCTCACCTGCCTGCCTGCCTGGTTGCCCCTAACTGTCCCCTCCTGCCAACCTGATCACCCCTCACTGCTTCTGCATGCCAACCTGATTGCCCCCAACTGGCCCCTCCCTGCCGGCCTGGTTGCTCTTAACTGCCCTCCAACTGGCCTGGTCACCCCTTACTGCCCCCCTGCTGGCCTGGTTGCCCCTAACTGCCCCCCTTGCCAGCCTGGTCACCCCCAATTGCCCTTCCCACTGGTCTGGTCACCCCCAACTGCCCCCCCTGCCAGCCTGGTCACCCCTCACAGGCCCCCCACCAGCCTAGTCGTCCCATACAGCCTGCTGTTCAGTCGTTTGGACATCCCTCACTAACCCCCCTGCTGGCCTGGTCACCCCACGCAGCCTGCTGTTCATTCCTTTGGTTGTCCATCACTAACCCCCCTGCCGACCTGGTCATAGGCAGTCATCTTGTGAGGGCATGAGGGTCAATTTGCATATTACCTCTTTATTATATACACTGAGTGGCCAGATTATTATGATATCTGTATGCATAATAATCTGACCACTCAGTGTATATCCTATATAATAAAAGGCTAATATGCAAATTGTCCCCTCCACCAGGAGTTCAACCAGCAGGTAGGCCGGCCAACCGCCCATGTCCCCTCCCCCTGGCCAGGCTGGCCGGACCCCACCCATACACGAATTCGTACACATACACACACTGAGTGGCCAGATTATTATGCGTTCAGAGATCATAATAATCTGGCCACTCAGTGTAGGATGAGGCACTTTGCTAAGTTTGCTGGGAGGTACATAGAAGCCTGCATCACAACCAAGGCATCCAGGTTTATGCAACTTACTTAGGAAAAGAACCAAGAAAACAGCCTAGAGACTTAACGGAACCAAACAGAAATGATAATGGGCTGCAGTATTTAATCAATGAGCACAGCATTATCAATCAGGGAAAAGAGATCACTTCCTGCTGATAAATGAGAGGAAAACAACTCAGCTCAAATCACAAAATGTGACAGAGTAGCTGGTCTGCTCACACATTTGTTTATTTTATATTTAGGCTAAAACAAATGGCTCCCCTTGTTCTCCCGGTTAACTCTATCTATGTGTATATATTGTTGCTTTATCCCCCAATCATAGTATCTCACATTTTATTTTAAATTCTTTCTGGAATTGTTCTTACTGGAATCTCAAAGGGATCTGTGGAAACAGCACGCCACTATGATTTAGACTGGGGAGCAGAAGCACACAGAGTGATTGTGGTTGTGAAAGACAACGCACTACAAGGCAGAACACTAAAGTCCAAATACCCAGGCTTCAATCTCAGTAGAATTTGTGGTCTTCCTCCTTCCCATGCGTTGCTCATTAAAACCTCAGGTTTGCAATCATAAACCCCCAAACCTTGTTTTAAATGTCCCATTGGCTTTGCCAGGCTTACTTGCCCTTAAAACAAAATAATGCCCCCTCATCAATGATAACATTTGCTTAATTCACTACTAATATTGTATAACTTGGAAACCACAGGATCTGGGAGACATAAGACATGTTTAACATATTGTTTGACATGCTTTTAACATATTATTTAACATATTATTTGACATATTGTTTGACATGTAGTTGTTTAAGAGGTTTACACATAATCCTATATAATAAAGAGCTAATATGCTAATTAGTCCAAACAGCAGAACAACCTTCCTGAGGAAGCCAGGGCTGCGGGGGCCGAGCCCCTTGCACGAATTTTGTGCATCGGGCCTCTAGTATCTATATAATTAAGGTTACAGGTTTTAATAAATAACACAGGGATGCAATTTAATGGCAAAGCTAAAACTTGCAGGACCTGAAGAAAACAGTCGAAACTTTTTTGCTGATCTCCACACTACCATATTTTGGATAGCCAGGTTCTCAGATGAAGTTTAATCCCTGGCTGCTCTCCCCTGGGGAGTGAGGGGAACGATAATTGCATCACCTCTGGATGCTTTAAATTGTGCACAGTGCCTGATGTATAGTAGCATGGAGGTGACTGAGAATTTAAATATAAATGGAAAGGCTAGAATGATCTGCAAGAGAGATACTTGGATATTTAGATTGCTACACCAGACAGGAATTCAAAAGGGGACAAAGTTCATTGGTCAGTGCATTATTCCCTCATTGATTTTCCCTGCCAGTTCCTTCCAGCTCATTGATTTCCATTGCTGATTGAGTCATGGTCATGGGCGGCTAGGAGGTCACTTCATTTCCCTTTTGCTCATTTTTTTTTTCTGCCGACTCCACACTCCTCCACATGTGCCTGTCACTTCCACTAATCTCAATTGTCTGCTGTCAACAAGGTGATATTCTCTTTGCACAATGTGCCATGTGATGCATAATGCTTAACCAGGGCCTACTCCCAGATTCCATGTAGTCTGCCATCACTTGGGAGTTTTTAGTTCCTCTGTATTAAAGTTAAAGGTATGCTATATGCATGGTCCCCAGTGGTCATAAGCAGTACATACTAAGCTGGCAGGAGGAAATAATGTCCTGATCTCTCTGAAAACAGCTGATACCACAGTGAGGAGAGTCACAAAACAAACACACCTAAAGGTCACAACTTTCTTTTTAGTGCACATGCTCCAAAAATCCTTTCATTCAGCAGCAATATGAGGTCGTCTGCCCACTAAGAACTGTTCAACAGGTGGAGGAAATAGGAATATTTTCAGTGATAGCATTTTGTATAATCCGTGTCAGCAATTTGGATTTTATTTACAAGCAAACCCATTTAAAAATACAGTTAAATATTTCTGTCAAAGTATCAAAAGAGTATGAGTATGCGGATCGGGTCTGTACATAGAAGACATATTCATTTCTTTTTTTTTTTATTGCACGTACAGTTCTATATCCTGCTGACATACACATTTCAATTCATAGTGTACTTTAATCACAGATACAATGCTTAGGAAAATAAAACCAGTTGGTTAGCTGTACAGTTTTATGTTATGCAAATTCTAAATGCATTAGGGACAAAGTAGGCTGTTCATGTTCAGGCAAAAATCACAAACATATTCACAGAGATGACAACAAAAGCTTCTTTAAGACCACAGAGTTACTGCCCTTAATGAGATATTTTTCAGGTCTGTTTAAACATTGAAGATTATGCCTTTAAATTTTTTATACCACTTGAAGATGTCATTTACTTTGTATTTATATTTAGTAATTGGCCATGCAAGTTTCGGTTTTAAAATTTATTATGCAACATTCAACAAGACAAATAATATTAAATACTAATCAACTTTTAATAAGAATTATAAATGCTATCTCCTTGCTCAAGACAAGAAAAGCAATCATTGCAATCAATCAGGTAGTCTAATCAATTTTCAAAATGAAATTAACCATGCATCATGTAGGAAAAAAAAAACCTGTGAGGAATAGAATAGTATACTATGTCTTTGCTACAAGAGATAAGCTCAGTTTTATAAAATGTTAAAAAGATATTTAGTTTCTATATGATCTAGTCACATTGATGCATTTTCAAGGGTCTCATGTCTTTTCAGTGACTTGATGGGGGATTACAAAGAGTCAACTGATATATGTTATGAGAATGTCATTTAATATCTGCAATATGCCAATTATGTCATGGAATTAATTTCAGTTGCTCCAGCATTCACCAACTTTCAAAAATGGTATAAACAATAAGGAATTTATCACAGAGGTATAGTTTATGAAAATGAGTTTTCTTACTAATTAGAAAATGATTTAAATTGCTTCCTAAGTAAGTTTTGTCAGAGATTTAAATAAGTTTTCTCCAGTAATGTTAACCTATATAATAAAGAGGTAACATGCAAATTGACCATCACTCCAACACACAAGATGGCCGCCCCCATGTGGTCAAAGATGGCCACCCCCATGTGGACACAAGATGGCTACCACAAGATGGCCAGCAGGGGAGGGCAGTTGTGGGCGATCAGGTCAGCAGGGGAGGGCAGTTGGGAGGGACCAGGCCTGCAAGGGAGGGCAGTTGGGAGTGACCAGGCCTGCAGGGGAGGGCAGTTGGGAGGGACCAGGCCTGCAGGGGAGGACAGTTAGGGGCAACCAGGCCTGCAGGGAGGGCAGTTGCAGGAGACCAGGCCTTCAGGGAGGGCATTTGGAGTGGACCAGGCCTGCAGGGGAAGGCAGTTGGGGGCAATCAGGCCTGCAGGGAATGGCAGTTGGGGGGAACCAGGCTTACAGGGGTGGGCAGTTGGGGGCAACCAGGCCTGCAGGGGAAGGCAGTTGGGGGCAACCAAGCCTGCAGGAAAGGGCAGTTGGGGGGGACCAAGCTTGCAGGGGAGAGCAATTGGGGAGATCCAAGCCTGCAGGGAAGGGCAGTTGGGGGCAACCCGGCCTTCAGGGGATGACAGTTGGGGGGGGGGGGACCAGGCCTGCAGGGGAGGGCAGTTAGGGGTGACTGGGCCAGCAGAGGAAGGCAGTTGGGAGTGACCAGGCCTGCAGGGAAGGGAAATTGGGGGCGACCAGGCCTGTGAGCAGGCCATCAGTAGGGGTCAGATGGAGGTGATCAGGACAGCGGGGGGGGGGCAGTTTGGAGTGAGCAGGCCAGCAGGGGGCAATTGGGGGCCAGCAGGCCAGTGGAGAGGGAAGGGGGGGCGAGCAGGCCAGCAGGGGGGCCAGTTGGGGGTGAGCAAGCTGGCACGGGGTGCAGTTGGGGGTGATCTGGCTGGCGGGGGGGGACACTTAAGGGCGAGCAGGCCGGTGGCGGGGGGCAGTTGGGGGTGAGCAGGCCGGCAGGCAGAGTAGTTAGGGGCAATCAGGCAGGCAGGCAGGCAGGTGAGCGGCTAAAGTCAGCAGTCCCAGATTGTGAGAGGGATGTCCGACTGCTGGTTTAGGCCTGATCCCTGTAAACTGGCAGTAGGACATCCTTCGAGGGGTCCCAGATTGGAGAGGGTGCAGGCCTGGCTGAGGAACACGCCCCATCACCCATGCACGAATTTCGTTCACTGGGCCACTAGTGTTATATAAAGAGGAGTCATCCCATTTATTTAACAAATAAGGAATTGAGGACCGTAGTGTACTAAGCGATATGCTGGGCACTGGGAATACCAATATGAAAGAAATTTGCAGACTTTAAGGAACTTTAAGGCCAGTGAAGGAGACAGCCAGGTAAACAGAATGAAAAATAAAGTTGCAAAGTGCAATGACCTTTCTAAAGAATTGTACATACTGGCAAAAGAGAGTTGGTTTTTATAAATATTTCATGGAGAAGTAAGTCTGGGTTGTTACTAAAATAATAATTATAATAATAAAAACTTCTATTGTATAATAATAAACATTAGCTGTTCTATAATTTATAGATACTATGTTCTTTTATTCTCACATAATATAAGTGGGCTTAGTGTTATAATTATACTCATATTCATTTTAAAAATGGGGAAAGCTGCCCAGCTGGCATGGCTCAGTGTTTGAGCATTGACCTATGAACCAGGAGGTCACAGTTTGATTCCTAGTCAGGGCACATGCCTGGGTTGTGGGCTCGATCCCCAGTATGGGGCATGTAGAAGGCAGCCAATCAATGATTCACTTTCATCACTGATGTTTCTATCTCTCTTTTCCTCTCCCTTCCTTTCTTAAATCATTAAAAATACGTATTTTTTAAAAATGAGGAAATCTGAGTCTAATAAAGTTTGAATAACCTGTCCAAAGTCACAAGGCACTAATTGGTGAACCTGGTGTAGTAAACATGAATTTGACCACAAGTCACCTAGATACTTTACCGTTTTGTTGAGATATATTTAAATTAAAAGTTCAAAAGCCCTCATTTAATTTATCTTTTCTTTGAGTCAGAAACCCATGAGAAATATCCGGAGATACCATTTGCCATCATTTTCAAATAATTAAAATGGCATCTAACAGTGTGATGCACATTTTAAATGAGTTATTTTATTATTAAAAATACAAAGACATTTGAAAGAACCATTTGACATTAATGTTGCTGACTCTCTGCATAACAAATAGGTTTTGCTGATGCTATCTGCTTTATGTAGAATTCTGCAAAAAAAAAGTTTTGAATAAAAGAGCAAGCATACTTGACAGCTTATCCAATATTATCTATTAAGGCTATCCACTTGACATGACAATACTTGACCAAGAACAAACAATAATCACTATTACACTGACTTGAAAGCACCTTTTAAAAATAGCATCTAGCTTGTTACTCAAAAGATTTTGCAAAATCAGAGGCATGCATAACTCAAAAATTCTTTAAAATTATTTTCTGATGCTATCATTTTATAAACAGGGAGTCATTTTAATGTTATTGTGATTTAGAGCCTGTAGTTATACCCTAAGGAATAATTCATTCTATAGCATTGGTAAGGAGGGTGGGGGATTAATATGTGTACTTATTATCTCAATCAACCCCAGAATCAATCTTGACATCATTTTTCCCACTTATTCAGATATGAAATTTTGAATGAGGGAGGTTAATGAATAAGCCAGAGCCTTGTAACACCGCCAGTATCAGGGAAGCCAGGACCCATATTTACTAGTAAGACTTATGACTCTAAACTCCATACATTATTTTCCACAACATATTGCTTCCAAACCTTCTTTGACATTAACAAGAACATATAAGGTTACTTACAAAACAAAATTGAGCCTTAAATGTTCTATAATATCCAGACTCTAAAGATCTTACGTCAGAACAAATGCATGATTTAGTGCCAAATATACCAAATAAAATGTAATTTCTAGCAGGCATGTTCATGTTTATGTGGGACATCCATGCTCACCAATCACACAGGAGGTACCTGCAGCTTCAGTGAGCAGCTTTATACATAACAGGAATCATTCCCTCTTAGGCACCTAATTTCATTTTCTCTCTCCTGATTTCTTGCCCTTAACTATGACACATACTCACATCTTTCCTGTCCTTGTTACTTTCCATCTATCTTTGCACATGTAGCCTCTGTTTTTCATAGTGGTTTTGTATAACCCCTAATCAATACTTACTTATCCAGGCAGTGAGTGCTGCAGTACTCTAACAAATCCCTCTCCAGCATAATGTTTAATATTTAAATTGTGGCTGTAGAAAATAAATAACTAAACCTGAAGTAATTTAACTTCAATTGATGAAAAATGTTATGAAAAACATAAAGTTGCTTAAGCAGGGGTGGGGAACCTTTTTTTCTGCCAAGGATCCATGTGGATATTTATAACATCATTCGCCGGCCACACAAAATTATCAACTTAAAAATTAGCCTCCTATATTTGGTCAAACATTTCATTAAGTCACCCCTAATGCCTTGGCAGGGCCAGACCAAATGGCCTATTTTAGGTATACCTGTCAAGGAAGAGTTCGCTGAGAAAGTAATATCTAAAGAGACTCGCAGATTGAAAAATACTGAGACTCGAGGAGTTTGTTTCAAACAGTATTCTAGAAATTAAAACACTACATGCAAAGTCCCTAAAGCCATAAAAAGCTTGGTTTGCAGGAATGACACCAGTCAAGAAAACCTTTGACCATTTTGATACAAGAAAAAAAAATCTTAATAAAATTACTGCTAATGGAGATGCAAGATTAAGAAGAGCAAGACCAGTTTGGCATTGGTAGGAGTTGGATAAATAGTTCTGGCTTGGCCCTATTAGGTTAGAAATAACTATTAGATATGCAAGTGAAAATATCAAAAATGAGCCATGCATATGATTCTGGTATTCAGTGGAAAGGTCAAACCTTGAGATATAAACTTAGGAATTTTTAGTCTATAGATAGAATGTGAAGCCATGGGATCACAGTGGACATAATATAAATAAACTTACGTGAGTTAAGGAAAATTATTAGGGTTACTTCAATCTTTAGAGGCCAAGCACAGGAGGAAGAACTATACATGGAGACTCAGAAGGAAAACTGTGGTGTATGAATACAATTAGGTGAGAGTAATGTGTTAGAAACAAAACAAAGAAAGTGTCTCAAGAAAGTGGGCATGAGAAATTGTGTCAAATGAAATTAAGAAGTTAAATAACTACGAATATTGGCTATTGGATTTCACATGAAGGTAACTATTAGTGATGCTGACAAGAATAGTTTCACTGAGAAAAGTCAGAGAGAAAAAGACAGTTACCGTATGATTTCATTTATATGTGAAATCTAAAGAACAAAATAGACTCATAGACACAGAGAGCAAACTGACATTTGACAGATGGAAGGGGGTCTGGGGGGCTGGGTGAAAAAGGTAAAGGGATTAAGAAGTACAAATTGGTAGGTTCAGAATAGTCACAGACATGTAAATTACAGCATAGGGAATAGAGTCAATAATCTATACTAATAATAGATGAATATGCAAATTGTCTGGGACACAGACACAGTAACAGTAATGACCAAACAGCAGGCTGCATAGGGCGACAAGGCCAGCAGGGGGGTTAGTGAGGGATGACCAAATGACTGAACAGCAGGCTGTATGGGGTGACCAGGCCAGCGGCGGGGGGTGGGGGGGCAGTTGGGGGCGACCAGGCCAGCAGGTAGAGATGGTTAGGGGTGATCAGGCTGGAAGTGGGGGCAGTTAGGGGCGATCAGGGTGGCAGGCAGGTGAGCAGTTAGGAGCCAGCAGTCCCAGATTGTGAGAGGGATGTCCGACTGCCAGTTAGGTCCTAGATTGGAGAGGGTGAAGGTTGGGCTGAGGGGACCACCCCCCCGCATGCACGAATTTCATACACCAGATCTCTAGTATAGTAATAACTATGTAAGAGGCTAGGTGGTTTGTTGAAACTTAGGGGGGATCACTCTGTAAAGTACATTATTTTCTAATCACAATGCATACATCTGAAACTAATACAGAATAATATTGAATATAAATTATAATTGGAAAAAATTTTAGAGCAAAAAACAGTTTAATTGAAGTGATGATACAATTATTGACAAGACAAAAAGGAAAAAAAAATTAAAAAATTAAGATTCCTTTTTCTCCCCAACCTTTTCAATATTTCTTATTAATTGGATTGTTGATAATAGCTACTTTAACAGGTGATATCTCATTGTAGTTTTGATATGCATTTTTTAATAGGTAATGAGGTTGAGCATATTTTCATATATCTCTTGGCCATTTGTATGTATTCTTGGGAAAAGTGTTCAGGTCTCTGCCCATTTTTTAATTGGATTGTTTATGATTTTTTTTTTATTGTTGTGAATCGTATGTGTTTTTTATATATATTTGGATATTAACCCTTTTTCGAAGCTGTTGTTTGCAAATACCCTCTCATTCGGTTGGCTGCCTTTTTGTTTTGTTAGTGGTTTCTTTTGCTGAGCAGAAGCGTTTTACTTTGATATAGCCACTGTAGAAAACAATAGGCTGATTCCTAAAAACTTAAAAATTGAGCCTTGACCACTGTGGCTAAGTTGGTTGAGCATTGATCCTAACAATTAGTACATTTTCATATACCTTTTTAGCATTTGGAAAAATCCCTAAGCAAGTCCTTTGCCCCCCCCCCCACCATTTTTTGGAATTATGTTAAATCTTGCTGGTTTTTGTACAAATTTTACATGTCAATTAGTAAAATAAAAAATAAAAGGCTAATGCCCCTCTTACTTGTTAATAATTAACAAAAATACACTAAATGGTATTATTGGGACATAGAACCCATTCTATTTATACTAACTCAAATTAATCTAAACCATAATCATAGATAAACACATCTTAACTGGTATCCTTTCAACTCTATGTTAACCATAATTACCAATAAAAAAAGCATTGAATACCAACTCTTATCAAGTCATGACAGCCTTAAAATGCAACCAGCAATTGGGCAATAGTAGGACTGCCCAAGAAAGTCCATAGCTGCCATGCAGGTGTGTACTGATCCCAAATACAACTTAAAAGGTTGTAGATGAATGACTATATGACCACCACCAACAGCAACTGCCAAATAACACCTAGCCACTTACTATGAGCCAAGCAAAGTAATTTAGTACACTTGAATGTCTTACTTCAATTAATGTACCAGCGTTGAAGTGTGCACCATTAAAATCCATATTTTACAGTTGTAGATGGGAAGTGGTATAGATGGTGAGTAATATATTCAAAATCACACAACTCATCACAGGCAGAGCCAGAGCCAGAACCCAGAGATCCTGACTTTAAAGGCCGTACTTATGTGTACACTGTCAAGTGCACTTCCATAGAAGATGTGAGTTCTGGATGGTTTGATGAATTAGATGGGAAAAAATAGGTTTCACTGGAAATATTGGGAGTGTAAGAAATTCATAAAACACCTGAAAGTGAATGGGAACACAGTGAAAATGTTTTAGTATAAAAGTTAATAATATAGAAGTTGGCTAGAAAGATCCTTCACACAAAACTTAAAATCAGATCTAAATTCAACTGACATTTTCATGTGCTCCCTTATAGAGTTATGTTTTATGTATATATTCCTTCTCTGCAAGAAATATCTGGCCTAATTAAGGTCAGGGGTCATTTGTTACCCTTTGCATCCTACCATGTAGCTCCTTGATTTACACTCTCGCTACAGGAGGTTACAGAAATTAATTCATGTCATGCCCTACGTAGAGAAACCATGAGACAAAATGAATGTCAGGTACTTATCGTTTGCTGACCTCGAAAACATGGCAGAACTCAAGGAGCAAGTGGTGTAGACAACTTTTATATATATAAAACATATTCTCATGCTTTTAATCAAAATCTAACTGAACAGAGATGTACTGATTCTGATGCTTTGTGAGTCTGGTGCTTTAGAAAGTATGGTCTTGAATATCCTAATTGCCTTTTTTTTAAGGAGTATCCTATTTTTTCTTAGTTTGTCTGCACCTGCACCTCACATGATGGATTTTTGCAGTTGTTTCTCTCCTTCATACAATGAAGCACAGAAGGTTGATAAGTATTAATGAGGTATTGACAAAGTAGCTTTCTATATTTTGTGGAATAAATAGCAAGAGAAACAATGTTAGTAACAAAGGACACATATAATGGTCTTGTGCTTTAATTGAAATTTTAAAAGTTTCTTTCACCAACTCATCTAAATGTGCCTTGATTTGAGTCACTCTCTACTACTCTGAAATTTGAAAGGGTGAAAAGAATAATGCCAGCTTAATACCTGTTAAGGAAGGCATATGTGTGAATTAATAATAAAGGCACATTATTGAAGCCCTATTCCCCCTTCCTTCCTGTAGTGTCTCCTTTCCAAAAATGCCTCAAATTACTATTCAAACATTCAGAGGACTGCTCTGACAATGAAACAATTAACACCCACTCATTGCTCTGTCATCACTATCAAAATGGAAACCAACTCACTTGAGATAAGTATGTGAGCAGGGATTATGATTTTCAGCCGCATAAAGCACCATGCTGCATTGATATAGTCAAATGTATTCCTATCAAAAATAATCACTAAGAACCTAATAGAACATAATAGAAAAAGGGACTTAATATGGTAATGCATTCAATTGCCTTGAAACTACTGTTTAAAAATTCTACACCTTCTTTGCGTGTCACAGTTATTTCTCTTGATGCATACTACAACTTTTGGTCAGCTGGCTTGTTCATGTTTTCAGAGAATTAATTTGTTATTGTTATTGGTTTATACTTCCTTCAAGCAGGAACTATACCCGTTGTTATAATATTATCATGAAAATTTGCACCCAGTATTCAATTAACTTGAAGAAAATTTTAGGCAGCACTTTTTTTAAGCAACATTTTTTTATAGGCAAGGCTTTTAAACATTTTAATATCTCTTCTAACCCATTCAGAACATGGGCAAAGTAATCACCCACTTTGAGTTATAGGAATTTGCTTTCAGAAAAAGAACTTCACCCAAGACATTGGTTTTCAAACACATTTCCAATTCTTATTCAGTAGGAGAAACTGAAGACCCTATACCTTATCAGCAATAAATTACTCTCCTGTTAAACTGCCTGCTAAACAAGGAGCTACATTCCTATTAAAATCCAATTAAACATTCATCACATTTGATAGATATAATTAGAACAACTGTAGAGGGTAAATGGCTTCAAGCACTGTAGCCGGAAGAACTGTAGATTAGTGTTAAAAGGGAAACTAATAGACAATATGCTGGGGATTTTCCTGCAATGATACCTTCCTTATTGAGCCAATTTTATTTATTACTGCTTAGTGATTTTTTCATAGTTTCTCTCTTGTATGGAAAGTATTGCATTTCTTTCTTGTTTGCTTCTGCTAATAAGGATATTGCATCTGCTTTTATGGGGTAAATCAAACCGTGTAGTAACAACATAGCAAATCTTGCAAAATACTCTAAAACTTGCAGAATTTAAAATTTGTAAATCATTTTTTCAGGTTTTTACATGTCCTCATTGCACCAGATACAAGTTGGCTATAGATCACTTTAATTGTCTTTCTCACAGGTATATAAGCACTAGAAACTGCTAACCTAGACATTATAACCCGTAGATATGCACTCATTGGTTTCCTTGTGAAGTCATCTATTCTCTCATAGTGGCTATTGACAATCTATTTGCTGAATCTTGCCCAGTGGTTCTTAGCAATAATTTGTACATCTTGTCTCCTGGTTTTGCTAATCAAATTGTAGAGGAATGTTTTTAGACTTTACATATGTCTATAAAGAAAAGCTACTTTTGAACTGGGGTTAAAAGGAAATATTCTAAGCAGTCCATGACCAGTACACAATAAATATAATTTTGTAAAAGATGACAAATACTGTAAATATAACCATGTAGAATATAAATAGAATATTAAACATCAGTTTACATACACTGATTTGGCAATATTAAAATTGAGTAATCCTATCTAATAAAATAGTAATATGCAAATTAACCATCACTCTGCTATACCCACAAGCCACACCCACCAGCCACAACCACCAGCCGATCAGGAGTGATTATGCAAATTAACCAAACCAAGATGGCTGCGGCCATGGAGAGAGCATGAGGGAGGCTTGGGTTTCCCCGGCAATGGAGGAAGCCAAGCTTTCCGCACACCCTGGCCAGCCCAGGCCTCCACTTAAGGCTACAAAGTTTCAATTATAGAAGATAAATCCCAAGAAAAATGGCCACAGCCACGGAGCTGGAGAGAGCAGGCGAGGGTTGCCCCCGGCAACGTAGGAAGCCACGCTTTCCACCTGCCCTGGCCAGCCTAGGACTCCACTCCAGGGTACAAAGTTTCAATTATAGAAGGTGAATTAACCCCAACAGAAATGGCTGCTGCCATGGAGCAAGCAGAAGGCTTGGCTCTGCGCCAGGCTACAAAGTTTCAATTGTAGAAGATAAATATATCCCAGATCTACCAGGGCCTCTGCTTGGGTAGCCAGGGGGCATGGCCAGCCTGCAAACCACCACAGGCCCCTCACCCAGGCCGCCCCAAGCCCCAAGGGAACCCCCAACCTGATCCGGGACACCCTTCAGGGTAAACCAGCTGGCTCCCACCCGTGCACCAGGCCTCTATCCTATCTAATAAAATAGTAATATGCAGATTGACCATCACTCCAACACACAAGATGGCTGCCCCCATGTGGTCAAAGATCCTGCCCCCATGTGGACACTAGATGGCCACCACAAGATGACCAGCAGGGGAGGGCAGTTGGGAGGGACCAGGCCTGCAAGGGAGGGCAGTTGGGGGAGATCAAGCCTGCAGGGAAGGGCAGTTAGGGGTGACCAGGCCAGCAAAGGAAGGAAGTTGGGGCAAACAGGCTGGCAGGGGGGCAGTTAGACATCAATCAGGCTGGCAGGGGAGTGGTTAGGGGGTGATCAGGCTGGCAGGCAAAAGCAGATAGGGGCAATCAGGAAGGCAGGCAGGTGAGCAGTTGGGAGCCAGCAGTCCTGGATTGTGAGAGGGATTTCCGACTGCCTGTTTAGGTGGGATCAGGCCTAAACAGGCAGTTGGACATCCCTCGAGGGGTCCCAGATTGGAAAGGGTGCAGGCTGGGCTGAGGAACACACACACCCCCGTGCACAAATTTTGTGCACCGGGCCTCTAGTTTCAGTATAAATTAACAAAAGAAAAGTTCACCAAACAACTCCTTGTAGGAAAGCTCCAGGGATAGGACTTAGATTGGCCCTACTTGGCTCAAGTACACAATCATTATGACCATGACTGTCTCAAACCTTGTCTCATGCCCACTCATAGGCAAGGAGGATTCCATAACTGGAAGTTGGGTTGTGGACAGGAATATATGTGCCAGGCAGAAGGAACAGTAGATACATTAGGTCTATTCCATGAAACTACTGCCAAGTAATCTTTGACACTTCACTGCCTTCAAAGACTCCCTGGGTCTTATCACAGCCAAGGCAGCTCATGGGCTGCTGTTAAAACTGAGGTTCATAGTTGACAAACCTTTCCTGATTCCTCAAGTGAGAAGTGAGGTGAAGATAAGTTAACCTACTTTTCAGAGCTTTCTGTCTTTCTCAATTCTACTTTTTTCCTTGCTCTTAATCAAGAACTTGATGCTATACTGGTTTGTCATCTAATTGTTCTCTATTATTCAATCTACCTCTATGTTTCTATAACAAAACCTTTTCACATTAGTGTTAGTAAATGTACAATTATATTTTCTTGCAGTTTCACTTGAAAAGAATTAACTAAAAGTGGCAAATTTACTCAAATAAAATTATTAAGATATATCCATATTGAGCTTTCTTAACATAATTTCCCTCCCAAATCTCATGTACAGACAGAATTTCTTCAATCTTTAGATTTAAACAAGGAATAAGCTCCCATGTTAGGGAAATGTCTAAATATTTTGGGTTTTAGAATAAATGTATAATGTAAAATTTTAGGGGCTATCAAATTATTTACATTTTATTTTAAATTAATTTAAAAATTAGGTAGACACATATTTAAAAGTAATAATTCATTCTGAACTAACTTGCTTTTTAGAAATACTTTTTTTTTTCCAAAATACCTTAAAGGCTATGCTGACTTCAAAATCAGCCCATTGCTTATTAATTCTGTATATAATTATATATTTTAAAGACATTTTATGGCAGGATATTTGAATATTTTATGATGACCTGTATTTCATGGCATCAGAAATTTGGAATAATTGAATTATCAGAAATAAATCTTAAATAGTTATACTGACTTGTAAGAGCAATAATACAGTCAGTTATCAATTTATTTTAAAATTACATAGTAACATAAATAGCATATGCCTGTGAATTTTAGCTTTAAAGAAAAACATTAAATCTAGATTTTATTTTTTATTTGTATTTGTTTATATATAAAGATCAAGATATGCCCTTATTTTAAATTAATTACAGTGTTATAATGTCAAATGGCAAACTCTAAATACATGACTTTAAAGAGAAAAATTATTTTATGCAAACTAAATGGGTAGGTTAATATTTAAAATGTATGTTGTGAAAATAACTTTCATAAAACCTAGGACTATCATTTTTAAACTGAAAAAGACACTAATGCATTTCAAATGTATAAATCAAATGTGTACTTCCATTCTAGAAAAATAATAGAAACCTTAATGAATGGAAAAGCAATTTTGTGAAATTAAGTGTAAAATTAGGCATGCTTTCAATCTAAAATTAAAATTTGTGACGTTTATTAAAGAAATGCTTCTAAACAAAACTAAGAAATAAACTCTTAATATTTACTGTTTCTCTTCCTAGTAACCTGCTGAAATGTTCCTTTCAGAATTAGTATAAATGTTTTTTTGAAAAATAATATTTAATTTCCTTAGTCTATATCTATAACCTGTACTGTCAAACTTTACTGATACTACAAGTTGCAGGCATGAACTTGCTATTTGGCATATGTTCTAATTTTCCTGTAGTCATCTTCTAGTCCTGGAGAATATACTTTTAAAAATACAGGAAAGAGATTAAGAAGTACAAATTTGTAGATAAAAAATAGACACAGGCTATAAAGTACAACATAGGGAATCTAGTCAATAATATTGCAGCAATTATTTATGGTGCCAGGTGGGTACTCAATATATTGGGGAAATACTTTGTAAATTACATGATTGTCGAACTGTTATGCTGTACACTAGAAACTAATACAAAACCATATTGAATGTTAACTATAATTGAAAAACAAATTTAGAAAAAGGAAACAAAAAAATAGAGCCAACAGTTTGAGAGAAGGTATATGAAGTATTTGAGCAATAAGTGGAACCTATCTGTGTAGATTTTTTACTCATTTTTTAAGAAAATATTTGTGTTTGTACACATTAACTAAGTGTTAGCAACTAAGTGATGGTGGTGGGGATGAGGGATACAGTAGTCAATACAATAAGAATTGATATGTATGTATATGATATGTGAATTGATAAGATACACACACACACACACACACACACATACAGAGATACAGAGAGAGCGAGAGAGAGAGAGAGAGAGAGAGAGAGAGAGAGAGAGAGAAAGAGAGAGAGAGAGAAAGATGTCTGTATATACCTACATCTATATCATAAAAGGCCTGTGATCATGATGACATAAGGACGTCACAACGAAAGGAGCAGCAACTCTTGCAGCAGGCAGGGCGGGGCACAAGCTACTCCAGGCGGAGAGCTAGTAGCAGTGGAGAGCTACAAGCATCCATGGGCTGGGCGGCCAGCTGAGACAAGCAGATGTGCGCTAGGCCTCTAGTATTTACATACAAACCATGTATATTTCCAATTTTATTTTCTCTTATTCTAACAATAAAAATTAATACATATGCAGTATAGAAATATGTAAAGTAGATGACATTTATAAAAATAAATTAACAATGAATTCTCTTTCTATCTTTGATAGCTAATTCCTGTTTGATAGTTTCATCATCACAATCAATGTATGAGAGAGAATTCTATCTTAACATCCTTGGGATTGGTTATATGCCTCACTGCTTTGTGATTGGTTATCTGCAAGCTGCCTGTATTAGTAACATCCATGCATTTTAAAGTTTATATCTCTTGCTACTACCCTTCTTTCCCCACCCAGCTAGATTTCCTTAGCAATTTCACCTAGCTGGGCCTAGTCTTCCCCTCTCAGCTGGGTCTTGTTCTACGTTATTTTGTTTGTCTCTGTAGTGCAGTCAGCAAGCTGTATTCTGCCAGCATCTGCAATGCTCCACTTCCCAGCCCCCGTGGTCCTGTCCCTCCTCTACCCAGCCCTCTTCTTCTATGTCCTCAGGAACATACCCTAAAATTGTTTTGCATGTTATCTCATAAACTATTTTGACATAATTTCAAGTAAATATATTCTAAACATTGTACCATGGCATTAAATATTTAGTGAAATCATGAGTGTTAATGACTATATAGTAGGCCATCTTCTGGCCATAATATACTTCATTTTATTCAATTTAATGTGTTTTTTCCTTTACTTTTCTCTTTTTTTTTTCTTACTACTTTTAGTAGAGTGGAGTTAAAATCACTGTTTCCTTTTTATGGTCCATCTCATATTTCATTGGAGTTGCTAAAAAATGATTAAAAGAGTAAAGGATTAAAAGCATAAAGATAATTAAGACATCTTAAAACATATTTGTAATTTGGTGTCAAAAAACTTTAAAAGTTAAATTATCTCCTTGCTTTTAAGCTGAGAGAAACCTCTCTGCCATCAATTTTTTTTTTAATTTTTTTTTTTTTGCTGAAATAATCAACATTATCTTTATAATGTTTAGTTTGGTAAATAATTACAACCTTTTGGTAAGCAAATAAGTTTTCTAATCAGATTTTGAATTATTTTATTAACTAATCCTACCTAATAATAGACAAATATGCAAATTGATCGTACCTTCGCTATGCCCACGATTGGCCAGGAGGCGCAGGGGGGCGGGACTCGGGGTGGCCGGGGTAGCTGATTGGGCCGGCGGGACGCTGAGCTGCGTCGCCAGCAGCGGCACGAGCTCAGCGTCTGCACCATGTCTGTGCTGCGGCACAGAAGGGGCCTCTGGGGCAGCGAGCTGACGTCCTGCCGTGCGGACCATCAAAAGCGGGGGAGCTGAGTGCCTGAGCGGACATGCACTCAGCTCCCCTGCAATCGAAAGCAAAAGTGTGGGAGCTGGGTGCCTGTCTGCTCAGGCAGCAGGCCTTTCAGAAGCCTCCGCCAGGCCGGAGGCTTCTGAAAGGCCTGGTGCACCAGCGATCGAAAGGAAAGTGTGGGAGCTGGGTGCCTGTCCACTCAGGCAGCAGGCCTTTCAGAAGCCTCCGCTGTGCCGGAGGCTTCTGAAAGGCCTGGTGCACCAGCGGACAGGCACCCAGCTCCCCGTGATCAAAAGCAAAAGTGTGGGAGCTGGGTGCCTGTCCACTCAGGCAGCAGGCCTTTCAGAAGCCTCCGGCGCTTGGTGCACCAGCGGACAGGCACCCAGCTCCCCTGTAATCGAAAGTGAAAGCGTGTAGGGCACCCTACACGTGCATGATTCAATCATGCACTGGGCCTCTAGTATTAGTATATAAAAAGTTTTAAAATTGTTGTGCAGTGACTGGAACATTTTCTTTAATAACTGAGGAAGCATTGGATACTGAAAAAAACCCACAGAATTAGTAGCATTAACTTTCAGTCAAATGTCTACTAATTCTTATCAGTTTTTCAGTCAGAATTTGGAATGATCTACTTTTCCCTCTCTCTGGGACAATTTGATTGATATTCATTTATTTACTTACCAGTATGAAAATTCCATGATGTTTATGGATGTTGACCATTCTGGTTGGCCAGTGAATATATCGTTTAGATTTTGGCTTCCCTCCAATCAACCAGAGTGAACTTTTAAAAATGTAAACATCATGATAAACATTTTACTATTAAAATTTCTCTAATGGCTTCTTCTCATATCTCTCAGAATAAAACCTAGAACATTCGTATAGCCTATAAGACCTTCATGATCTACCTACAACACATTGAACATACTCCAAATTCAAGACCTTTGCTCTTAATTTTCCTTTGCTTGATTATTCTTCTCCCAAATGTTCACATGTGTTACTGCATCACTGTATAGATGTCTTGGTCAAATGCCACTTTCTCAATGAGGCTTTCCCTACCCATCCTATCTAAAATAATACTGTCCCCCACATCATACACTCTTCTCTTTCCCAGAACCCTTTTTCTTCACCTTCTTTACCAATAGTTAATGCTACACCAATAAATATAGATATCTATATATATAATCTATATATATAAAAGCCTAATATGCAAAGTGTCCCCTCGGGATTTTGACCTACTGGCAATTTGATTGCTCTCTATGATGTGCACTGACCACCAGGGACGGCGTGGAATGAAGGAAGGCCCCGGCCTGTATCTGGGGAAGGGAGGTCCTCGCTGGCAGCCAGCAGCTGCTAGGGACCCTACCCATGCACAAATTTTGTGCACTGGGCCTCTAGTAACCATATATGTTGCACCTATATGTTGCACTTGATTTCTGTTTGTCTTTTCTACTAAAATGCAAACTCTATTACCTCAGGGACTTTTGTCTATTTATGTCTACATGCTTAGAACATCCTCAGCATATGATGATTTTTCAATGAAGTCCTGTTGCAAGGATGAATATCTAAACCCAAATATTCAAAAAGGTATTTAATCCAAGGCTTGATTTTCTCATTTGCAAAATTGGTATAATAATAGCAATATCTATTCCACTGAAATTTATTGAAGATCAAATAATATAATGAATGTGAAACTCTTTGAAAATTACAAAGGACAGTTGTGTTTCTCTGAGAAAATATAAATCCTTTGGAGGCAAATTTTTACTAAAACTTGTTTTTCTACCTTATTTGTTTGTTTATTTTAATATATCTTTATTGTTGAAAGTATTACAAATGTTACCTTTTTTCACCTCCATTGACCTCCTTCACCCTGCCCTTGCCCCCACAGGCCTTCTCTGCACTATTGTCTGTGTCCATGGGTTATGCATATATACATATAAATTATTTGGTTAATCTCTTTCTGCTTCCCCCACCACCTTCCCCTTTGTAATTCCATGTCTCTGGATCTATTTTATTTGTCAGTTAATTTTGTTCATTATGTTCCTATTTTCTGAAAAGTTTTCTTCTTTCTCAATGTCAGGAAGTGACAGAATAAGACTTAATTAATCTCAGGTCATAAGATAAGTACAATACTGGTATTCCATATATATTCTCATGGAAATGACCTCATCCATCATAGAAAAGAGAATTAATATACTGATCTTAGAAACCTTTATAAGGCCTTAAATTATTGTAAATAGGATAAAATTTGAACATTTGCAGTATAGTCTGTTAGAACCAGCAGAAGGAACTTAAATAGTAACAAAGTATTTTTTCATCAATATTTTAAATACCTCCATTACATAACTATTATTCCTGAAAATTGTGGTTACTATGGTTCTCTATAAATAGGAGGATTATGCCAAAAATAACAAACATATAAATTAAATGCCATTCTGCATGTATAATTGCTAAATTTCATCATCTTTATAAATTCAATACTCATAAAATTATTCATTCTGTGAATCAGTTCTTCTAATAAACAATGTAATTTCTTAAGGAAGGAAAAA
This sequence comes from Cnephaeus nilssonii, assembly GCF_951640355.1. NCBI lineage: Eukaryota > Metazoa > Chordata > Mammalia > Chiroptera > Vespertilionidae > Cnephaeus > Cnephaeus nilssonii. The sequence goes on along the minus strand of NC_137085.1, from coordinate 53,630,093 downwards.
TTTCCTAAATTAATGTATTTTCTTTATCTTATACTTACGTTTATTTTTGCATCTAAAAATAAAGCTGTCGCCGAAACCAGTTTGGCTCAGTGGATAGAGCATCGGCCTGCAGACTGAAGGGTCCTGGGTTTGATTCCGGTCAAGGACATGTACCTTGGTTGCGGGCACATCTCCAGTAGGGGGTGTGCAGGAGGCAGCTGATCGATGTTTCTCTCTCATCGATGTTTCTAACTCCCTATCCCTCTCCCTTCCTCTCTGTAAAAAATCAATAAAATATATTTTTAAAAAATAAATAAATAAATAAAAATAATAAAAATAAAGCTATTAAATAACTCATACATGCATGGTTCTCTTTTTGTAAAAAAAAAATATGTTTTTATTGATTTTAGAGAGAGAAAGGGAGACAGATGTACAAAGAAAGACAGAAAGAGAGAGAGAGAGAGAGAGATCCATCAGTGGCCTTCAGTATGGGGACCGAATCTGCAACTTGAGCATGTGCCCTGACTTGGAATAGAACTGGTGATTTTTTGGTGCATGGTTCAGTTGGTTGAACAGCACCCTAACAACTGAACCACACCAGCCAGGGCTCATATCTCTCTTTAAAATATAAGAATAAAAATACTTTTCTAAAGTTATAAAAATATTATATCCAGAAACACATTTTTTACTTTATTTCCTTCTATTTAAAGTAAGCTTTTATTGGAAATATTTAGATATAACCACATAATATGTTGAACCTATAAAAACCTATTAGATTTTCCAAGAACAGCAAAATTTTATTTTTAAGTACATCAGATGTTAAAATTAGAATTAAATATGGACTAAAATTATGTTTCTGGTATTATAATTATTTAGTGTTCAATTAATATAAAATATCCCTTGTGTAACTTAAAGCCATGAATATGATAATCACTATAATTTCAAAATATGGCCATTGAGTTTAGTTTTAATGAATTTATTTTCAGTCTCAGCTATAAATTTCCTCCTAAGAATTAAGAAGAATGACAACCCCTCAACAAAGAGAAAACTAAAATATATGTGTAAAATTTAAAAGAGAATGGTTAAATTTGTGTTTATTCCCTTTCTTTCAGTGACATTCCAATGATAAAATGAAAGGACACAATCCTATATAATAAAAGTGTGATATGCAAATTGACCCTAACGCGGAATGAATGGGAACGACTGGTCACTATGATGCGCACTGGACACTATAGGGCAGACACTCAGTGCAGGAGTGGTCACAGGGGGAGCTCCGCTCAGCCACAAGCTGGGCTGCGGGCTGCGAGTGCAGTGGTAGTGGTGGGAGCCTTTCCAACCTCCTCAGCAGCGCTAAGGATGTCTGCCTGTGGCTTAGGGAGCAGGCCTAACCCATCAGTCAGACATCCCCTGAGGGCTCCTGGGCTGCCAGAGGGATGTCTTACTGCCAGCTTAAGCCCAATCCCCTGGAGAGTGGGCCTAAGCCAGCTGGTGGACATTCCCCAAGGGCTCCTGGGCTGCCAGAAGGATGTCTGACTGCCAGCTTAGGCCTGATCCCCCAGGGAGTGGGCCTAAGCCAGCAGGTGGACATCCCCCAAGGGGTTTGGACTGTGAGAGAGCACAGGCCAGGCTGTGGGACCCCTCGCCCCCAAATGCACGAATTTTTGTGCACCAGGCCTCTAGTATATAGATCATTGAAGACCTGCAGAGAAGTCCTTTCCTAAGTCATGTTCAAGTATTTCATATTAGACCTTTGATTAAACATATAACTATTATACCACATGTACCAATATTGTAATTTGGTGTCATATCTGTAAGGAAAAATTGCTAATGACTATAAATGTTTAAGTATAATGTGCTTTCAATTAAACACAATGAGTCAAGATTAGGAAAAGATAAGGTACATCATCAGCATATATTAGTGCTCACTGCTACAGGGCCAATGAGTTACTTGTTACACATCTTGAAATTAATTACTTTTGTAATCTATTGTCTATTTTGTTTTGACATGGGCCAAGATGAACTTGTCTTATGTTCTATTTTCTCTTTAATGAATAATGTGAGAGGGAAACCCTATGACTTTTAGGAGCTAGTTGTAAAGAGACAAAACTGTGATTGGTGTTCTAGAATGTGGGCATTCTTAGTCTGTAATATGCAGGCTAAAAAATCAGGCTGCTTTAATCTTGAGATAGGGATATAATTGTAGTATATAGTGGAAAATATATCTGTAAAAAAGAATCTGACTCCATTCTTGATGTTTGACTACTGACAGCTTTTACGCCTTATCTCATGTAATTTCCTCTTTGCCCCACATCTGGGCAGACCCGGGTCCTATTGGCCACCTGAGGTAAGTACAAACCACATGCAGGAATTATCACACTGTCTAAACACAATAAAAAACACCAAGCCAGTCTCCCTTGCTTGCTCTCAAGTTATTTTTAGAACTGCTTGGAGCCAACCTGCTCTCCCCAGAAAACCTCATCCTATATAATAAAAGACTAATATGTGAATCGACCAAAACGGTGGAATGACCAGTCACTGTGACACGCACTGACCACCAGGGGGTAGATGCTCAATGCAGGAGCTGCCCCCTGGTGGTCAGTGTGCTACCACAGTGGGAACGCTGCTCAGCCAGAAGCCAGGCTCATGGCTGGCAAGTGGCAGGAAACTTTCCCGCCTCTGCAGCAGCGCTAAGGATGCCTTGGGGGATGTCTGCCTGCTGGCTTAGGCCCGCTCCCCCTGGGAGGCGGACATCCCCCAAGGGGTCCTGGTCTGCGAGAGGGGGAAAGCTGGGCTGAACGATACCCCCCCGCAGTGCACAAATGTTGTGCACTGGGCCTCTAGTTATGTAAATAATGAACCTCTTCATATCCTCTTGGTTTATGTATGGCATCATTAGGCTTGCCATCTGAACCACATCTTAGGGGTCCATCTTGCTTCTGCAGTGTGGCTTAAATGTATCTCTCTTTTCACCCAGGCCAGGTAGCTAAGTTGATTAGAGCATCATCCCAATATACCAAGGTTGCCAGTTTACTTTAGAAGTAAGGGCACATACAAGAATCAACCAATGAGTGCATCAATAAGTGGAACAACAAATCTCTCTCTCTCTCTCTCTCTTTCTCTCTCTCAAATTCAATAAAAATAAAAAATAAATAAAAGTATCTCTTTTCTTTGTGGAAGTGGTTCTTAATTTGGCCTTTTTTTTTCTTGCTTCCTCTAGATAAATAATTCTCAATACCTAGGATTTATTTTAATGGGTGTGTCACACAGATATAACAAAATTGATTTTAGCTAGCAGCCACGTATTCAACTTCAATTTAGTGAGAGCACATATGCACTGAAACAGAACTTAGAAGGTTTCTTTCCAATCACTTGTGAATATGTAGGTGACCAAAATATGTTTACCTTCAAACATAAATAAGTATTGATGTGTTAAAGTGCATAATTTTTAAGTTGGACCATTTATGTATATTTCAACCAACACTTTTCAGAACCACTCTCTGTATAGAGACTCAATGCTTTCATTCTTTCTTCTAAAGTAAATAATTTTCATCAGGATTTATAATGGCTCATGAGATAAGTCAAATATAAGCACTTTGAAACTAGAAATTAAGTAAAAAGAAATAGCTGACAGAAAGTAAAGAACTGGTAAATGTTGGCATTTCAGGCACATTTAGTATTGGGGCAGGGCTGCTTTTTGAGTTGGGTCACATAGTCAATGACCTAGTGACTGAATCAACCAACATATAGAGTATTCCTTGCCAAGCAACTTCACCAAATTTATAACAATGCAATTCTCCCCCCGCCCCAAATAAAAGTATAAAAAAGGCATGGAATATGAATCAATGTAGCATTTGTGGTTGTTGAAGTATTTAATTAAGGTATCTTCATTAAAAATGTAAGTTACCTAAATAAAGGAAGCATGCAATATGCAAGTAGTAGGGACTCATATCATGGTCATTGTTACTGATGATGATGCATTGGTTTTGATGGAAATCTAGGACAGTATTGAGCATGGAGACCTAGATTACAATCTTTAATGACTAGCTGTACAATAGCAGACATATTACTATTTCTCTTCAATTTTTCTCACCTGTAAAATGGAATAATAACATTGAATTCCTATGGCTATTGAAAGTATTAAGGCTCTTCATGCAGAGTTTATAATAAAGGTTATTTGTTTCCATACTTGCCTTTATTCTACTCAGTGGAAATCACTTATATGCGTTTTTATCTCTCTTACTAGACTAAATGTTTTTGGGACAAGCATTATGTGTGTCAGACCATGCAGCAAGAGCCCTACAGGAGCTCTGCTGGACTGATTGGTTCTGAGTGGCTGTGAGTCCATGTATTCTTCTAAACTCTCCTATCTGACTACTCCAGGGCTGGTTCTGCTTGAACCCTGCCCACTGTACTAACTGTTGGGAACTTAGCTCAAGTTCCTCCTTTATCCTCTGCTTAGTAGTAACAGGTGTTGGGTCTGAGCCCCTCTGCCTGGAGCTGGAACTCCTAGGACACTGGATCGTAGATGAAGCCAGGAGAGGTTGTGGGTGTATAAGAATGAGGCTTTATTGCTGGAGCCAGTGGCCATTTAGCCATCTGACAAGAGCAGTCCTCACAGCAAAGTCCATACAGGCAGGCGGTCAGACACCGGCTGGTGAATATATATCTTTTCCATAAAGCAGAATCAGTCTCTATACCCACAGCTATTATCTGAGCAGCCACATGCTGCCTCCTAGACTCACCGCCTCACATTGTAGCTGTACCTAAGCTCTCAGGCTCAGCAGTTTCTCCTGTCTCTCCAGCCCAGCTGCATTGTCTCCATACTCCAGCAGACTTCTTCTCTCTCCAGCCTACTCCAGCCAACTAGCTGGTCAGTAACTTACTTTTATACCATTTAGACAAAGAAGGCTTCGTGGCAATAGTTACATCGATCATATTGGCTACTGAAAGGCACAGTGTACCAGTGTACCATGTATCCTTGCACCTGCTCATGGAATCTTGGCCTGATTAGGATTCCAGGCTCAGAGTCCTTAACCATTCCATATAGGCACATGAGTGGCCTTTGGTTATTCTGGTGTATTTATAACAAGGCCTCTGTGCTCCCACAGGCCTTGACTATCTCAGGACCTGGCATAGTTCCCACAATGTGTTTTTGTCATTTATTTTCTTAGCAAAAATCTTTCCAAGCATATCTCAGGAAATCAGTAAAGTGTGATGATTTAATTACTCAGAATGTTGATGATTTCAAATCAAGCATCCATTGGTCACTGTATATGGTATAGGTGCTGAAGTTTTCCAACAATTGGGCATCAACTTCATTAGAAAACCTTATTTCTACTACACATTTTGACATCTACATCTTTGCTGTAAAATATGTAAAGCAACATTGATTGTGGTAACTTCTTGGTGGTATAACAAACCATTAAAAAAATAAAAAAGATGGACCTATTATTTTAGATAGCAGTAGATCACCAACTGAAAAACCAGATGGTGCTTATATTCTCTAAAGTCCTATAAGTCCAATTCAAATTAGCAGGTAAAACATTAAAGTTTATATTTTAAGCTACATTATTAGGCCAATTAGTTTTAGAAATAAGAAGTTTTCATATGAAATTTATAAATGGTGCCTACAAATACTATTTTTGGAACAGTTTTTGAAGAGTAATGTGGACAATCCTATATAATAAAAGCCTAATATGCTAAATATCCAGTCATCTGGTCATCCGTTCAACCAATCTATATAATAGAAGCCTAAGCAACCATTACGGCAGAACGACCAGTCGCTATGATGCGTACTGACCACCAGGGGGGCAGATGCTCAATGCAGGAGCTGCCCCCTGGTGGTCAGTGCACTCCCACAGGGGGAGCGCCGCTCAGCCACAAGCCAGGCTCATGGCGGTGAGCTCAGCTTCCATGGCAGAACCTCTTCCAACTCTGCTGCAGCACTACCGAGCGGTGGCAGCAGGTGCAGCAGGCCAGGATGAGCATGAGCAGCACGGTGCCTGGCCCCGATTTGGGCTCCTCCCTGACCTCCTGCCGCTTGGTGCACTGCTACATCCCCCGAGGGTTCCCAGACTGCAAGATAGCGCAGGCTGGGCTGAGGGACTCCCCCTCCCCCGCCCCCCCCCCATGCACAAATTTCGTGAACCGGGCCTCTAATTAAATTATAATATGCTACTGATATGCTAAGGTCACTCAACCACTCGCTATGATGAGCACTGACCACCAGGGGGCAGGCACTCTGACTGGTAGGTTGGCTTGCTTCTGGGATCTGGCAAATTGGGACTGAGCGAGATGGGCCAGAAACACCCTGGAGCCCTCCCGCGGCCCCTCCCTGGCTGGCCAACTTCCCACATCCCTCTCGGCCCCAATTGTGCACTGGTGGAGTCCCTCAGCCTAGCCTGTGCCCTCTCACAATCTGGGACCCCTCGGGGGATGTCAGAGGGCCGGTTTCAGTACAATCCCTTATGCCAGGCCGAGGGACCCCACTGTTGCACAAACTCGTGCACCAGGCCTCTAATAGTTTAAATAAAATTGTTTTAAAATGCGGCTTTCTAAGATTTACCCAATCACCACTATTTTTAATCTAAGGGGAATTATATAGAATTTTATAAAGTGATACTTGTTAAAATGTCTTCAAAAGAGTAGAAAATTAAAAATTAAACATATATTTATTTTAAATTTTGTAAATGCTTATCGAGTCTCTATCCCATGCCATCGGTCTGAATAAGATGCAGTCCTGGCCCTGAAGGAACTCACAAGTATATGCATAATTGAAAACAGCTTTAGAAATGAATTAATAGATCTGTGCATTAAGTGCTTTAGTATATGAAAGCAGAAGCTCAGAAAATTCTGCCATTTGAAAGGAAAAGCCAAGAAAGTCATGATAAGGGGCTTATGTTTGAAATTAATCTTGAAAGATAAATAGAGGTTTAAGAACAAGAGCATTTTGGAAAGGAGAGAAAACGTACAGTGTTTAATGATATGAGAGAAGGTGATTTTCTTGGGGAGAATAACAAGTAGTGCATGACTTTAGGGGCCTAAAAAAGAAGTCAGAGAAGAGAGGTGTAAGCTGAGAACAGAAACGTAGAACAGGATCTGACAATAAAGCACCTTGTATTCCAAGCTAGGAAGCTTAGAAATGAAACTGTGAATGGAATTGAAATCCATAGTATTGAAGAAACTTAAGAATAGAACAGCTAGGATTAGAACCACATTTTAGGGCATTTTCTAGTTACAAATGGAGAATGGATGCAGGAATGGGGAACCTTTTTTCTTCAAAGGGCCATTTGGTATTTATAGCATCATTCCCAGGCCATACAAAATTATTAACTTAAAAATTAGCCTGCTATATTTGGTCAAACATTTAATTAACTCACCCCTAATGCCTTGGCAGGGCCAGGCCAAATGATTTCTTGGGCCTTTTACGGCCGGCCCAAGGGCCCGATGTCACCCACCTCTGGTAGGGCATGAGAAGTGTTAACACAGAGAGTAATAAAGCTGATGCCACAGTTTAGGGATCATCAGATCTGAGGAACAGTAAAGAAGAAGTTGGGTTGGACATGAGGTAACAGATATGCAAGATATTTAGGGACAGGAATTAATACAATTTGATGATAGGCTAAGGACAGTAAGTAATAGTGAAGAAGTACAAAGATTAGCAACGTTATAGCTCAGGCAAGATGGTGGATATAATAAACGTCAGTGCTTTTATATCACAAGAGTTATGTTTTTTTCTCTTAGAACATGAAGCTGCCATTTGTGGAAAAGCGTGGTCACATGCCTTTCTTTATCTAATGGAATTCAGGAAGTGACATGTCTGCTTTGATGAGGAAGCTTTAGAAATCAGAGGATGGTTTTTTTTCACACACTCTGTCTTTGCCTTAATACCCAGTAATGTAGTACTGCCTGCTCCAACAGACTAGGTATTTGAGTAAGATCAATGCAAAACAAAAGCCCTAGCCAAGCCACATAGACCAGTAAGATTAAGAAACAAATTATTGTACTTTTTAAGGTGCTGAGATTTGGGCGGAGGGGGGGGCGGTGGGCGGTATTTTCTACTATACCATGGCCTTGAAAATATTCCAGTGATGGTGAAATAAAATTAAATTAGGAATAGTGGAGATTACATATTACGTGACTATATTAGCATTTCCAGTTTTATGAATTGGGTTCTCAGAATCAAAGTGTTTATAGGAGATTTGTATGCATGTTAACCAAAGTCATGAAAGCAGACATACTAGTGCAGAAAATAAATAAGCAAAGAGCAGCAGAAAAAGAACTGATGAGGATAAAACCTTCAAATATATCAATACTTCCTTTTGTAAATCTGAACTTTACCTTGAAGAAAACAGTTTGTCATCAGAGAGTTTAAATAGAGAAATGAAATGATAAGAGTTGTGTTTTTGAAAAAGCACTCCATGGTTAGGTTAATTAATTAAGAATAAGGATAAGCTGGTTATTAAACACATTTTTTCACTCTTTGGTTTACTCAGTAAATATGTATCCAGAAATTACATCTTGAAAACACATGCTGCTCCAAACATGTCCTCCTTTGACTATCATAAAACTATGTAATAGAAAAGCAATCAGGGTTTGGGATTATAATATAGTATACCCTGAAGACATACAAATTAGATAGCTTTCTGGCTCCTAAAGATCCAGAGGAAATACACTTTATTGGGGAGGAAATGCCTCTAAACACTGCATGCCCTTGAAACCTGGCATATGTGTTCTATAGAATACCTCAGAAGACAACTTCTTGTCAATCAATTTATATATTCTAGCAAGTACATAGTGTAATCACTGTAAAGGACATAGAGGGACATAAGCTACATTATTGACCTCAAAATGCTAAGAATCAAGGGAGAGGTGGGGTCAAAACATCTGCAAAGATCTTCCTTTGAAGAATAAATACTTACACAACACTAATAATTAATATCTAATAGGCAAATCATTAATAAATAATATCTAATAGGAACATGGTGCTATATCTTGAGCATCTTACTTAATTTTGGAATATGTTTTTGAATGAGACTTCAATTTTATTTTTTATACTTCATATGTAAAGTGCAAAATTATAATTTTCTTCACCTTTACCACTCTTCAAAGATCAATTTAGCTAGTCCTTTCTCTTTAATTAAACTTGAAAATGCTAAATTCTGATAGGAACTTTTTTATTTTTTGCCATGTTTTACTTCTTAGTGAAAAAATACTAGCAATAGCAAATTATCATATTTTGTATTATATATATAATACGTTAATTTATTTGAACCTAGGTCAGGAAACATTTTTCATCGTGAGTCATCCAGTTAATAATAATATTAGGCATATATTTGAAAGTCAAAAATAATACTATATTTATTGACCGATCAGTCTGCTGACTCTCAGAAGGGTTGGAGGAAATAGACCATCTGTCATTTGGATGCACACACACAACAAGAAAAAGGCAAGATAATATCTCACAAATAGCATAGGAAGGATTTTAACACTACAGAAGGTTGGATATATTTAAAATAAATGGGAGGCTGCAGAACACTCCAGATAGACTGTTGACCTTGCCTGAGTAAATACAGAAGCAAAGCAAGAAAAAAAGCAACACACAGTATATAAAATAAACTCAAGTTGAATAAAACAGGAAATCCTCTTATCTGAAATTGCCCTGTAATCCCTATTTGAGTGCAGTAAAGATTTCTATTTTATACTTTATTTTTTCTTCCCAATTTATAACAATCTAATTCTATTTTAAATTAATGCATCTACAGTAATATTTTTCCTATTACACCTCATTCAGCTGCATGATGGCCTTTTCTACATTATGATCACACTAGAGGCCCAGTGCACAAAATTTGTGCACTTGTGGGGGAAGCGTACCTCAGCCTGGCCTGTGCCTTCTCGCAGTCTGGGAGCCCTCAGGGGATGTCTGACTGACAGGGAGCAGGCCTAAGCCTGCAGTTGGACATCCTCAGTGCTGCGGCGGAGGTGGGAGAGGCTCCTGCCACCACCGCCGCTGAGCTCACCAGCCTTGAGCCTGGCTTCTGGATGAGAAGAGCTCCCCCTGTGGGAGTGCACTGACCACCAGGGGGCAGCTCCTTCATTGAGCATCTGGCCCCTGATGGTCAGTGTGCGTCGTAGTGACCGGTTCTGCTGTTCGCCAATTTGCATATTAGCCTTTTATTATATAGGATTATAAGTCTGTAATATGAAATGTCACTTTTACTCTAGTTTCTTCTCCTACATAATACGTTTTGGGTTTTTTGTTTGTTTGTTTTTTAGAATAGCATGCAAACAGTAGCAGTTTTCCCTTAATTAAGACTATGATTATCATTAATCTGTCCTAAGTTGTTGCTGGCATTTGTCCTGCATGTGGATTAGAAACAGAATATAAAACAGAAATTGTGAAAAACAGAAAGGAAGAAATGGAAAATCTTTTCAATACAAATGAGTCTGAACAGGTATCATTGCAATATGTTATATACAACTACTCTTTTGAGTTAAACTCTAAAATATTTTTAAGGCATTCCAGTTATATTTTTTGCAAGTAATATGGCTACTTTTTTCTCAAACTGAATTCTCTGCTAAATACTAACAATAGCAAAACAGCCCTAGCCGGATTTGCTCAGTGGAGAGAGCATTGGCCTGCGGACCAAAGGGTCCCAGGTTCCGTTCCAGTCAAGGGCAGGTACCATGGTTACGGGCTCCTCCTAGACCCTGGCTTTAGTCAGGGTGTGTGCAGGAGGCAGCCAATCAACGTTTTTCTCTCACATTGATGTTCCTTTCTGTCTTTCTCTGTCTCTCTTCCACTCTCTCTAAAAATCAGTGGAAAAATATCCTCCGGTGAGGATTAACAAAAAACAAAAAACAAAAAAGAAAAGAAAAACCAGAATATATATAAATATTTTATCATCAGCTTGGCAAAAGAATTTCATTGCCACCCAAGAAGTATACTGTCCTGAACTAAATGCTAAGAGGCAGATATTTTGAACACAATCATATACTCAAATATGTTTAATCTTTCATTGTACCATGTAGAAAATTTTCAATGCTGATTAATTTGAAATGATGATAAATCTAACTCTGTAAGGAACATCCTGAATTATAAGAGAAAAAATCAATATAATAATTATATTTTTGCAATTATCAATGAACATATTTATTTCTAAAAAGTGAACACCCAGATGTAAAACAGTATAACTTTCTAATAACAAAAATCCATAAAAATCGAAGATCTGTTCTATCAACTTAATTATGTTTCCAATTATTTATAGAAATACTCAACATTATCTTAACCAGCTCTATGCTTTGAAATTCACATAGTAAACACATATATTTTCAAACAGTCCTGTTCACTTTTACCCTGCAAAGATTTATATTTTAGCTTCTACCTTAGAACTATAGGAAAAGCCGTTGGTTCTCCCATTTTTCAATTTATTGCACTGACACCTTTGTTTCTTTTTAGTGTTTTCAGATCTGTGGAATTTCCTAATACTAAATCAAATACACATAGATATCTATGAGCTTGCAATCATTCAAGCAGCTCTTGAATTATTGTCTCTTCTGTAAACTTTAACAAAGTCCTTCAGCAAAAGCTTTTGACAATTTTCTAAAGAGGAGATGTTTCTCTTTTGGCATTGTCATTGGTTTTGGAATTACTGGTTTAAGTCTCTATTTCTACTAGATTGTAGGCTCCCAGAAGACTGAGACCATACCTTTGTGGTTCCCAGATATGCCCACAATATCTAGAGTATGCCTACAAAATAGTATATATGTGCAATTAGTTAAATAAGATGTAATGATAACTCAGACACAGAAAGTTTACCAAGTGTGGAATTGACCAGTAATTTTGGGATTTTATGAGTTTGTGAATTCATTGTCAGAGCTTACTATCATTGCAACAAGAATATAAAACAAACTCATTATCCACTTATCTCTTCCTGCCAAATGACTGACTGAGATTCTAGTATTTTACAGTGATAAACCCAATGATGGCTGAGAAAAATAGTGCAAAGGGAGAAAATGAGCCTCATTGGGTCTTACCATTCTCTGTCCCCTGTTAAGAGTTTCCGATCTCAGTGTTTGTATTTTTGGCTGTGGTTAGTGATTACCTATGCTTATTTCAGTTGTTCATTAAAATGTGTAGACTACAGAAGTACAAAAAATAACCTGCATTATTTTTAAACCTTTAATCATTTATATATATAAAAGCCTAAGTGACCATCTTACTGTCCGACAGTAGCTATGACTTACACTGACCACCAGGGGGCAGACACTCAACGCAGGAGCTGCTGAGCTGCAGTGAATTGGCAGCTGCAGTTCTCCAGTGACACACCAGGAACCAGAGAGGAGGGAGCCCGATTATGTGCCTTGAACAGGAATTGAACCTCAACCTTTTGGTGTATAGGACATGCTCCAACCAACTGAGTCACCCGACCATGGCAACACCCGATATTATTTTATATTAATTTCAGGTGTATAACATAGTGGCTAGACAATTATATAATCTATAGATTCCATGATAATTCTAGTATTCCTCTGGGCCATAAATAGTTATTACAATTTTCTTGACTATATTTCCTATCCTATACTTTACATCCCTATAACTATTTTGCATCAATTTGTACTTATTAATTCTTTCACCTTTTTTTTTTACACAGCCCCTTAAGCCCCCTGATCATGGTCAACCATCTGTTTTCTGCATCTATGAGTCGGTTTCTGTTCTCTTTGTTCATTTATATTGTTCTTTTGAATCCCCATATAAGTGAAATCATGGTATTTGTCATTCTCTGTCTGACTTATTCACTCAACATAATATCTTCTAAGTACAACCACATTATCACAAATGGTAAGGATTTCATTCTTTTTATGGCCATGTAATATTCCATTATATTTATGTAGCACATCTTTAGAAACTATGGTTTCTCTTCATATTGCAAAAATCTTTTGTTTCCATATCTAGGTTATTATAAATAACTAGAGGCCTGGTGCACGAAATTCGTGCATGGGGGGGGTGGTGTCCCTCAGCCCAGCCTGTACCCTCTCCAATCTGGGACCCTTTGAGGGATGTCCCACTGCCCGGTGGGATCAGGCCTAAACGGGCAGTGGGACATTCCTATCACAATCCAGAACTATTGGCTCCCAACTGCTCGCCTGCCTGCCTTCCTGATTACCCCTAACCACTTCTGCCTGCCAGTCTGATCACTCCCTAACCACTCCCATGCCAGCCTGATTGATGTCTAACTGCTCCCCTGTCAGCCTGTTTGCCCCCAACTTCTCTCCTCTGCCGGCCTGGTCACCCATAAACTGCCCTCCCCTGCAGGGTTGATTGCCCCCAACTGCCCTCCCTTGCAGGCCTGGTCCCTCCCAACTGCCCTCTCCTGCTGGCCATCTTGTGGCAGCCATCTTGTGTCCACAAGGGGGTAGCCATCTTTGACCACATGGGGGAAGCCATCTTGTGTGTTGGAGTGATGATCAATCTGCATATTACTCTTTTATTAGATAAAACATTAGTGAACATAAGAATGCATATGTATTGTTGAATTAGTGTATAATTTAAATTTAAGTGTTATGCATTTATAATTGCTGAATAAAATCTAATAATAGTGGAGAATCATAGTGATGGTCATACACTGAAAGTGATGTTATCTCTAGAGAGTTAGTTCTTTCATAAATGCACATGTATGTGTCCTTGTTAATATTCCTTAACAACCTAATAATTATCAAAAATTAATAAATTATCAGGTTATAATTTGGCCCTGCTGTCCCTTACATAATAATGTATTTATATAGTAATATAGTCTATCTGTTTAAAGAGTTTGTAGCATATAAAATGTATTTTAAAACAATTATCCCTGAATAAACATAAGATATGCATTATTTAGCCCTAACCATTTTGGCTCAGTGGATAGAGCATCGGCCTGTGGACTGAATGTTCCCAGGTTTGATTCTGGTCAAGGGCATGTACCTTGGTTGCAGGCACATCCCCAGCAGGGGGTGTGCAGGAGGCAGCTGATCGATGTTTCTCTCTCATCGATGTTTCTAACTCTCTATCCCTCTCACTTCCTCTCTATAAAAAAATCAATAAAATATATTTTTAAAAAAAGATATGCATTATAAATTGACACATCAGAATGTTTTGATACAGTAAGGGGTCCATAGTGAAAGCAGACTGATTATTATTTAAATACAGATTCAGAATCATTGTCAGTGTGTCAATTGATTAACTTATTAGTTAATAATATCTTGTTGATCTACATTAGGTTTCTGTCACTCATAGACATATAAACTAATGACTATAAGAAATAAATAAATATGTAAATAAGTAAAATGTCAGTACCCTAGATGATTAGATTCAACTATAGAATGAATGTAGCTATTTAGTTATTTAGCTCATTTTACTTATCTTGTGCTTGATATTCAACATTCCTAGAAAGCTATATAGCATGTTAAATTTAATGAGAAAAAAGTTTGGGAGAATCAAAAAGATAAGTGAAGTCATTGCAGATATTTTAGAACCCAAAGCTCAAAGCTACTAACCATCTTAGTGCTTATTACAAATAGATTCTTTGCCAAAAAAAGCATTTAAATAAATGACTGCTTCATTAATACACAAAATCACTGCATTATTGCAAGTATTTAAGTCATTAGATTTTTTAAGTGTGTTGACATACTTTTATATAAGTGCTCTAAAACTCCACATTCCATTTACTGCCTATTGGCCATCACTTATATATCCAGCTATCTGTAACCTCTACCCACTATTATCTTTTTGGGCTGGGAAGACAACATCCAAAATTCATTGTTATGTGGTAAATTTGAGAAAAAGGTGATGTCTTATTTGAGAGAATTATTGACATTCACTTTTATATTGGTTTTTGACATTTTACTGTGGTTATACATAATATGTATATTTGGATGGCCAGACTGTGGAAGGGCAAAGGTGCTAGAAATGTCCTGGAACAGGTCCATCCACTAAAGGTGACAATCAAATAAAAATCCTGGCCTCTTAAGTCCAAAAAAGATGTTATGCAAAAGAGGTATTATCAAAATCTATGACAAATTGCTATATAAAGCCAAGTCTTGCATAAAACTAGGCATCATCCATCATCACAATAGAGCTACTGAACTCCTACTGAGTTCCTGATCAGCAGTAGTACAACAATTAACTAGCCTCCCTCCCTCCAGGGCTCCCTAACATAGAAGCCATTTGCTCAATGCTGGGTTAACTGGGGAATGGGAAAGTTCAATTCACATATATATATTGAACTTCATCTATATCACCTACTATTTGACCGGCAGTGTGCTGCAGAAATCAAGATAATAGAGCAGTTTATAATGCATAATCAGGACACGTACTCATGGTCTAACATACATCTGGGAGTAGTAAAAGTGCCTAAACTTCTTTAGAAGTTTGTGGTTGTATTATGTGGGTATGTCCTAAATAATGTCCTTTCCGAAGAATCTATTTCTAACTCAAGATACTCCAATGAAGTAAATCGGTTGGTATTCAAAAACGGAGAGACTATGGGAGGGTTCAGATGTTTAGGATGGATCCTGGCTTCCTAGAGAATGTTGAAGTTGAGAGGAAATTTGCTATCATCCAGTTTATTCCTCCATAATTATTTAACCAAAAAGTAATAAATAAACAAAGGTATAAATGTAACAAGTTAAGGGTAGATCAGAACAAGTCTGGGACTCCAAATTTGTAATTAAGAGTTAATTCTACCAAAATATAACCTTTAATTGTTTCCCAAGAGCCTTCCATCTAAAATTTGCTGACGTTGAATGTATAAGGTCAAGAAAGTCAAAAGCATGAAATTACCTTGTGAGATTAGTCATTAACCAAACATGAACAAGTTTAAGAACTAGCTCTTAATTCCTGGACAAGTCTCTCCCAAGATCATAAGTACAAAACACTTTCAAAATCCTTTGAATTTATTAAATACCCCAGAACTGTTCCTTCTCAATGATCATACTATGAAAGCTTATAGTGATGGCTACAAGGAATAAAAAGTATAAAATAAATAGGAATATGGTTTTTATAGGACATATTTTTTAACTTAAGTTGTTTTTTCTTAATTTGTTTTCTCAAATTTTTAAATCATGTTTCTGGCTGATTTAAAATCCATCTACTAAATATACTAAAATTAAATATCACTAAGTGTTCTCTCTTTATATGCCATATTATTCTTCTCACAATTATTACAGGGTAGGCATTTTTTGTGTTATTGCTCTGTCACTCTTCCTCAATCCAAGAATAGGGAAACTGTGAATGGTTTTGCTGGGTAGTTATTATATATGCTAATAGGACTTACGTTTTCATATTTATTCCCCATATTACTATAGATCTCATTAACTGCTTTGAAAAACACTTTTGAAAAGCATAGTTGACAATTAGAAAAAATATTATCATATGAGAGGGAATTTTTTGTCATATACTTAACCATGAAGAGAAAGAAAGAGAAGCAAAATCATTTGGCTAATTTCTTACATTGATTTTAAAAATTAAAAAACCAATATTTGTAAATTATATATATTCAATTTCATGAAAAATAGGATTGACTTCATCCAGATGCTCTATTTCTTAATGAGAAACTGTAATGAAGATAAGCCATTAGCAGTTTTAGAAGTCTAGATATAACTCACTAATGCAGATGCATAGAAATATAAACCCCAAAGAAGCAAATTTGGAATGCAAGTCTAGGAAATCAGTAATACCATCTGTATCATCTCCTGAGTCACAAAATATAGAAGCAAAGAGTAAGCCAGATAATTTTTTGAAGAAGTAAGCTGTACCACATAGGGAAAAGGGAGGGAAAAATGTTTTTTAAAGATGTTTATAGGATATTTTTTAAATGTTTTAAAATATATTTTTTTATTGATTTCAGAGAAGAATGGAGGGGGAGAGAGAAATAGAAACATCAATGTAGAGAGAGATTCATTGATCAGCTACCCCCAGCCACCCAGGCATGCGCCCTGACCAGGGATAGAACCATGACCTCCTGGTTCATAGGTTGATGTTCAACCACTGAGCCATGCCGTTTGGGTGGATTTTTTAAACATTCAAACAAAACACAATTATCTGTGTGTATATGTGCGTGTGTGTGTGTGAACTTACATATCTTGCATACTATAAGTTATAAAGTATTTTAAAATCTTAACAAGTGTTTGCTATTTTTAAAATAGTTTTCAATTATAATTTACATTCAATATTAGTGTTTCTGCAATTTTTAAAGAGGCATACAAATCTATAGTTCTCATTAGCATATAAAGATTTTGAACAATATTTTCTACTCTAAAACAAAGTAAGCCAAAGAAATTTATTAGTACAGTTTTATTGATTATATATCTACAGCCTCGATTTCTTATTTATAATACTTACTTTTTTCAGATATTGAGAGAAATGCCTTCTACTTTTAAAATTTTAGAATATACAGAAAAAGAAAAAAAAATTCACTTCCAATTTTTATGCCTAATCTTAGACAAACCTTAGCTGCACAAGTTCCTATGATTTGACCTCTCAATATTCTGTTATGGGAAGCAATTCACATTTTATTAAACTTTCTTTGAAAATGTAAGCATAATATTCCATTAAAATAAGTATAATTATTTTGATTATTCCACACTTAATATTTTGAAGGCTATCATGTATATTCTTTGTATATTAATTACATTTCTCTAACTTAACTTCTGAGCAGGAAGTTACTGTTCTGATGGGTATTGCCATTGAACAAAGAATTAGGTTGAATGGTGCATAAACTGACGCTTGTTATTACACACAAATCTTTAAAAACGTACTCAGTTCCCCTAACATATTTGTCATGAGAAAATATTTATGGAACCAAAGAAGGGCCCTAAGATCTGGGCTTCATACAGAGCAGGTAAACATAAGGAGCATACACAGGATATTCTCGGCTAATACTTGGGGGTATTGTTGAACAAATCATAGTTACATATGCACTGTTTATTGAGGCCCTAAAATGGACCAGACTTCTATGGAAGGCACTTCACATACATTTTTAAAAGAATTAGTCAAACTCTGTAAACTGAAAGAGCTAATGCCTTTCAGTTTTGGAAAGTTTGCAAAACATGCTCTGACCTATGAGGTGTAGAAATTGAGGGGGACATAAAGGCTTCTTGTCACCTTTCTCAAGAGTGGGATTCCTTATTACATGAAATACAGTATTATTAGACCAGTGGAGTTTTTACCCCCTCAGTTTAGTTGCATTACACTAATATCCCATAGAATGTCTCTTGTACTTTGAAAAAAGACTGTCTCTCTATCTTTGGTTTCAGAACTATTTGTCTGTTTTTCACCCTTTTTATGTCTTTAAAAGCATAATTGTTGCACGGTGGTAACTCTATAACAGGATCTTCTAGGCAGATGATATTTTAATTTACATAATAAAATATGACTTTTAATTTTTGCCAGTTGTGCAGAAGCAGTTAGAATTGATGTGAATTAGCTATTCTTATCAGGGAAAGTATCTTAAAATGTACTCTACTTTGGCAAACATGTTGCTTCATTGTAAGAAGGTCAAATGCTATTAAAGTCAATGGTATTTTATTGATTGATTTGGTGTAGCTATGAAACAACAGATGTTAAAAGAAGAAACACATATAAAAAACACTTCCAGATTTATTATTTTCTCAGAAACTGACACCAATTCTGATGGTTTTTCAATGGATTTTTAATATTTAAAAATGGAAAATTTGTATACTTTAAGTATTTTATCTAACTCAGCATTATTACAGGGAAGGACATAACAGAAAATTGAATGAGCAATGTACTTACAGTGATCTAAAAGATGAGGAAAAGCCTCCCAGAATAAATATATTTGTTCCAATATTAAATCTCTTGTTATATGTGGTATATTTCTTTAGCAAAAAAAAAAAAAAAAAAAAAAAAAGTCTCCTAGCTTCTGAATAAATTCTGTTAAGGAGTTAAGGATCATTAACATGTTTAAACAGAGTGTTTTTATAAAGCACTTTTGTTTCCACTGGTGACAACTAAATATTCAGAAATTAGAAAATACATCATACTATTAGCTAATATAAATTCAAATAATATATAATTGTAAAATAAAAATCAATTCATGATGCTAAATCAGGCTTTTTCCTGTGCTAAAAAATTGTAGCTCTAGTCCTTTATATTGGGGTTTTTCAAAATAAAACATAGACAATTTATATTTGCTTTCTCTGAGATGCCTATGACATCTGGGTTTGAAAACACATCATATAGGAAAAATATTTTGTGAATTAGGTAAGTACTTTAACAGTAAATACAAGTAAAACTATGTATATGGAATTTTCAGAAGGAGGAGAAAAAGGGCAGCACACTTTTGGATCTTTGCAAATCCTCACATAAAATTATACAAATCACCAAAATATTTGCAATTACATTATATTATTGGCGTTCACTTTACAGCCAAGAAAGCTGAGACACAAAGGAGATAAGTAACCTGCCTACACTTACAAAGGGGACAAGTTTATTAAACGAGTGGGAATTTTAAGCTATAAATTTCTCTGACATACCTGTTCTAATGAATACCTAACTCTGTCTCAATGAGATTTAGTTTTGCAAATGATTACACTGATTATTTTATCTTAGTTTTCCATGGAAGAAATGGATGGTCTAAATGATTTGACTCAACAGACTTGAATCCTTGAAAATGTATGATGGCTTCACTTCATTTTGCATTTCATGAAAGTCAAGTAGCACTGCATGGAAAGTACCTGCCAATAAGGCAGATCCAAGCATTAATACATAGATATTTTCTGTACTTTAATTTCCCCTGAGCAAACAAATATCAACAGAATGGTCGATGCCTATGGCTCATAAAGAAAACAAGAGGATTAATTCTGTCTTGCCCTCTTTACTTAATTCTAAGAACACCTCTCCTCTCCATTTAAGACAAGCATTTATTTTTCAGCTTTAGCTTAAATACCATTTCCACCACCCTGCTCACATATCCAAATGAAGATCCCTGCTTCATGCTTCGATGACTGACTAATTACTCTCTCCTCCAGACGAGATTGTAAACCATGATTTCCTTGTAGATGGAAGGAAAAATTGTGAGAGATTTTGAAATTTAATGAGTGTCATGACCAGCTCCACCTTCTGAGTTATCTCTGCCTTTGTTTGTCAACAATTAGGCTGATTTACAGCTACAGAAATAGAAAATAACTTGTAGAATGCTAATGTAACACAAATTATATCCAGTACAATTTGATTATTATCCTGTGAATATTAGCCAGTTTTGTTATTCACTTATAAATTCATTTCAGAAATTATTTCCTTACTCTAAATGTGTGGGATTTAGAAATCTTTTTTGACCTGTTATACTGTCCTACAAGTTTTCATATTAATTAATGAGTTAAAAAATAAAATTATTGATAATTTTATAACTATATATATATATATATGCCACTATTTAACATACTGTGATTTTTTTAATCTTTAGAAAAGTGCTGCATCTTATTCTTTGTACTACCCCATTTTCTTTTTTTTTTCTTTATTGATTAAGGTATTACATATGTGTCCTTATCCCCCTATTGCCCCCCTATGCCCCCACTCATGCCCTCACTCGCCTGGTGTCTGTATCCATTGGTTAGGCTTATATACAAGTCCTTTGGTTGATCTCTCCCCCTTCCCCCCACCATCCCCTGCCTTCCCTCTGAGGTTTGATGGTCTGATCGATGCTTCTCTGTCTCTCAACCTGTTTTTGTTCATCAGTTTATGTTGTTCATTAAATTCCACAAATGAGTGAAATCATGTGATATTTCTCTTTCTTTGACTGGCTCATTTCACTTAGCATAATGCTCTTCAGTTCCATCCAGGCTGTTGCAAATGGTAAGAATTCTTTTTTAATAGCAATGTAGTATTCCATTCTGTAGATGTATCACAGTTTTTTAAGCCAATCATCTGCTGATGGGCACTTAGGCTGTTGCCAAATCTTAGCTATGGTGAATTGTGCTGCTATGAACATAGGGGTGCATATATCCTTTCTAATTGGTGTTTCTAGTTTCTTGGGATATATTCTTAGAAGTGGGATCACTGGGTCAAATGGGAGTTCCATTTTTAACTTTTTGAGGGAACTCCACACTATTCTCCACAGTGGCTGCACCAGTCTGCATTCCCACCAGCAGTGCACGAGGGTTCCTTTTTCTCCGCACCCTCGCCAGTACTTGTCATTTGTTGATTTGTTGATGATAGCCATTCTGACAGGTGTGAGATGGTACCGCATTGTCATTTTGATTTGGATCTCTCAAATGATTAGTGACTTTGAGCATGTTTTCATATGTCTCTTGGCCTTCCTTATGTCCTCTTTTGAAAAGTATATATTTAGGTCCATTGCCCATTTTATGATTGGATTGTTTATCTTCCTTTTGTTAAGTTGTATGATTTCTGTACTATCCCATTTTCAGAAATAAATCTGGCAAATATCTAGCACAGTAAAAGTATCATGTAGGTGCTGAATGAATTAATTATTTCCAGGTCATATCATCCTATACAGTAAAAGCCTAATATGCTAAGTTTCCAGTTGATGGGTCAGCCGTTGTACCAATCAAAGCATAATATGCTAAGGATATGGTAAGGCTGCTCGACCGCTCAATATGACGTGCACTGACCACCAAGGGGCAGACACTCCAACTGGTAGGTTAGCTTGTTGCTGGGTTCTGGCTGATTGGGACTGAGCAAGATGGGCTGGAAACACCCTGGAGCCCTTCCGCGGTCCCTCCCTGGCTGGCCAACTTCCCGCGTCCCTCCGGGGCTCCGATTGTGCACCGGTGGGGTCCCTTGGCCTGGTCTGCACCCTCTCGCAATCCGGGACCCCTCAGAGGATGTCAGAGAGCCGGTTTTGGCCCGATCCTGCAGGCCAGGCCTCTAGTTGGGATATATATTGCTGCTGAACTGTGTTCCAGACAGTTTATAGGACTTAAGTTTAAATAGAAATTTAGACCTGAGTCAAAATATACTCCAATAAAAAAATACTCATATTCTTAATCAGTGAAAAGGTATCTCAGAGACTTGATTGGTTTTAGACTCTCTAACCAAGGCTAAATGAACTTTTACAGATCTTGACTAAAAAAGAACTAGGTATCTTAAGATGTTAGTTATGCTGAAGGTAACCAGAAATTTCTGACAAGTCAGACTTATGCCTGAAGAGAAACTGCAGTGATTTTGTTATTCCCCACCTCAATTCACTATCAACAGCATTAATGTTAGTTTCTTGACCTACCATCTCCAAAAACACATTATTTATTAATAAATAGAAAACAGAAATGTTACTCACTAATCTTTTTTGAGAACTTGCATTTAATTCTCTAAGTTTTTATTTATTTAGTCTTCCCATACCTTACTTTCTTCTTCATGGATTTATTTTCTATTGTCTATTTATTCTTATCCTACTGCTCTCCCAAGACTTAACTTATTCTAGCTCCTCCCCCTCTTCTTTCAATAACTGGAAATAGTTCAATACTACATGAACATATAGTTTCAGAATATCAGGGTTTATTTAGTAAACAAATAGTTACTTTTATGTATTAAACTACATCCTCTACTAAAACAGTAAAGTAAAATGATAAAGCCTGTCCTCATATGATTTTAGTAAAAATAACAATATCAAATAAATACTTAGAACAATAGGATAAATGTTATAGGAGTTTAATATGGATATGCCTAGGAACACCTAACCTACTGGTAAGGGACATCAGATAGTAAGTAATATTAAAGTTGAAACAAACAGAAAAAGCTAGAATAGGTTTGGTATGTGAAAAAGATAATTAGAAGTAGTTTTGAAATCATGTGAGAAGTTTATCAGAGTGAAACTTTTATCATACTGAAGCAAAACCTAGTGTATAATCCTGGTATAATGGATTTCTTAGTCTTCTCCAAGTAGCTAATTGAGGATCTAGGCTTATTTCATCTTGAAAGCCCACAGTCTTTGTCCTATGGTCTCCATAGTCATCATGAAGGGGCATGGAGGATTTTAGGGCCACACCATGAAGTAGTATGCATCATTTCCACCCAAACTCCATTAGCCAAAATTTAGTCCAATTGGGAAATGTCATGTAAATATATACCTAGAAGGGAAGAAAAATAATAATTAGATGATACAGATCTCTATTTCTGCCACATCAGCAGTTTCCAATTCAAGTGTTCCATCAAATAGAGTTTAAGAAGCACAGTAACACAAACACTATTGGTACAGCAACTATCATCTGTTTGCATTCCCTTTTTTTTCCCATGACAACCTCTGCTACAGAAGCTGAAGGAACCAAATACTCTACTGCAAGGCTCTCCTGAATTGAGGGATGACTGCATGATATAGTCGTTCTCACTGGGATGACGGGGCATGTTCACTGGAAGGGCAAGACTTCTAGGAAAGATTCTGATTTATTATAAAAAGAAATAGATCTGTCGCCCTCGCCGATTTGGCTCAGTAGATAGAGAACCAACCCCTGGACTGAAGGGTCATGGGTTCAACTATGGTCAAGAGGATGTTCTTAGGTTGCGTGATCAATCCCTGGGGGTAGTGCTGGAGGCAACCAATGTTGTCTTTCTCACATCTATGTTTCTCTCTGTGTGTCTCTCCTCTTCCCCTTTACTCTCTCAATCAATGGAAAATATCCTCAGGTAAATATTAACAAACAAAACAAAAACAACAGATATGTCTATATGCATGTCTTTTTTCTTTTTTCTTGAATGGAGTCTAAAAGCCTCTGTTAGGAATGCCAAGAGAGTCATGTCAATCCAGAATCTTGTCCAGAGTGAGCCGTGGGAAAAACTGACAGTAGAACCAGATAACAGAAAAGAATGAGTCCCTAATCAATCAATTTTTTTTGCTACTTAAACATTTCTAAAAGGTATACACAATCTTCAATTTGTATGTTTTAGTTGGAAAAAAGACTGGTTAACATAAATTTACTTTGCAATCAATATTCTTCAAATCTAAAAATTTTTATAGTAAACAATTATGTACAGCCCAGCTGGTGTTGCTCAGTGGTTGAGCATCAACCTATGAACCAGGAGGTCATGGTTCTATTCCTGGTCAGGGCACATGCCTCGGCTGTGGGCTGATCCCCAGTATGTGGTGTACAGGAGGCAGCCACTCAGTGATTCTCTTATCATTGATGTTTCTCTCTCTCTATTTTTCTCCCTTCCTCTGTCTGAAATCAATAAAAACATTATAAATAAATAAAATAAATAAATAAATCTGTCTATAAAAAAACATAAATCTATATTATCTAAAATATTTTACAAAACCTTGAGTCAAAAGAGTGTGCATAATATTCTTTTAATGTTATTTTTCATTTTATTTTTCTCAATTTATTGAGTTGTAATTGACAAATAAAAATGTATATATTTAAGGTGTGGAATATGATTGTTTGATATTCATATGCAATGAGAAATGATTAGCACAATCAAGTTATTAATATACTAGAGGCCTGATGCACAAAATTAATGCATAGGTAGGGTCCCTAGGCCTGGCCAGTGTTCAGGGCCAGCTGGGGCCTTCCTTTGTTTTGTGCCGCCCTCTGGTGGTCAGCGCATGTCATAGCGAGCAGTGAACTCCCAGTCATTCGAACTCCCAAGGGGACAATTTACATATTAGCTTTTTATTATATAGGATCTATCACCTCACATAGTTACTACTTTTGTATGTACATATATTTTCTTTATCCATTCAGCCTCCATGTCTTGTCTATTATAAATAACTAGAGGTCTGATGCATGAAATTCATGCAAGGGCTTGGCCCCAGCCCCCGCCCGCTGCCACCGCCCCTCTGCCACCTCTGCCATGGCCCCTACCTGCTGTGGCTTTGTCAGGAAGGAAGGATGTCAGGAAGGACATCAGGAAGGATGTCTGGTCTAATTAGCATATTATGCTTTTATTATTATAGATACTGTGATGAACAAGAGGATTCAGATATCTTTTTTGAGATAGTGATTTTGTTTTTTTTGAATAAACAACCCAAAGTGGAATTACTGGCTCATATGTTAAATTTTAAGTTTTTTGAGGAACATCCATACTTTTTTCCCTGGAGGCATTACCAATATACACCTGTACCAATAGAGGTCAAGGATTTCCTTTTCTTGACATTCTTGCCAACACTTTTTCTTTTCTTTTTAATAATAGCAATTCAAACAAGTGTGAGCATGTGGTTTTTATTTGCATTTCTCTGGTTAGTGATGTTGAGCACTTCTCATGTTCTTGTTGGTCATTTGCATATTTTATTTGGAAATATGTCTATTCAGTTTCTTTGCTTCTATTTGCATTGATTTTTTCTGAGTTGTATGTTTTTAATATATTTTAGATATTAATCCCTTATCCTATGTATGATTTGAAAATATTCCTCACATTCCATAGGTTGCCTTTCCATATAGTTGATGGTTTCCTTTGCTGTGCAGAAGCTTTTAAATTTGATGTGGTCCCATTTGATTATTTTTGTTTTTATTGCCGGTGCTTTTGGTGTCATATCCCAAAAAATATTGCTAGTGTAATATCAAGGAACGTTTTCCCTATGACTTTTTTCTAGGAGTTTTATGGTTTCAGGTCTCACATTTCAGTGTTTAATTTAATAATGGTTCCTTTCAAAGAGAAAATTTTTCATGGTCAGAATAAAAAATAACTAAGAATGTGATCATATGTCATATATTTTAAGAAGATACTATGAAGAATTTTTATTGTACATAAAATTATTTAGTTAAATATATTTAGTTACGGATTTTCTGACATGGGATTTTTTTTTTAATTCTGTATTTAAGTAAACCTGATCTCTAGAAAATCCTGTAGGTAAACAAATGCTGTAAGATGAACCATGCCAGAACACTGAAGATAATTTGCATTCATTGACTCCAGAGGTGCTGGACACAGGTTCATTTTTTAAATTGAGCACAATTCAAAATTGTGGACTAGACAAATCAATAATTCTTTATACATGGCAGATGAAGTAATTATTTTGGTTAGCTAATTGCCTTTAAGGAAAATATCTTACTAAAGCCTTTAGTGGTACAAATGAAAAATATGTATTTTTCCCACCTGTGAAACCAAAGTCTGAATATCTTATTTTGGATTTTCAATGACATATTTAGTCCTCAAATTAAATTTTCTCATTGTTAAAAGTATATTTTTAACTTTCTAATGTAGAACACAGTTGAATTATGGAAAGGAAAAATAAAATCATTATACTTTGCAAGATATGTGAGAATCCTCTCTAGATGATTATTCATATGTATTTGGAAGAGCCAGAGACACTGACTGCTTCTTTAAACTTTCTGCAAAAGTAAAATTTACATGAACAGGGTTCATTATTTTACCTTTAACAATTACTTAGGTGATATGCTGACATATTTACTCTTCAATACTTATCCAACTTGCTATATATATACATATCTCAAAGGTGAGGCCAAAGAAAGTATTTCTTGAGGAAACTTTCACAAATGGTCTCCTACCCTAGTATTTAGATGATTAAAACTATTTCTACCACCCTTCCTTATGGTATCATATTACCAATTGAATTGTGAAAGTGTGTTTTGTTACTTCACGATTTCAAACTAGAATGATGCGAAATGTAAGTGTTTTAGAGACTATAACCTATAAATTTACTTCCCAAATTTCTCTTCTATATGGCCGTGTTCAGGAAATGTCACACAAGTGGATGGACACAGGGAGTAGAATCTCAATAAATACCTTTACCGAATTTACTAAGAGATAAACCATTTGATTTCAGAATCTTCTCAACAGATGTAAATGAAAAACCTAGGAAGTTTTTCATTCTATTTATATTGCAAAGGCCATAACTTAATACAATCAATTTTTTTTTTCTAGCCCAGTGCACTTCTTTTCCACCTGATTGGCCTATGGCACCCACTGATTGACAAGTAGTCTGCAGTCAGTCCACCTTTAAAAAAGTCACGTCTTATCACTTATTTCTGTATATGTTTTCCTTTTATTGGTCTTTCATTTGAAGTGCCCTGGGAGTCTTGGATATCTTATCTCTCCTTTCTCTGGACTTGCTGCAATTCAGTTATAAAATACTCATTTTCTCTCGACATGTTTTTAACTTCTCCCAAAATGAACTATATCAATGCTGTTATTTTTTTTTTTCCTGGCACTTTTAGTGATGTGATAAAGTAGCCTTCCTGAAGTAGAAACAGCCTGTTTTCCCTGTTTCCCTTAGAATTCCTTTTAGTCTTGATTATGTGATCAAGCATTTTAGACAAATAAGTTTTGAGTGTGTCACTGATGCATAAATAGTTAATTTAGGAAACTTGGATGGAGACTTGGAAGGGGGCCCAAGGTTCAGAATATTAATATACTAGAGGGCCAGTGTACGAAATTCGTGTACAGGTAAGGTCCCTAGCAGCTGCCGGCTGGGGCCTCCCTTCCCCCGCTTCCACCTGCTGGCCGGGGCCTTCCTTCATTCTGCGCCACCCCCTGGTGGTCATTGCACGTCATAGCAAGCGATCAAACTCCTGGTCAGTTGAACTCCCAAGGGGACACTTTGCATATTCGGCTTTTATATATATAGATCTCTACCAGTTTGAGGATGGAAAAGCAGTGTGACCTTCATATAGCCACACTATAATTTCAGTTGCTTCTAAGGATATTTTTTTCTCTCATTTTCTCACAATAGCAGGAGTTAGCCACAATATTCCTATAATTAACCTCCTTCCTGGTTTAGAAGGAATAAATATTTACAGGTAGGCAGAACCTTAGCCATCATTTGGGAATTTTTCAGTGTGAGTTCTGAAGTGTCCTTAGGTTCCATTGAGAATATTATTGGATCTTCTCAAGAGATCTGGGAGAGACCAAAACTGAGAACTTAAAATCAGAAAGCTTATCACTTTTCTATGAGAGTAATTTCAACTTATCAAATATTGGAGCTCCACTTCCATTTTTATGAAGTATCAATTTTAGTGATTAGCACTTAGAAACTCTTATTTTATGTTTCGCAACTTATATTGTTCAAGCATGATGATAAATGTATTTCCTTTTATTTATAATGCAAGTCTAGTTTTATTTATAATGCAAGACATCAGAATCCATTTAATTAATTCCATAATTGTCTCAAAGTCATGAAAAGGCCCTACCCTTTTCCAAACTGTCTGTAGAGCTATACACAATAGAATTCAAAACACCAAACCTTCCGGTCTGTGGAGTCCCTGCACAGCCATCTCTGGTAACTGCTGAAGTCACATGGAGTTACTACCACACCGTGCCTCATTGGATAGAAACTGTGCTGATGTGTCCGTATCCCACAACTGTTGGAGTCTGCAAAGAAAGCTGAGGTCTCTGAACACTTATGCAGAAAGAAGCACAGTGTTCCCTTCCCAGGTGGGAAAGGAATCTCACTTTTCTAACTACGCTAATCCAGGACTCCCTAGGCAGTGCTTTGACTTTCAGAGATTTTAGTGAAAGAACTAAATACTTTCTACCAATTCTCTCTCCTCAGATTTAATCACATTTGGTGAAGATTAAGGCTAGAAATTATGTGAAATTAACACTGGGCTGTCCAATGACCCCAACTTCCTTCTTACCCATTAAACCCTGAGACATAGTTTTGGGATCGTGTGTGCCTACATTCTATTTTTCCTGGTGATGAGATGTTTCCCAGGAGGTTTCCTAGCTCCTCATACAAATAATTCACAGTTGGACGTGGTCCTCAGTGCTTTCAGTGGAACTCCAGTATACATGAATCCTATGGTAAGCAAAGCTCAGTTTCAAGCTGACACAAGAAATTGAGATCCAGACAAGTGAGAATGACTTCTCCAACATCAAAAAGCAAGTGACAGAACCAAAAAAACACAATTTACTGATCCCCAGTTTACAGCAGCCCACTTCTCAGAAACTGTTGGTCAGCACCTCCTTAAAACACATTCATCCAATATCATTTGACACCACATTGTATCAAGGTCACTTTGAAAATAAAATCAGTAAGAAATAGATATTAGAAGAAGATTTAATTTCTATTTCCCTCATGTCCTTTCTCAGTTCCAAGATTCCATGCAGGATACCATGTTCATTTAGCTGTCATGACCCCTTAGGCTCCTCCTGGCCATGGCAGTTTCTCAAACTTATTTTATTTTTTATGACATTGAGCGTTCTTGAGGAGTACTGGTCAGCTATATTGTAGGATGTCCCTCTAGTGAGACTTGTCCGATGTTTTTCTTCCATTATACTTGGGTTTTTCGTTTTAGAGAGGAAGATCACAGAGATTAAGTGTAATTTTCATATCATATCAAGGGTACATTGTATCAACATGACTTATGACTGTTGATGTTGACCTCAACCTCTCGCTCCCTGAAGTAATATTTGCTATTTTCCCCACTATGAAGATACTCTTTTCTCTCCATTTCTATGCTTTTCTCTTTTGAAATAAATATATATGCATAGCCTACTCTTTGTGAGTGGGAAGTTACCTTTCTTTTCATTTAGGATGGAGAATCTAAAGAAATTCTTCTGTATGGAAGATTGATTACTTCTCCCCCATTCTTAATTCACTAAATTATTTATTTATATCAGCATGGACTCGGGTACTTATTTTACACTCTGCATTGTAATCCAGTATTACTTTTTTTGTTCTCTAATTATTCCAGCTTTGGCCATTGGAAACTCTTTCTGTTAGCTCATGTGCTTTTTGATAAATCACAATAAATGTGTTTGTTTTTCTTTTAGCACTTCCTTACTTTTGGCATAGAAAGATTCTCCAGACTCATTTATGTATTTTCTCCCCTAGTTATAGATTCAACCATTTCTCCAAGGAAATCTAATTTCTTTAATTGGAGAATATTATTCAAAACCAAGATATAGGTCGTACGTAGGTGTGTGCATTGTACTTGAGGTGTCATAATTTTTATGTTCTCTTACCTCAAGGGGCAAATAAATATATGTTTGCATATTAACTCCTATCTATCTTCTATCTATCTATCATCTAGTTATCAATGTAACCATCTATAATAAGATTAAGGTAAACATGAGTTCTTACTGAAAATAGTTACTTTTAAATTTCTCCTACCTCCAAATTTTTATTCCTTTCACCTTTCCTAATTTTATTCTATGTCTCTGAATCTTTTTCTTAAAATGAGGCTGGCTCATCTAACAGTATGCTGGAAACTCCCAAAAACCTACCACCAATATCTGCTAATTAAAGCCCTGAAGTAATTGAGACAACTCATTGAAGCCTGAGAGGGATGGGAAGACAGTCTAATGAGTAGCCTCAACATTTAAGACAAATCCAGAAGAGGAAGAACCAACAGTGAGTGTTGTGATTGAAGTCATCAGGGAAATTTTATAGCCAATTAATCTTAGTTTACCCAACAATTGGCATTCTTTCAAGATATCATGCCTTTGAATATGCCATTTGCTCTGCTTAGAATTCCACACCAAACTATTAGATCTGATGAACAGTTTTTTCACTATGCTGTACTCCCTCTCCCACCACACCACTCCAGTGTAAATGTAATTCTTCCAGTAAAGGTTTTCTCATTGTCTTTCCTCAAATAGGTATATGTACTATTAGTCCCCATCTTCGTAGTGCGTGACTTTCTTATAATAGTTATCTTATTATACTATAACTATGTAATCAAATGCTTTGTCTTATATTAAGTTGTAAATTTTCTAAAGGTGTTTACCTCCAAGTCTAATAGAGTGTCTGGCACATAGTAGACATTTCAAAACCTTTATTAATTGAATAATTAAATATTTAATGTGGAGAATATAGATTTATTTATAGGGACTAAAGGGCAAGTATATAGATGAATTTGAAAATGAAACTTGGAATGAGGTTATATTCGTGTTGTTAACTATATACAGTCTCCAGTCCCAAATTATTTACTGCATTTACTTGTCATTGGGTCTGAAATTCAGCATTAGAATTTCTTCCATTCAGTTCTGTATATTTTGTTCAAGGTAACATTTTTTAGCGTGAAAACATATTCACCAGGATAAACTTTCAACTGATAATTAATGTATTTCTATTTTAATACCTTTGTGTGTATCAAATCATCATATTTCCTGATAGCTTTAATAATAACTACCTAGGAGGAAGAAGAAGTTATTTGGTTCTTAAGAACATTGATATTAACATTAGACTGGTGAAAAATCACTTTTGTCCTTCATAATTTGTGACTTAGTAATGAATTCTTACCCTTTTCATATCTAAATTTTCTCCTCTATAAAAGGTTTCTAGAATCTCTATCATTAAAAGTTGTGAAGATTAAACAAGAAAAAACAAAGTTATCTCAGTGCCACATATATAGCAAGCATCAAATAAATTTCACCTACTATTATTATTTTCATATTGCCCAGGAATGGACATTTTGATAGAGTTTGGTGTATATGGATGATTTTGTTTTATAAGGGATTGCCTGTATTGGAAGATACCAAGTAGGATATCAAAGAGATGTTTAGAATTTTTCTGAAACCCAAGGCATCTATCTATTAGAGAGCTGGAAGCAGATTAGAGAATTGGAAGCAGATTAGAGAAAAAGGAAAGATAAGATTGAATGTTAGCATGGGTTAGAGTATATTCATGGTGGATATTTAAAATAAACATTTTGGCTGTTACAATGTATTATGGAGGATTTTTCTGGCATGGAAAATCTGAAAGTTGATTAATGATTCATTCCTTCAACAAATATTTACTATCATCACACTATGTATGGCCCAGACACTAATCTAGGTCCTGAGGATACAGCAGTAAATAGAGAAAGAAATGTCTATGCTCACATTTTTTAATGTATAGAAAGACAGCAGCATGGTAATTATCAGTGGGAAAGAGGGGTGGGTAGGGTAGTAAGAAAGGGTAAAGGGGGCATAAATGGTAATGGAAGGAGACTTGATTTGAGGTGGTGAACACAGAATACAATATACAGATGAAGTATTATAGAACTGTACCCTGAAACCTATATGCTTTTATTGACCAATGTCACCTCAATAAATTCAATAAACATTTTTTTTAAATGCTCACATTTAAATGTTAGTGGAGGAAGTGGTATCTCCCTAGGCTAGAAATAGAATTCCAACTACAAATGATTTCTCATGTTACACTGATTGGCAGTAGGTAATGTTTTACCCTTCTGAAATATATCAAGATGACTTATAAAATGTGACCACACATTTATTATAAGGTTAACATGTTCCAGGGATAATTCTAACCCCTCTATTAGATCATTAAACTCTCACAACAAACTTATGACGCAGGTGTTATTATTATCTCAATTCTTCCAGCGAAGAAACTGAATCATGGAGAAGGTAATTAACTTTCCTGTTGTTACACATCTAATAAGTGATACAGTCAGTATTCACACCCGGAAAGTCAGACACCAGAGCTCTTAACCACCATCCGGCACAGTGAAGTTCCAGACAAATAAGAATGTCCTCTACCAGCCTGCTGCTGTCATCATTCTTCCTGAAAACTCCACAGAGATTCCACAACTGGCACTTTTCCAATACTCTTTCTCCCTGGGTAGTCATTCCCTTTCACATCCATAGGACATGAGTCATACAGGAAAGAAATCTGAACCAAACTGGGCCAAGTTTTTACAGCTTGGATCTCACATGATTTTTGAATTGAATACAAAAATCAATACACTAGTTAGTCTGGGAGCTATATTATTCCTCTGTAAGTATTAAAATGAGATATTTATATTTGAAGTATCCAGAATATTTCTTTAAATATGGTCTTTTAATATGCCCATCCTAAGCCTAGTCTGCAAAGAATAACAAGTAGCATAGCCAAGGTAACATTAATAGGCTAGTGTAACAGCAGTTGGCAATTAAAATATCCTGTAAGAAAGAGGAAAAGAACATAAAAAAATGATTCAAGAAATTTCCAATAACTATAAAATAAAATTTGTTAAAAAACTTGAATTCTGGATTTCTCTAATGGATTGTCTATTTTTTAAGCAAAGAAAGAGTGCTAATCTCAAGCCATTTACGTAGGATCTGAAATCCTTATTTTTAAATATCTGTATACCTCATTCCTGTTATGTCACAAAATTTTGTGGGTTAATAAAATCACTGAGGTGCAAATTACATGAGAGCATGTTTAATATGATAAGAATATTTTTAAAATCCAGTGAATATCATTAATTTGCTTAATGGAAATAGTCAAATCACATGATTTAGACAAAAATGTTCAGCTTTGATTTGATTATTTCCATTGATTTATTATCCACAGATATTATTTATGTTGTTTACACATAATCTTCAGCTGGGACTAAAAATCATGCCAATATATAAAAACTTATAAAGCTTGCTTCTTATTTGTTTGCCTTGTATAAAATGAATTTAATCAAATTTTGTCTTCTACAACTGTTTTTGTTTTATTTTACCAGATTATCTCTCATCTCTCATAAGCCTTTTTTAATCTACCTAGAACTTTATAAGCAGAACATTTTTCTCTTCATCATTTTGGATATTTTAAATATCCTGTTAGAATTTGAGGTTCATTTATGGGCTACAGAATTGTGATAGTTTCAAGTTTCATCTAAATGCAGAGAAAAGACTTGAGAAGTTATAGCACCATTTATAGGAATTAAATATAACAGAATTTCTTATTTAGTATTTTATTGCTATTTCACATTTATAATTACTTTACAATTTTAAAATGAATTTTCAATATTTCTTGTACTAGTCTTTCTTGCAATACTACAATTTATGAAGTACTGTCATTTTCAGTTTTAATCTGTTAAGTACATGAAAATAAAAACTAACTTTTTTTTTATTCTCTTAAACTAAAATGGACAGTACATCATAATTAAACACTGGAATGGAGCATCGCTACAGAAGAAGAATCAAATCCCATTTCCATTACTTACACACTGTGATCCAGAAAAAGGCACTGAACCCCTTTTAAATATTGGCCACTCATCTGTTAACGTGGGGTTAAATACTTAAATATTGGCCACTCATCAGTTAACGTGGGGTTAAATACATCTGCTTCACACTGTGGTTGTGAGGAGGCACAGTAAGGCAAATAATAGATGGCTTGATGTACAGTAGGATGCTTTCTATGCACGTAAACTAGGTTATATGAAATTATTCTTTCCTTCTTCAGATAGTATCATCTTCATTTCTTAAAGAAATTGGTAATTAAATAAACATTTGTGTTTTAAATTATTTAATAAAGCCACAGAAGAGAAACGCTTTTCCATATTCTGAGAACACCAAGACCTTGCAAGTTTGGGACTCAGATTTTTTTTTAAATATGTTTTATTGATTTTTTACAGAGTGGAAGGGAGAGGGATACAGAGTTAGAAACAGCAATGAGAGAGAAACATCGATCAGCTGCCTCCTGCACACCTCCTACTGGGAATGTGCCCGCAACCAAGGTACATGCTCTTGTCTAGAATTGAACCTGGGATCTTTCAGGCCGATGCTCTATCCACTAAGCCAAACTGGTTAGGGCAGGACTGAGATTTTAAAGGTCACTTTAGCATGCAGGTAAGTCAGGTTTCAGCCCTCTGTGTTTGTATATATATATACCATGGGGATCTCTGCCTCTGTAGATCTTAACTGGGAGAGGAATGTGATTCACTTGGTCCGTTTCAGTTTCAAGGTGTTTTATCGCTTGTTGGAAGCATTGAATTAGCTTAAAAGTTGTACATAGCCTTTGGAAGTTTGAAGAAGAGAAAGAGAAAAAACTGAAAATAGAAACTAAGGTATTTGAAAAGAAATATCCCATGTCCTTGCAACAACTATGTGGAAGAGGGGCCAGGGTATTGATATCCAAATTCAAAGGGATCTCAGTCAATGAAAGGTATGATCTGGAAATAATACTAATACTTAGTGTGCAAAATATATTAATGAAAAAATGAGGTTGAATTAACAACCAAAATGTATTTGTTTTGTAGAAGTAGTCTGATCTAAGAGGCAAAAATAACAAAAAGTTGGCCAGAGTCAACACGATGAAATCGAAGTAAAAGGAGATAGCAATGGCCATCATTAACATTGTTTTGTTTATTTAGGATTGTTTTGTTTTCCTTGCTTTCCTGTGTAACTTCTAGAAATGAAAATACTAAATGAGAAATTTTATTTAACACTAGGCATATGAAACAATCTTTAATAGAATATAATAAAAAT
The DNA here is from genome assembly GCF_951640355.1 of Cnephaeus nilssonii. Classification (NCBI taxonomy): domain Eukaryota; kingdom Metazoa; phylum Chordata; class Mammalia; order Chiroptera; family Vespertilionidae; genus Cnephaeus; species Cnephaeus nilssonii. Next base: position 53,595,025 of record NC_137085.1, on the reverse strand, counting down.
AGTAACAATAACAACAGCTAATATTCATTGATTGTTTCAAATGCCAGTGTAATGTTTCATTGAACCAATATGCTATGCTCTATCAATTTATTTATTTATCATTCGGAAAAACTGAGATTTGGAGAGGAGAATTAAATTATTTATGATTCCACATAACTATCACACATTGTTCTGATTTACATTTACCTTGAGAATATGAGTAGGTGAAATGGGTTTAAGATGAAGCTACAAAGGAATGTCATTAAAACAAGATTTTTAAAGTGTAAAGCTATTTGAAATTGAAAAGGCAACAGCTTGTCTTCCTCATGAGTTCGTTTATTTCTTTTTTTGTTTTGTAATATATTTTTATTGATTTCAGGGAGGAAGGAAAAGGGAGAGAGAGATAGAAACATCAGTGATGAAAGAGAATTATTGATCAGCTGCCTTCTGCACACCCCCACTGGGGACGGAGCATGGAACCCAGGCATGTGCCCTGACCAGGAATTGAACTGTGACCTCCAGGTTACTAAGTAAACACTCAACCATTGAGCAATATCGGCTGGGCTTAACTGTTACTATTTGAGGGTAGGTTTCTTAACATGGGCTTCAGGAATGTTGGCTCTGACTTTAAAGTTTATGAAAAATCATGTGTGTGTGTTTGAGTGTGAGAATGTGTCTAGGTATCTGTGTGGGTATTTGGATGTGTAGGTAAACGTGAATGTGCTTGGGTTCATTTTTTCAAGGGAGAGAAAACAAATGGTTTTGCTAATATTCAAAACTTCCATGATAAAAAAAAGGAAGTTTATAAGCAAGCCATCAATACTAATAAAAGGGTAATATGCTAATTAGACTAGATAAACCAGACATCATCCGGATGTCATTCCGGATGTCCTTTCTGACAAAGCCGGCCTGGCCTGGGGGAAGCTGCCAGGGTGCCTGCGGCTGGCCAGAGGGAGGGAAGCCCAGGTCCCAGGTGCCTGCTGCCAGACAGAGGGAGGGAAGCCTGGGTCCTGGTTGCCTTCGGCTTGTTGGAGGAGAGAAGCCTGGGTCCCGGGTGTGGAGGCCAAGGCAGAGGCGGTTAGGGGTAATCAGGCAGGCAGGCGGGCGATTGATTAGGGGCTATCAGGCAGACAG